>NC_081555.1:160637869-161237869 GCF_963082655.1 Stomoxys calcitrans | reverse complement strand
TTTTTTATTTTCAAAGAATTTTAATTGCGATAAGATATGAAATTTTGGCATGTGCGGGCGATTAAGGCAATCATAATTTGTTTGGTGATATTTTTAATTAATTTATCATTGATTAGGTTATATTTGGAAATTTTTTTCAATGTTACGAAAAACGAAAGAATTAAATTAAGAAGTTACACATAACCCTTCAACCCTAAGACTTGCACCATAAGCATAGCTTTGCCCAACATTTAAGAAAATTTCCCTCATACTTCCACCACAACTTGAAAATGTTTCTATCACATAATAATTTCCCAAATTTGTTATTATTCTTTATTTTTGTTATTAATCTTTTTGTTTTTTCCCAGAATTTGAATTACGATAAGATTTGAAATTCGGGCGTGTGCGGCCTTTTGATTAAAGCAATCATAATATTTTTTTTGTTCACTGTTATTTTTAATTGATTTATCATTGAATTGATATTACGTTTATTTTGGAATTTTTTTCTTTGTTTGTTTTTCTTTCTTTGGTATTTTTTTGTTCTGTAGCTTTATATGGGTGTGTGTATGAGAGTGCACTGAGTACTGAGTTTTATTTCCTTATTACCAAGATGTCGAGTCTCTACCGCAAAAGGGGAAATTTTATTTTAATTTATTTTTGTGTCCGACTGACGTTTTTGACTGGTTTACGGAAGATATTCTTTGAAAAAAAAAAATGTTTGATTCAGCCAAAAATAAACCATGTTTGTATGTTAGTTTGTTTGCATTAACTTTAAGTATATCATTAACTTAATTTTTTATGGCAATCTTAAATTACATTTCCGATTAATACAGGATCTTCAGAAAAAAATCAATTGTTTTTTTGTTGAACAAGACTTAATGAGTTGGTATAGTATAAATTTGTTGTGTCATACTTTGCAATGAAGAATTCATTCATTCGATATCATTTAAGGTGTCATAACATTTCCGAACATTTTAGGTTATATAATACGAAATTAAATGTTACGATTGACAAAATATTGCAATCAATCAAATCAATTTATTAACAATTGTTTTTCGTTGTTCTTTTTATACCCTACACCACTACTGCGGTACAGGGTATTATAACTTTGAGCATTTGTTTGCAACACTAAGAAGGAGCCGAGCTAGACCCATCGATAAGTATACCGATCGGCTTAGAATCACTTTCTGATTCGAATTTGCTATGTCCGTCTGTCTGTCCATGTATTCTTGTAATGAAGCTACAGGTCGCTATGGTTGTCCGATTTCCATAACATTTTGCACAAGTCACTTTTTGGGTCCAAGGACGAACGCTATTGATCTGTCCAAAATCGGTCCAGATTTAAATATATCTCCCATATATATCTTTCATCTGATATGCCCTTTCAAAGCTGTAGAATCCACCAATTTTTGTCTGATCTTTAACAAATTGAGTATGAAGTGTTACAAAGTTCCGTATATATCGATTACAAGTTTATCAATCCCATGGCAGGCGGTTGCACGTATCGGATTGACCCGATGGAGTTCTTCATCGGCAAGGGCTGCCGCCTCAGTGTATACCACACTGCTACATCAAAAAAAAATGTATCGACACATTAGTTACAAAGCTTTTTAAATTTTATCGAAAAACGTTATCGACATATCGATTTCAAAGGTATAGAAAAATATTTAATAACAAAGTTATCAAGACGTTGTAATATGCCTTACAAAGTTTTTGAAATAAAATCGATTACAATGTTATCGAAAGTTTATCGATTATTTTTATTACAACAATTGAAGTGTTTTCTTTGACGTCCTAATATCAAAATCGATTCAGATTTTGATATAGCCCCCATATATATCTTTCATCCGATGTGGCCTTTTATAAACGGTGCCCCTGGGGTGATACCCTGTGTCACCCCAGGGGATTAATTCCATCTCGGAACCACTTTTGCATTAGTTCGAGGTGGACCCATATCTGGTGATTATCTATTGTATATCAACGTCATTGTGTCTGCGTCCAGACCTCCCCATTCATACTCTACGCCGCTGGGTCCAGGTGTACCTTCTTCCTGCTCAGTGCTTCTTCGGCGAATTTCATCACATCTGGACTATTGTCTCAGGCAAAACGTTACCAATCGCTGTTTCAAATTCCCTGCGTCTTTCGGCCCAGAGCTCGCAGTGCAAGAATGTGTGTTCCATATCGTTTGCAACTTTTAGCTGCTCATTTATGCACCTGCTTGAGGAGCATTTGCCTATTTATTCTATGCAGGTATTTCCGGAAGTAACGTGACTTAGAAGTTGACGTCCCGTGCTTTCCATATCTCCACCTCCATACATCGGGAACTAACCGTAGCGGCCACCTGTCCCGATTCTCATTCGTCCACCTTTGTTGCCATCTCTCGCTAGTCTTCTCTCGTATGAGCCGTATGTGATGTATGTTTGAATCTCACCCTGACCTCTCTAGGTGTCGCACTTCGCGGTGTAAAGCCTGGCAGATCTACAGGCCATGGGGCGAGCACTTCGACAGCCAGAGAGGACAAGGTGAGATCGTAATCATTCCCGCTATTACAAGGGATGCAGGCTCCGCCACCCTCTGGTAGGATGATATGACCCTAAGAGCCGCCGTCCTCTGTACCAGGAACAGAAACTTCGCTCGGCATTCTGTCTGGCCCCATATTTCACTCCCATAGAGGAGGATGCTATTGCATTTCTCCATTAAGAGTCTGCGCCTGTTGGGGGGGAGAGGCCCACTTATGTTTGCCATCAGTCTGCTGAGTTGCGCCGTTATCTTCGCGACCTTTGCTCTGCATAGGTCAGCTTTGTACCTAGTCGGATTCCTATATATTTGACCGATCTCTTGGTATTCACCAGTATGACGTGTATGTGCATGCATATCCACTTCCACCGGGATATTTTTTTTTGTTGGGAGTAGCAACCCCGTCTTCTGCATGGCTAGTTGCCATTTTTTTGCCCTTAGCATTACCTGTCGTAGTTTGCCCTCTGCACCTTCCATGTCTCTTGCCATGATAACTGCAGCGATATTCCATATCCTACTAGAAAGGTTCCTTCAGGCATTTCTGTTCGAAGTATTCCATCATAACTGGCATTCCAAAGATCCGGTCCGCTTCTGATGTGACCTCTTATTCACTCGTTCCATCCTGAGAGTTCTAGATAAATACCCTGTCATGCAGGTAACTTCTCATTATTGTCATCAGATGCGACGGGATATTAAAGTCCTCTCTGAGCCCTTGAAGGACGTTTGATCAACTGAGGCATTCAATAATGCATTCTTCACAACCAGTGTGACCAAGAGGAAAATCGGCATGGAGTAGTAATTCCTTTGCCTAACTGCCTCATCTCTGAGAGCTCCGGTCGTGGACATTCCTGCCCGGAAGCCATTTTGTCCTAATTAAATTAATTATTTTTAATGAAGTTTATTAAAAGTGTTTAATTACAATCTATCTACATATCGATTACAAAGTTCCGTATATATCGATTACAAGTTTATCAATCCCATGGCAGCCGGTTGCACTTATCGGATTGACCCGATGGAGTTCTTCATTGGCAAGGGCTGCCGCCTCAGTGTATAACACACTTCTACATCAATAAAAACAAATTTATCGACGCATTAGTTAAAAAGTTTTTTAAATTTTATCGAAAAAAAGTTATCGACATATCGATTTCCAATGTATACAAAAATATTTGATAACAAAGTCATCAAAACGTAATCGAAATAATATGCCTTACAAAGTTTGCGAAATAAAATCGATTACAAAGTTATCGAAAGTTTATCGATTATTTTTTTTTACAACATTTGGGAATATGTATTTCCTATTTAAATAAAACATGCCAGCAAAAAACGTGCTGAATTTTCATCAGCTATTGTAAGGGAGTTTCAAGCTACACAACATTTCATCTAAATCGCATAAGAATTGCGCCCCATAGGTGCCCAAGAAGCCAATTCTGGAGATCAGTTTATATGGGAGGTTTATCAGGTTATGAGGATGCCGGAGGTCACTGTGACGCAGAGGTAAACATGTCCGCTTATGACGCCGAGCGCCTGGGTTCAAATCACGGCGCGAACATCCGAAATATTTTCAGCGATGGTTATCTCCTTACTAATGCTGGCTACATTTCTCTACCAAGTGGTGCCGCTATGCGGCACGCCGTTCAGAATAGGCATAAATAAGGCGGTCCCTTATCTTTGGCGCCACGGTAGCCGAGTTGGTAGGGTTCTTGGATTACCAGTGCAGGGGTCGTGGGTTCGATTCCCGCCAGAAGCCTTGGTCTGTCGCTACAGTGGTATCACAATGGACTAAGTGGAACCACTGTAGCGACAGTGGTATTACAATGGATTAAATTTTCTAAGTGAGTCTGTTAAGGACTGCCACTCTTACCTAAACTAACCTATCATTGAGCTTAAACATTAATCGGTCTGCACTCCTTGATATGAGAGAAGTATCCCATTTTCGCTAATGAAATGTTCATAGGAAATTTAGTAGTATTAAAAAATCAGGTTATGAACCGATTACGAAAATATTTGGCACACATGATGGAGGTCATAGGAGAAGTCACTGTGCAAAATTTCATCTAAATTAAGAATTACGCCCTCTAGAGGTTCAAAAAATGTAATCCAGAGATCGGTTTATGTGGGACCTTTATCAACACATGGACCGATATGTCCAATTTACAATCCCAGCCGATCTACACTAATAGAAAGTATTTGTGTAAATTTTCAAGCGGTTAGCCTTAGTTAACGTGCTTGTGACAAACGGCCGGATATGACTAAATCAACTAGAGTTGGCAAAATATCGATGGCACTATCGATATTTAATTTTTTGACTGAATATCGATTGATATTTTATCGATGGATACTATCGCAAAAGTTATTTTTTTTTTGCAAAACTAAACAAAAATAAGTAATGCGACACTAATTTATCCTATAAGATACATTGCACCTATAGAGGGCACAATTTTCAACCGATTAGGCTAACATTTTGTACAATGATTTCTCTCATGACTTCCAACTGATTTTATTAACTTTGGTTTTATTTGGTCTGTGCATATTGCTATATAAATCGATATCCTGATTTTTACTTCTCATTTTCGTTTGATGACGATAGTATCGATACTATCGATATCTATTATTAGAACTATCGAAAATATCGAATGTCGCGATTATCGATAGTTTGCCAGCTCTTTCTTAGACCGATATTTCGGTATGTTACAAACAGAATGACTAAGTTACCCCCCTCCTTCGTGGAGGGTATAAAAATCCTATCGACATTTGGGGAAATCGATGAGAAAATCGTGTCATGTCAACCATTAGGGTTGGGCGATTAGTATGGAAGGAAAAAAAATCTTACAGCGCCCTTCGAGTTTCTGATTCTTGGGATTGTACTGAGCAAAAAGTCCATTAGACCATACGTCTACGGTAGAAATCGAGCCTCGAAATTTTGACTTTCTTTTTTATATCCACCACCGAAGGATGGGGGTGTATTCATTTTGTCATTCCGTTTGCAACACATCGAAATATCCAGTTTCGACCCTATATAGTATATATTTTCTTGATCAGCGTAAAAATCTAGGACGATCTAGCCATGTCCGTCCGTCTGCCTGTTGAAATAACGCTACAGTCTTTAAAAATAGAGATATTGAGCTGAAACTTTGCACAGATTCTTTTTTGTCCATAAGCAGGTTAAGTTCGAAGATGGGCCATCTCTTCATATAGCCTCCATATAGACCGATCTACCGATTTAGGTTCTTAAGCTCATAAATGCCACATTTATCATAAAATTTTTCTGAAATTTGGGACAGTGTGTTCTGCTAGGCCCTTCGACATCCTCGTTTAATTAGATTCAGATCGTTTCAGATTTGGATATAGCTGCCATATAGACCGATATCTCGATTTTTGGTCTTGGACCCATAAAAGACGCATTTATTGTCCGATTTTACCAAAATTTGTGTAAGTGAGTTGTGTTAGGCCAGTCGACATATATCTGGAATATGGCACAGACCGGTCCAGATTTGGATATAGCTGCCTTATAGACCGATCTCTCGATTTTTGGTCTTGGGCCCGTAAAAGGCGCATTTATAGTCCGATGTCGTCGAAATTTGGGACAGTGTGTTCTGCTAGGCCCTTCGACATCCTCGTTCAATTTGACTCAGATCGGTTCAGATTTGGATATAGCTGCCATATAGACCGATCTCTCGATTTAAGGTCTTAGGCCCATAAATGGCGCATTTATTGTCGATTTTACCAAAATTTGAGACCGTTAGTTGTGTTAGGCCAGTCGACATATATCTGGAATATGGCACAGACCGGTTCAGATTTGGATATAGCTGCCTTATAGACCGGTCTCTCGATTTTTGGTCTTGGGCCCGTAAAAGGCGCATTTATAGTCCGATGTCGGCGAAAGTTGGGACAGTGAGTTGAGTTAGGCCCCTCTGGAATATGGCACAGATCGGTCCAGATTTGGATATAGCTGCCATATAGTCCGATCTCTCGATTTTTGGTCTTGGACCCATAAAAGGCGTATTTATAGTACGATGTCGCCGAAATTTGGGACAGTGAGTTGAGTGAGGCCCCTCGACATCTTTCTGGAATATGGCACAGATCGGTCCAGATTTGGATATAGCTGCCTTATAGACCGATCTCTCGATTTTTGGTCTTGGACCCATAAAAGACGCATTTATTGTCCGATTTTACCAAAATTTGAGTAAGTGAGTTGTGTTAGGCTCTTCTACAACTTTCTGCAATTTGGCCCAGATCGGTCCAGATTTGGATATAGCTGCCATAAAGACCGATATCTCGATTTAAGGTCTTGGGCTCACAAAAGGCACATGTATTATCCCATCTCGCCGAAATTTGAGACGGTGAGCTTTGTTAGGCCCTTCGATATCCTACTTCAATTTGGCTTAGATCAGTCCAGATTCGGATATAGCTTTCATATAGACCAATCTCTTGATTTAAGGTTACGGGCCCATAAAAGATGCATTTGTTTTCCGATTTCGCCGAAATTTGGGACAATGAGTTGTGTTAGGCCCTTCAACATTCTTCTTTAATTTGGCTCAAATCGAACCATATTTCGATAAAGCTGATATGGGGGCATAAATTATGCATTTTTCATCGGATTATGACAAAAGGTGGTGGGTATTCAAAGTTCGGCTCGGACGAACTTAACGCCTTTTTACTTGTTTTTGGATATTTTGGCCTATAACAGCCAAACCATTGAGATTTCTGTGACATAAGTCTGAGAAAAAACTGCAAGTCAAAATCTGGAGACTCGATTTTCACCGTAGATGTGTGGTCCACTCGATCTAACAATGCCCGTCCGTCTGTCTATGAAAACCACGATAGCGATACATTAAGAACTTTGCCTAAAATTACCTTATGTAAATGTTTTTTTTGGAATTTTAGTGTTCGGTTAGCAATAAAAAAAAGCAAAAAAAAACATTTTGTATTTCTTAAAAATTTCAATTTAATTGTTTTGTTTGCCATTTCCTGTTTATTTTCAACTTTCACAGCAATATTTTTGAATTTTAATGGAAATCTTAATTTGTTTTTAATAACATTAATAACGGAAATTATATATAACAAATTTTTCCATTTAAAAATTAAATTGAAATATTTTGAATTTCCAAACTCACTGAATAGATAAACATTTTTTTTAAATAATTTCGTATACTTTGAATGGTATTTAGAAAACAACCAAAACAATTACCCAACCCCATATATATATATATATATATATATAAAAAAATTAATTTATAGCAAAGAAAAACACCAAGGTCGTTATTTTAATTTGGCTGATTTTAGTATTTTTCATTTAGAATTTATGCATTTGAAAAAACACCTTAAAGAAGCTTGAATTTTTTAATGGAAATTTTGCTCACCTCAAAGCTGGCTGGAATATCATTGTCGTCACAAGTCGTTTGTTCTGTTTAATTTTTTTTGTTATATCCCTGCTATGGGTATATTTCTTGGTAATGAGTGTTGTTTTATTTTTCTTCTTTGGAATCTTCCACCAGGTTTTTTTTTCTACGAAGCAAAAATGAAATGGGGAAACAAATTTAGAAAATTTTCTTATAATGAAGGTAAATTTTAATTTCACATTCGTGATAATAAATAAAACAAAAATAAAAAAAACTTGATTTTGTTTTTACATCTCATTGCATGGCAAAAAAAAATCCCCTTCATTAAGGTCTGTATACGTGGAGAGTATCTTTGCTAAGAAGATTTAAATACACTCGAGAAAATTTCATGTAAACTAAACATATTTTTGGTATGGCAGAAAAATCATGATGTAGCTTTCTTAATAACAACACACAAAAAAAGATATTACTAATTATAAATGAGTTTTCCTTTTAGTTAAAAATTTCTTAATATTAAGTAAAAAATCTTTCACCAAAGGAAATATTTCCTTAAAAATTTGGAAAATTTGGAATCCAGTTAAGAATTTTGCAGTTCAGCTTGGTTGATTAAATCAGAATATTTCGATTGAAATTTCAAGCTCGAGGCCAAGGGTAAATTTGATTTTTAAACGATTTTTTAATAAACCTTGGGCTCTTTATCTTTAAAAAGTAAATTATTTTTCTTGGGTTCAATTCTTTAAACGAGGTAAATTTTTTTCAGTGTAATGGACTGTGTTCGATGCTAGGCTAAAGCTTTTGTGTACCACTTGTTCAGCCAACGGAGTTTTTGGAGTTGGTGTCATTACATTAGCTGTTACTTTTACTTAATTTTCTAAATTTGTAAATTCTTTTTTTTTCGAGTGTATTTTCATAATTTTGTTCTCAAAAAAAAAAATCTCACAAATTGTTGGCGTTACTTTGGTTCTCAACCAAAAAAGAAAGAAAACATAACTAATTTTTATGCACAGAAAAAAAGGCCCAAAACATATTTAAAACTCACAGACCTAAGAGCTGCTATCTTCCATGTACCATAGACCTTGTGTCTGTCTGTATGTCTGTCCGTCATCCATCCGTCCGTCTGGGCCATAAATAAATGAATTGCAGTTGTAATCTTAAAAGACAACCTCAACAGAGGAAAACACCAGGCAACCAGCCAGTGGGACAGGCAGCTTACACCATGGCCCCAAGATTTCAAGCAAAGGCTAACATTGCCCATTAGCGTGGTGCTGTTAAAGCATAGGGTCGTGGTCGTTTTTGTCTTTTGGGTGTGTGTGTATGCACCCTGACTCCCTACAGGGCCATCCAGCCCAGACTACAAGATCTAGTCATTCATTGTAGGGGTTTTTGCTCCATCATTTAGAAAAATAAAATAATCGTTATATTACGACAGCGGCGATGGAGCAAAAACAAGTAAAAGCGTGCTAAGTTTGGCCGGGCCGAATCTTGGGAACCCTCCACCATGGATTCTGCTAAAATTTTGTACAAAATAAGTTTAGTTGAAGGGCATGATTTTATGGTTTTTTGGGACAGTACTTGGCACAGTTGTTGGAAGTCATAACAGAACGAAAGTGCAAAAATTTAACCAAAATTGGATCAAATCGGGAGATCGGTTTATATGGCAGCTATATCAGGTTATAAACCGATTAAGACCGTACTTGGTACAGCTGTTGGAAGTGCTAACAGAACACCACGTGCAAAATTTCAGCCAAATTAGACAAAAATTACGGCTTCCAGGCGCTCAAGAAGTCAAATCGGGAGATCGGGTTATATAGAAGCTATATCAGATTATTAACCAATTTGGAGCGTACTTGGTACAGCTGTTGGAAGTCATAATAAAACACCGCAATCTCAATTTCAGCCAAATCGGACAAAAATTGTGGCTTCCAGGCGCTCAGTAGTCAAATCGGGAGATCGGTTTATATGGGAGCTATATCAGGTTATAGACAGATTTGAACCGTACTTGGCACAGCTGTTGGAAGTCATAAAAAAACACCGCATTCTCAATTTCAGCCAAATTGGACAAAAATTGTGGCTTCCAGGGCCTCAAGAAGTCAAATCTGGACATCGTTTTATATGGAAGCTATATCTAAATCTGAACCGATATGGCCTATTTGCAATCCCCAACGACCTACATCAATATTAAGTATCTGGGCAAAATTTTAAGCGGCTAGCTATACGCGTTCCGCTGTCGTGGTTTCGACATACGGACGGACAGACGCATGGACGGACGGATTCGAATCAGAACATCGCGACGATCAAGAATATATATTCTTTATGGGGTTTAAGACAAATAATTCGAGGTGTTACAAACGGAATGACTAGATTAGTATAGCCCCATCCTACGGTGGTGGGTATAGAAAACACCATCGCTGCTACTAAACAATTGCAGGCTTAAATTCTGTAATGAAAATAGACAAAAACCTACCATCTCCTTATACCCTCTCCCTACCCAATGTCACCGTTTCAGAGAAATGCCAGCTTGTAGCAGCAGAGTGGTTGTGCTGTAGATGTTGGTGGCAACAACGACTACAACAAACATGGAAAAACATCTACAAAAAGAAAAACTTGATTTGTTTTTGTTTTTTTTTTTTTTTGAAAAATATACAAAAAGGTGAGAAAAAAACCCCACAAAAAAAATAAAAAGAAAATAAATTATTACTACTTTTTCAGTGCGGTTTTTTTGTTGGTTTTTGTTTTGTTGCCGGCATGAATTTAGCTATGTACCAGAGTATGTGTGTATCTTCAAGATAAGGCCAAGTGAATGACTCAAAAATGGCAGAAGGGTGAAGTAGGAGATGTTTGGGTGGTAAGGGAATTCGCACAATACGAACAGTGGCACACAGTGTAGAGACATCAATAAAGATTTGGACAACGAATCCTAATAAAAATAAAAACAAGTAAAGAGGCGTTAAGTTCGGCCGGGCTGAACTTTGGATACCCACCACCTCGGTTTTATGTGAAAACCAACTTTTCCTCAAAATCCGACGAAAAATGTATAAGCAATCCCCTAATAGCAGCTCTATCGAAATATGGTCCGATTTGGCCCAAATTCGACATATATATTGAGTGTTCTATTAAGTATTGTAAAAGTCACAACTCACTGTCCCACATTTCGGCGACATCGGACAATAAATGCGTCTTTTATGGGCCATAAACCTCAAATCGAGAGATCGGTCTATATGGCAGCTATATCCAAATCTAGACCGACCCGTCCCATATTGCATAAAGATATCGAGGGGCCTAACACAACTCACTGTCCCAAATTTTGGAGACATCGGACAATAAATGCGCCTTTTATGGGCCATAAACCTTAAAACGAGAGATCGGTCTATATGGCAGCTATAGCCAAATCTGGACAGATATGAGCCAAATTGAAGAATAATGTCGAAGGGCCCAACACAACTCACTGTACCAAATTTCGGCGACATCGGACAATAAATGCAGCCTTTATGGGCCCAAAAATATCCAAATCTGCACCGATCTTAAGGCAACGGGCAGCTTCAGTTACCTTTTTTATAGAAGAAATTATTTTATGCGTTCCTATCAGAAAGGGCATATAAATATTCTTTCCATTGGGAAAGGCTAGTTTGTTTTGTTGCCGGCACGGAAATGGTAGTTTTAGAACCCTTTTTTGAGGATATGCCTAGTTTCAGTACCATATCCTAAAAGAAAGGCTAGTTTCAGTACCTTTCCTAAGAGAAGAGGTAGTACCAGTAACCTTTCATAAAAGAAGGGTAGTTTCAGTACCCGTTCCTTAGATATAGGGTAGTTTCAGTACCCTTTCCTAGGAGAAGCGTAGTTTCAGTACCATTTCCTAAAAGAAGGAGTATTTTCAGTACCTTTCCTAAGAGAAGAGGTAGTTTCAGTACCCTTTTCTAAGAGAGGGGGTAGTTTCAGCACCCTTTCCTATGAAAAAGGTTAGTTTCAGTACCCTTTCCTATGAGAAAGGGTAGTTTCAGTACTCTTTCCCAAGAGAAAGGGTAGTTTCAGTACTCTTTCCCAAGAGAAAGGGTAGTTTCAGTATCCTTTCCCAAGAGAGAAAGGGTAGTTTCAGTACCCTTTCCTACGAAAAAGGTTAGTTTCAGTGCCCTTTCCTATGAGAAAGGCTAGTTTCAATACCCTTTCCCAAGAGAAAGGGTAGTTTCAGTATCCTTTCCTAAGAGAAAGGGTAGTTTCAGCATCCTTTTCTGGGAGAAAGGGTAGTTTCAGTACCCTTTCCTAAGAGAGAGGGTAGTTTGAGTACCTTTTCTAAGACAAAGGGTAGTTTCAGCACACTTTCCTACGACAAAGGGTAGTTTCTGTACCCATTTCTTGGGAAAAGGTAGTTTTCACATCCTTTCCCCCGGGAAAGGGTAGTTGTCATATCCCTTTCTTGGGAAAAGGTAGTTTTCATTCCCTTTC
The DNA here is from genome assembly GCF_963082655.1 of Stomoxys calcitrans. NCBI lineage: Eukaryota > Metazoa > Arthropoda > Insecta > Diptera > Muscidae > Stomoxys > Stomoxys calcitrans. Next base: position 161,225,594 of record NC_081555.1, on the reverse strand, counting down.
CATTGGGAAAGGGTAGTTTTTATAGCTGTCCTATTGGTAAAGGGTAGTTTTAATACCCATTCCTATGGGAAAGGGTGGTTTTCATACCCAATCCAATGGGAAAGGGCAGTTTTCATACCCAATCCAATGGGAAAGGGTAGTTTTCATACCCAATCCAATGGGAAAGGGTAGTTTCGTACCTTTTTCATTGGACAAGGTAGTTTTCATTGTGAGAAGGGTAGTTTTCAGTGTGAAAAGGGTGGTTTTCATATCATTTTCATACCCTTTCCATTGGAAAAGGGTAGTTTTCATATCATTTTCATTAGGAAAGGGTAGTTCGTTCTTATATATTTTCAATTGGTATAGGGTAGTTTTCATACCCTTTTCATTGGGAAAGTGTATTTTTCCAAGCTTTCCATTTCGGAAAGGGTAGTTTTCATACCCTTTTCTTTGGGAAACTGTGCTTTAAGTACCCTTTTCTTTGGGAAAGCGTTGTTTCCCTGTACCCTTCACTTCGAGAAATTCGAACTTACAACCGCTCATAGCCGTTACTTGGGCATTTTGGCATTCATTTTGACTTTTTAAAGAATTCAAATAAAACCCCTTCAATGAATCGTTCACGATTAAAATGCTTTACAAAAATATTTTTTATTTGTGTTTATTCTCCTCTCTAAACACTGTGTCAAATGCCAAAAGTGTTTGACATTGTATGTGGGGCCTCAATGGTTAGCATAAGATGTTGTTGCTGTTGTGGAGCGAGTTATGCGCTACTGCTTCGCATACACACATACTTACATAAGCATGTAGCTCTAGTCAAGCCTTAGTTACTAACTCTGACTAAGGTGTTTTGTTTTTGTTGTTTTCTTCTACTTCTGCTTCTTCTTCTCCTACTGTTAATTTTCTTGTTTGCTGTTGTTGTCGTTTGGGGGTTTTTTGTTGGCGCGCATTTTGGTTTTGCATTGCTTGGGGTTCACTTTACAGAAAAATATTGTTTTCTGTTGTCTGTCTGCTGTTAAATGCTGTAACAACACAAAAAAAAACGCAAAAGACAACAATAACAAAAATAACCGGCAAAATAAACAAAAAACACTGGCATTTGACGTCAAGATTCTTGGCCAACTGGAAAAGAGAGAAAGATAGAAAAACAAGCAACAAAACAAAAACTAAAAGCAAACCAAACAAATAGCAACAACAACAAAATATTCCATAAATGTGTTGTATATTTTTGGGGGCCAAGCAAGGGGAGAGGGCATAAAGCTGCCGCATCATATTAGTTGCTTGTTTTTGTTCTTGTTACTTACATAGTTATTTTTGCTGCTGCCACTATCTAAGCCGGTTCAAGTGTGGCATGGTTTTTTTTTTTTGTTGCCAACCTGACGTTATAGAATGTCCTCCATCAGTCAGTCGTTCGTTTTGTCTATTCCCTCATTCTCCATATAGAAAATAATAACAGTTGAGGAAAATGTGCGACAATAAAAACGAAATAGGAAAAAACCAAACAAAAAACTAATATAAAATAATAATAATAACTAACAATAATGACATAGAGAACCTGAAGCTGTATATTGAGGCTAACGCACTCCAATGGAAATGTTTTCAAAGACCCTCTAGGAAAAAATGTTGGCTATAAATACTAAAACAAATATAAAATATTAGCTCTTTAGACCTGTTTCTGGCTAGAAGCATAACAGAAAAAACGTAGCCTAACCGGGACTCTATTGGAATCCATTTAAAGTTCTCTTGGAGTAGAGTAGAAATCTAGCATTCAAATGCCGCAAAGTCGACCCACCTTCCCTTCTCCATAACGGAGCTAAAATAAGAGCCCAATGATATGGCATTGAGAGTAGAGTACAAATCTTGCATCTATAGACAGACTTTGCATTCCCCAGCGAAAACACCATCGGTTATGATCCAGATGTCGTTGCGTAGAATGTCTGCCTACACCTCGCGTTACTGTACATAAATGTGTCGTCTCGAGCAGCTTACCTCAGAGCGGCAAAAGGCTCTCAGAAGGGTGAAACGGGCCATAGGTACATAGAGGGCTAATCGTTCGCCAAAAAAGAATCTCCCAGCTAGTCGAGCTCCTGGCCATCATGGCCAATAAGCGAATCGGAGTGATAAATGAGCGGAGAAAGGAAGGACCTGTATTAAAGGAAGGACCTGTGTTAAACAAAAGCCTACTAAAAGCCCAACAGTGAGGAACCCAGCTGCTGGAACACGAGGCAAGCAATGCAAGGAAAGAAGTCCAGGTGCCAAAAACGACAACCAAAGGGATGTCAAACAACCCATAGGAATCAATGCCCTATGGCTCGGAAAGCGCCAAAGAGAAACCCAACAAAAACGATAATCAAACGAGCAATAAAAAGCTGTCGACGCGTTCAGAAGTCTCCGGCAGAATATTAAGCCTTCGAGAGGAACCAGAAAAAGATCATAGTTATACCGACGAACTCTGAAGTTTTCAGCTGGAGAAGAATGACGATGCGTTCAAATCCACAAGGGAGACGAAAACGGGTGATGAAATGACGAGTTTCGAAGTGGACCCAAGGCCAAAACAGAATGTACGCGTCGAGCTTGAGTTTTGAGCGATCGATCATGCCATCAGGTGCCCACCCATTGTTGACATCTGCGATAGGTTAAGGTCTACCTCAACGAACACCAAATCTTCAGCCACATTGTTCACTAAATACACGCATGAGCTGGGTAAGGAGCTAAATGTGATAATCGATGGAGTGACGATATCGACCATCAAGAATCACATGTCTCGTCTCGAAACAGAATTTCAACTTTGACGCTTGAAAGCGAGCGTCATTCTGTGTTGCCACACGTAAAGGGCGTTTTTGGTCATCAAATTAAATTTTTTTATAACTTTTGCGAGTTTTTTTTTCATTTTTGTTTGTAGAGTTGCATTTTTCAACGCGACGCACCTCATTCTGTTTAGGCGTCATAACGACAACTCTAATTTCCCTTCCGAATTTCCCATAATTTTGGTTCAGAATTCTGAAAGTATTCTGTCAGAATTTCCGGCAGAAACATCAGATTTCCCTCCCACAACTTGTCAACCATTGCATATTTTTTTCGTTTAGAATTCGCACAGACTTCGGATTCGATTTCGGATGAATTTTCCGACTTTCATACAGATTTCTGACCGAATTCTTAACGTCTGGTTCACTGGGCGTATACACACCTAGCAAACCAATTAGTACGAAATCTATACGAACAAAGTTTCGTAAGGAAAAATATTTTACCGAAATTTAGTAAAAAATTCTGAACGATTTCGGAAGTAATTTCGTATTGAATTTCGACGTACCTTTGAAACTTTGGGAAGAGACTTGAAAAACCAACAAGCAGGAGAGAAACATGAATAGGCAAACAATGTAAAATCACAACAAAAATATCTCTTTTAATCTAGAGAAACGGGTGAAAACATCCCTTAGACAAGTCGGACAGAAATCGTTATGAAGACTGTTCAGAAGTGTCGGACACTGCACAAAATACTGATTTTGACAGATAGTGCACATATTTTTTTGTTGTTGGGCAACCGCTCCAATTAAATTTATCTTGGTACCATCTTCTGAGGGATTGGTAAATATTTTATGCATGTGAGGTTTCGTTGGTTTTCAAGCAGAAAGAGATGTTTTGATGGTCGCTTCTCACAGCGCACTGGCAACATGGCAGATACTTTCCTACACTTTTTCTTAAAAAATGTAAACCATTTTTTTTTAACTCTTTTTTTTCTTTGCAGGTAACTTTTTCAAGAACGGTTTAGACTTGTTGATGCGTAAGTAAGAACTCTAATATTATTATAAGAACAACTTTAAGGAGCAAAACATATGATGTGACATGGGTCCCACCACCAGAGATCTTAGACTCTAAAGCAGGGTACTCTGTTTTTTGTTGTGAATAACTTCAACAAAATATCTTAATTTATTTAAACTTATTTACGGAAAGTTTCCTGTACTTGTGTCTTATACCTAGTTTTAATTCATTTGCCTAAAAAAGCATTTCAATGTTTCCCACATTTTCAATATTTTTTATATGGAGTTTGACAGTTGTTTACGTGAATAGTTGGAGGGAGCACCAACCCTTAAGGTGGAGTTACATACCAAATTGAAACTTTATGATTACGATATGGGAGTGAGAGCAGAGACAACGGAGGACATGTTGAGGCTTTTGATGAAAACCCACTTTCCACAGGATACGACGGGACTCACGAAGACACCGGAATCTTGGAATAATGACGTTGATCGAAGGTTTATAAAAACGGAATTTATGGTGAAGGAATTCTTGAGGAGCTTTAAACCATTTATGTCACCCGGACCTGATGGAATATTTCCGGCGTTACTACAGAAAAAGGCAGACTATCTTGCGCCTCGTCTGGCCAACATTTTCACAGCGTGCCTAGGACTTTCATATACTCCGAAAGCCTAGCAGGAGGCAAGGGTGGTGTTTATACCTAAGCCCGGCAAGGCAAGTTATGGCAAGTTATCGCCACTCCTATGGGTGACCACCATAAATGACCTATTACGGATGCTGACTGAGGAGGGATTTGAACCCGACGATGTTATAATACTTCTAAGAGGTAAGGATTCGAACAAGCTATGCAGACGGGCCGAAAGGGTCTTGCATATGGCATATGACTGGGCTAGACCCAGACGTCTCAATGTTAACCCAGGCTGAAATATGAAATATAAAATCGGTGCGGCAAGTGATAGCATGTGTAGGGCATGCGGGGAAGATGATGAGACGTTGGAGCATTTCCTTTGTTATTGCCCGGCTTTCGCGTCCAATAGATACCGGTACTTAGTTGGAGACACAATATCAGACATGAACCAACTTAGGGGAGTGTCATTGAAAACAATTAAGAATTTTGTAAGTCGCACGGAATCCCTAACTTAAAATTTTCTTTTTAGAGGTTACTTTATAATTTTTAGAGCGCACAATAAGCCGTTTACTGGCTAAGGTGTATGTCCATAGTGGCATGGGGCGGATTAATATCTGCACCCTCTTTTCAACCTAACCTACATACCAAGGCATATTAACCCAGGTAGTGTCCAGCGTACAGCTGAGTATCATTTTTCTCACGAAGTGCACTATCTGTCAACAAATTTTTGTTGTATGTGTGCATTATAGTTCTTAACTATAATGCACATAACACACTCAGCCTACGAAAGATGGCGCGAACTGATAACACACTCAAAATCAGAGTTGGAATAAAACTGATTTTGACAGATAGTGCACATAATTTTTTGTTTTTTGTCAAATGCTCCTACCCGTTAGATTTATCTTGTTACTTACATACATATACGCGCATTAAAAATTTAACTGTGCAAACAAATACCGAAAATAAACGCAACAATTTTTAACTTTGACGCCTTAAAACACTACTTCACATATGGCACCACAGAATGACGTTTGAGTTCGATTGTCAAAGTTAAAAATTGTTTAACATTTGCGCGTTGCTTGTGGGATTAGTTTGCAGATTGCATTTTTAATGCGCATAGTATGTAACTCCACCTTTAAGGCCGAAACAGAATGAACGCATTGCAAAATGCAACTCTGCAAACGAATACCACAAAAGCAACGCTGAAAAGTTAAAAGTGGGATTTGTTTTTCAACTCTCTCTTTTTCTCTCTCTTTTTCAACTCTCCATATAGCGCTCATTCTGTTTTGGCATTTAGAGCCTACCCATGTCGAAAGAGTTAAAGGTGTTCTCATTTCTACAACAACCACAAATCGTATGGTGCAATCCTTCATCTTGTCATCAAGCTGATCGGCGTGTTACCAACACACACAAAGAAATTTGTATACGTGTGCAGAAAGTTTCCGTAGATGAGCAGAGAATATGCGAGAAAGAAGATAACAACAAAGAAAATGCAAACAAAAATCTGTCATCTGTCAAACCTGGCCGGCTGTTAAAAGCTGTTCGCGTGAGACCACCTTATTAAATCCGCCTTGGAACCTACCTTGGGGTCTCTCCGATATACTTTGAGATCAATTTCTTATTTTTGTACCGGTTTTCTTAATCTTTATATGGAATGCATTCCTTTTCTCTCAGTCATAAAGCCATTTTCCTAATGGGTTTGATCACTGTTGGGTTTTTTTTTTAAATCTTTTCTCCATTTATTGCATCTTTGCCAAACCTTAATTTTCCAAGTTTTGTTGTTGTTGTCTGGCTTTTTGCAGTACAATTTAGTTTTTCGTTGTCGATGCGGTTGTTCCTGTTGTGTGATTTTCCAGATAATTTTTTGCCACAAAGTCAAGCGGGCGCGATATACACACGTGCCCTGTTTGTTCTAAGCCTTGGGGCTATAGCTACTGCAAGCTATACTAGAGCTGTTGAGATGGTTGTGAATGCTGCCGCTGCTGTTGCTGATGATGATGGTGATGATGTAGTATTAGATGATGACGCTGATATTTCTGTGCAGTGTACATACGTTTGCCTCGAAGAAGGTACAAAAAAAAGATGTTGCTTCATATGTAGTAGGAAAAAAAAAATGAAGAAAAACAACGACATTTTTCATGATGTAAATATGTACATTTTCTTTGCTCCATATGAAGATTATTTTATTTTTCTCTGTTTTTTTGCGGATTTTTCTTTGAGAAAAACGAAGTTAGCAGCAGCAGTAGCAAGCAGCAGCAGAATAAGTAATAAAATAAAAACAGGGGGCGTTCGTGTGTTGTGTGTTTTGGTGTTTGAAATGATGAGAGTCTGTTCGTTGGCTTGATGGTAGTTGATGTTCTCCATCAACGTCATCTACAAGCCGCAGCTTGGCACAGTGGGTTAGAGATAATGTGAAGAAGAGAAAATGTCGTTCAATTTTTTTTCAAAATTACAAGAAAAACGAATTGGATTATGGAAAGAAGGTATAAAGGATCCATTTTGTAGTTTTGAAATCCTATCGCATTTAAGTTCGCTGGGATGAACTTTGGATACCGAAAAGTTCGCAGCCATTCATATTGGTCCAGCACAACTCACTCAGCGAAACTGGGGAATAAAATCGCCATTATGAGCCCAAGACTTTACCACCAACAAAGTCGGATAATAAATGTACGTTTTATGGACTCAAAATCTGTAATCTGCGGGATCGGCCTATATGATAGCTATATCCAAATATGGTCCAAACAAGACATACGCATCAGGAATGACGAGTTCAGGGTCCTAGACCAAAGGCGAGAATAGAAATTCAAGCCTTTAGAAAAGAAAAAATGGTAAGTGGCCAAAGCGAATTAAGAGGCCAAAAACCCGTCGAAGATGGGGCATGTCAAGTAAACCACGAAATGGGAAGGGAAATAAACACGTTAAGGCTGGTATAGGCGACAACAGAAAAGAGAACGCACACAAAAGAGTGAACTAAAACTGTCATAATCAAATCATTTGAGGGTCATTGTTAAGCCTGAGGAAACTGAAAAGGGTGATGGGGAAGGGTGGCAAAAAACGAGATGATTTTGACTAGCAGCGGTATTTTAGAACCCCAGATCAAAGGCGAGCATACAGATCAAAGACCATCTAAAGAGGGCAATAAAACGACCAACAAGGGGCATGTCGAGTACAGGGCTGCCAGACGTGACGATTTTACGTCATTTTAAAGATTTTTTTGGTCAAAATTTGGCATTTTGACGCTTGACGATTTTTGCTTTAAATACCATTCGTATTGACTATTTTTTTTTTTTAATTTGAAAGTCACATAAATATTAAGGTCAAATTTTCCCACGAATATTTCATTAAGGAACGGGGAAGGGGGGAGGCAAACTTTTCATATATCAATGAGTGTTGTTCGATTCAAATTTAAAATCAATGATAAGAGACCTCCTTTTTATAGCCGAGTGTGAACGGCGTGGCGTATCTCTTTGGTGAAGTTTTCATATCGCTCAGTTTCTTTAGCCTACCATTCTGAAAGTTTGCTAGCATTCTGAAATGTTGACTAACATTTCGTTAAAATTTTGTGCTTAGAGAAGTTTTTATAAAATTTTAATAAATATTTCATAGTAATTTTCTGTTGAAGGTCGATGTCGGTTAAATTTTATTTTAGGATTAAATTTCATTAAAATGCTGGCTCTAGAGAAGGTTTTTTTTTGAGAGATCGTCTACCCATCGAAAATTATAGAAACTTGACGACTTTTGCGACTTTTTTTTCTCAATTTTGACGGTTTTTCTCGAAAAACACGTGGCAGCACTGGTCGAGTAACCCACCAAACATAGTGGGAGATAAACGTCTTGAGGCTTGGACAGGCACTAAAAACCACACACATCGCGCATCAAAAGATCGTTTTTAAACATTCGCTATCAAACCATCAAAGAGTCATAGTTATGCCTATGTGCTCAGAAGTCTCTGTCAGCATAGGAAAAAATTGGATTAAGGGTAGTCTTAGACCAAAATCAAGCATAGAAATCCAAAACTTAGGGAAAGAAAACGTGGACAGTGGTCAAACCAACGAAAGGGAGCAATTTATGGGCGGAAAATGGGGTATATGAAATAACCCACGAAACATAGATGGAGATAAACGTCTTTAGACTCGGACAGGCGCCAAAGAGAAAAGACAACCCTCAATTACCAAAAAGCTATATAAAGCTGTCATAATCAGTTTTCCATCATCCATTAGTCTTCATCAGCATATTAAACCTAAGAGGGCTGATGATGCGGCCCGATACAGTAGGGAGATGAAAGCTGGCAATGGGGAACGGCTGCCTAATATCGAGATGGAGAAGTAGCGGTATTTCAGAGTCTTAGACCAAAGAAGAGCAAGAGATCCGAGACTGAAAGGGAAGAAAACATGGCCAGTGGTCAACCCGACTAAAGGGACCAATAAACAGGCGAACATGGGACATCAAGTAACCCAAGGAACATAGAGGGAGATAAATGTCTTAAGGGTCGGTCAGGTGCCAAAGAGAAAATGCAACCCATACGATAAGCAAAGAGCTGTATAAAGTTGTCATAATGAAATCAATAGAAGATCATAGTTATGCCTTCGTGCTCAGAGGCTTCCGTCAGCATTATGTCTGAGAAGACTGACGATACAACCCAATTTACATGGAAGACAAGAACCGGTGGTGAGGAAAGGTGGTAAAAAATCGATAAAGGTTTGGACAGTAGCGGTATTTTAGGGCCCTAGACCAAAGACGAGCATAGAAATCCAAGAGTTAAGGAAAGAAAAGGCCAGTTGCCAGTTTGACTAAAGGGACCAATAAAAAGGCCAACATGGGGCATATCAAGGAAAAAAATGGCCAGTTGCCAGTTTGATTAAAGGAACCAATAAAAAGGCCAACATGGGACATATCAAGTAACCCACAAAAAAGAGTGAGACAAACGTTTAAGGCTCGGAGAGGAAGCCAAAGAGAAAAGACAACCCGCACCATAACCAAAAAAGCTATAGAAAGATGTCCTAATCAAATCAGCAGAGGATCTAGTGGCTGCATTTACAGTCGCGGACTATGAGCGGTATCGAGGGGAGGGTCTCAGTGAGAGATCTAGTGGCACCGGTTCTTGTTTAAATACTGAGTGCCTCGATATGCTCGATACGACAAGGCGAGTGATTGACGCTTTTAAATAACCAATGACCATCATGTTGCCGTGGCGATTGGTCGTATAGACCGGAACGAGCTTGCCCGCTTATAAGAGCTTGACGAGAATCGCCCCCTCCACATGTAAATGTGGCTACTACAACAACAACAACGAACATATCTGTTAGGGATGTCGAGGGGCCTAACATAACTGTACCAAATTTCAGTGACATCGGGCAAAAAAAAATCGCCTTATATGGATTTAAGACCTCAAATTGGGTTCAAGACCTTATACGGTATACGAGTATAAGGCAGCTATATTCAAATATGGTCCAAACTGAAAAAATAGTCTTCAAAGATGACAAAAGACCTATCTCACTGTCACAAATTTGAGAAATTTGGGTTTTAATGAGGGAAGACTTTCAATTGATCTACGTGGCAATGGCAATTTGCTAATGAACATTCCATTAAGGAACATGGGCCAACTTCTCACATTTCAATAAGTGCTGCCGAATTCAAGTTTAAGCTCAATGATGAGGGAGTTCCTTTTTATAGTCGAACGGCGTGCGGCAGTGCAACACTTCTTTGTAGACAAGTTTTTACATGGCATAGTTACTCACAAACCTCGCCAGCATTAGAAGGGGATAACCACCACTGAAAAAATTTTTTCTGATGTTCTCGCCAGGATTCGAACCCAGGCGTTCTGATTCATAGGCAGACATACTAACCTCCGCGCTACTCTGGCCTCCCTATCCGATCTATGTGGCAGTTATATCCAAATGTACGATGTGGAGAGAGTGTGAGAGAAAGAGGGTTCGTAATAAGATTGGAAAAACTGCTCTTTATAGGGCTCACCTTCGATTTCGCTGCAATTTGATACGTAGATGTAGGTTAAACCGAGGACTACGAATCTGAAGTCCGCTCTTTTAATTGGCAAAGGTCCATGATCCAAGGGGTCGTAGACCCCACCTCAATGGGAAGTGCTGCAAACTAGGCAATATGGATATCAAACTAAATTTATTAACGAGTAGAATACAAAAATATGTAATCTACTCTAAAAAAGTTGACCCGGAAATTATCTAAAGGGTCTTGAAATGGTATACTCCCTATCCTAGTTAATATGGTTATTAAATAAAAAAAGTGAAAAAATATTTATTTTGTGGGGCAAGAAAGGGAAAGCGCCGCATCCAAAAATTTTTCACCTTTGAAGCTTTCCACTCTTGACCCATAAGTAAACATATTTACTTATCCGCTGGCATTTGCCCCAAAAACGGCCTTCAGATTAATGTTCCATATGAGTTAACCCATGTCCACATACCAAATTTCAGCGAAAATGGAGGTGCTCTCTATAATGTGCATATTTGTTATAAGACAAATTATTCTTTTCTGTAATTCTATTTTGAGGCATCTCTATAAGCCACATGGACCCATTGTGCTTAGCCGCTTTAGACACCAATGCCACTGACATTGCCTTGCTTGCTATCGCTTCATCACCATCGTGTTGTTTTTGTAGTCTTCAACATCACCATGATTGTGATGATGGATGTTGATGGTCATGCTGATGATGAAGTTTACCGTATTTGTTAAATTGTGCTATTGCTCTCCCTCTTACCTCCTCACTCACTCTCTCTCATCTTTTCTCTTTTTTTTTAACTACTCTCCACACACTTGGTAATGGCTGCATGCTTTTAGTAACGAAGTTTTTTTTTTCCATTTTGCTTTCCCCCCCCCCCCATTTTTCTCAAACAATGCAATTTTTCTTTTAAAAAAAGATATGGCACAAGCAACAAAAAAAAAATTATGGAAAAAATCTCATTTTAGGAAAAAAAAGTTTGGAATTTTAATTGTTCTCTTACTTCTTCTTCTTCGTGTTCTTTTCATTTCTTGGCAATTTCGTTGTTTGTTGTATTCTCCCATCCATGTCTCATGTTTTTCATGTTACTGAGATTAGAAAATGTCTTTCCCTTATTTTAGATTCTTTTGTTGCTCTTTTTCACATTTCATGGGGATTTTTGACGTTTTTCCCCCCCTTTTGGCTTTTCTTTATTGAAAGAAGAATAAAGGCAAAAAAAAGTTGTCTTTTTTTGAGTCTAATAAAGGAGGAGTAGGAAATGTTTAAATTACAAAGTTTTTTTCTTCATCAGCTTTATGGTTGGCGAAGAGATTTCAGAAATTGCATAAATTTGCGCAGAGTCTTGAAAGGGTTTTGCTGGAAAATACTTTCATGTTGAGTGGCAGTTTTCAGATTTCTTTGAAATAATGATGTTCTTAAAAAAAAGATAATTTTTTGAATGTGAAAATTATGTTTTGTTTTAGGTAGCTACATTTTCCCAAAGTAATGGAAAGTTGTAGTCAAAGATAATTTGCCTATACCACTGCTGTGTCACTTGCCATGACTCCAACTATGGATGTTTTGCGATCATGCACACTACACAAACCGGAAATCATACTTTGACTGAAGATTTTTGCTATGGCAAACATTTTGACTTGCATCTTTGCCTTGCAAAATGTGGCAGAGTACATTATTATTTAACTATGGGCCGGACATATATATATATAATTCTCAATTGCCTTCATCACTCCCACTGAACTTTTAATTCATGACACTCGTAGGCCCTGTATCTAAAAAAACTGTCAATTTGTTTTCCTGAGCTACTGCGCGAAACGCCTGAATTCGTTATCTACGAAGAAAAACAAGAACAGATTTCGTGGTGGCTATCCCTATTGATGTAAAGGGTATGAGGTGAATTGGTTGATGAGTGGGGATTTTTCTGAGTGTTGAATTATTGGCTAACTAATTCACCTCATAAAAATATGTTATGAGGTGAATTAGTTTTAGTATGGCTCTGAATGGTGAAACTACTACCTGTTGTAGTATTGATAGTATGGAGGTTGGCCCATTTTTCCAGCATTTGGGAGCGTATGTCACCAATTTTCAGAATGAGTAAGTCTATTCTTCATGAATTGGCAAACTAAACAGTACATGAATAAAGTGACAGCCGACAAAAAGCCCAACTCGGAAAAAAGTGTTGCCAGATTGACAACCACACGTCTAAGTGTTGGTATCAAACAGCCGAGTAAAATTTTTCTCGCGAAGTGCACTATCTGTTAACGAGTTTTGGTTGTGTGTGTGTATTATAGTTAAGAACACAAACAATGAAAATGGCGCGAACTAGTTACGTATACAAAATCAGAGTTGCACTAACCACTGATTTTGACAGATAGTGCACTCAATATTTTGTTGTTGGGCAACTGCCACTACCTGTAAATGAATATATCTTGCGTTGGTATTCTATTCTGCATTCGGAATAGTAGCGGAAATTTTTAATTATTCCGCGAGCGGAATTTGGCAGCAATCTATTTTGTTTCCATGCCAAAAAACGTTTTTTATCTGCACTTATTGTTTTCCCTACATAATATATTTTTGCAAATAAATAAAGAACAACTAAAAGAGTGCAAAATTGGGCCGGGCCGAATCTTGGGAACCCACCACCATGGATTCTTCTAAAAATTTATACAAAATAAATTTAGTTGAAGGACATAATTTTTTTCCACATTCCAAAACTTTGTCAAACCAGCAAAAATTAAATCTTCTAGGAACCGAACAAAATTTCTGTCATATAAGGTTACATACCGATTCGGACCGTACTTGGCACAGTTGTTTGAAATTATTACAGAACACTACATGCAAAATTTCAGCCAAAATTGTGGCATGCATGGGCTCAAGAAGTCAAATCGGGAGATTGGTTTAAATAGGAGCTATATCAGGTTATAGACCGTTTTGGACTGTACTAAGCACAGTTGTTGGAAATCATGACAGAACACTTTATGGAAAATTTGGTTGTAAGGCTCAAGAAGTCAAATCGGGAGATCGGTTTATATGGGAGCTAAATATATTAGGTTATAAACCAATTTGGACCGTACTTGGCACGGTTGTTGGAAGTTATAACAGAGCATTACACGCAAAATTTCAGCCAAATCGGAAAAAATTGCGGCTTGTATAGGGATTAAGAAGTCAAATCAGGAGATCGGCTTATATAGGAGCTATATCAGATTATAAACCGATTTGGACCGTACTAGGCACAGTTATTGGAAGTCATAACGGAACATCACATGCAAAATTTTTGTGAAATCGGACAAAAATTGCGGCCTTCAGAGTTCAAGAAGTCAAAACGGGAGATCGGTTTATATGGGAGCTGTATAAGGTTAAAGACTGATTTGGACCATACTTAGCACGGTTGTTGAAAGTCATAACGAAACACTACATGCCAAATTTCAGCCAAATCGGACAAAAATTGCAGCTTCCTGGAGCTTAAGAAGTCATTCGGTCAGTCATTATATGGGAGCTATATCTAAATCTGAACCGATATGGCTCATTTGCAATCCCCCAACGACCTACATCAATGTAAAGTATCTGTCCAAATTTTGAAGCGGTTAGCTTTACGCGTTCGACCGCTATCATGATTTCAACATATGGACGGACGGACATGGCTAGATCGACTCAGAACGTCGAGACGATCAAGAGTATATATAAACTTTATGGGGTTTTAGATGAATATTTTGAAGAATTACAAACGGAAAGACCCCATCCTAAGGTGGTGGGTATAAAAACGAACCATTGAAATCAATAAAACATACAAAAATGATGCCGGCAATGGTTCCAAGTGTTGCCACTTTGTTTTTTTTTTGTCATTTTCCTCACGATAAGCAGAGTACTACCTTTCCGCCTATTTTTAGCCAAGGTTTCACCGACGTTTTTTTTTTGATATGGAGTTTGAGAGCAATCCGCTTGAAAAGCTGAACAGAATACTCAGCTTAAAACCCCGTTCATACTGCTCATTAAATCCGGATTTAAAGCTCTCGTCAGCTGATTTTATAAAGGGAAAACAGATGATCGAGCCATTAAATACGGATGTAACGAGCAGTGTAAACGGGGTTTAAAGTCTAGTGCTGATTTCATTCGCTGCGAAAATGTGAAATCCGACGGACTCTATCCTTTGCCAGAACACAAACAAAAGTCAAAGAATAACAAAAAACAAAAACAACAACATTGAAGCAGAGTTGATTGGTTCCTATTTCGTGAGCATTTAATTACATTTGCAGTTAATTGCAGCGAAATTAGTTTTGGCGCAGCGACATGTCGCTACTATTTTGCTCATAAAACTGAGTACTGCTTCTAACTATGAAAATTTATGCAATGTAAAGCCATTAGTCCAGCTGATTGAATTTTCCAATTTCAGAGTTGCAGCCAAAGCCCACTAGAACGTCAAATGCTTTGTTTGGATTTTAAATGTTTTTCACATTTTGATTCTTTTTTCACATTTATAATTTACACTTTTCTAACCTTAAATCTTTTGATATTATGGTTGCTATACGTGATAATGCAAATAAAAACTGTAATGTCAATTTTGAAGTGTTCAGAAATTTGACAGCCTAGAGGGAATTTGCGCCACCATTGCCAGAGGGTTGCTTAGTTGATTTCGTTGTTGTTGGGCTAATGACTTTAACTTGTATAAATTTGCGTAGACTTCAGCGGAATATGTTCGCATTTTCTTCGTCACCATTTTTTATGATGCGTTTTGACAGTTGTTCGGGCGAAAAGTCGAAGTCAGTACTAGGCATAAATCGAGGCGACGATAGGAAACCTGGAAGGAAGGAAAGATGTTTCCGATCGGATAGCTGAGATGAACCTGGAAGTCGAGTGCGAGGCACTGCTGCCAACGGCACAGTCTTGGATTGGCAGAACCCTAGTATTGCCATCTGGAAGATCATATTACACGAATGGATCAAAGCTAGAGGACAGAGTGGGCCTGGGGGTTTGCATTGAAAACACTAGGAACTGAGATCTGTTTTAGACTGTCTGACCATAATACGGTCCTGCAGGCGGAGATCCGGGCGATCGCGGAATGCGTGAAGTGGTGTTATGCTAACGCGAGGACGTCGAGTGTTAACATCTTTACCGACCGTAAAATTGACATAAGGGCAATAACAACCAGGACGGTAAGGTCACGAACAGTCTTGCAGTGTAGGAAGGAGATTAACGCCTTCTCTGAGAATGACAAAATCTGCATCGTTTAGGTGCCGGGCCATAACGGAGTAAGGGGAAATGAATGGGCAGTAGATTTGGCGGTGAAGGCTAGAGGACTGCCGTCAATAAACTTGGTTAACCTGAAGGCTTTCGGGTCGACGCAGTCCGAGTTAAGGGAGGATCCAGATTGTGAGAAGACAAGGCTATTACTGAAAGGAAGCAAGAAGAAGGTCAGTATAGCTATTGGTATCATAACGGCACACATAGGACTACGAGCTCACTTGTGTAAAATCGGTGCGGCAAGTGATAACATGTGTTGGCCATGCGGGGAAGATGATGAAACGTTGTAGCATTTTCTTTGTCATTGCCCGACTTTCGCGTCTCACAGATACCGGAACTTAGGTGGAGACACAATACCAGACATGAACCAACTTAGGGGAGTGGTACTGAAAACAATTAAGGATTTTGTAAGTATCACGGAATTCCTAACTTAAAATTTTCTTTTTTGAAGTTAATTTATAGTTTTTATAGCGCACAACAAGCCGATTACTGGCTTAGGTGTATGTCCATAGTGGCATGGGGCGAATTAATATCTGCACTCTCTTTTCAAACTAACCTAACCCTAACCTAACATATGTTAAGCAACGCCAGGCCCATCATAGACTCTTTAGAGTTGGTATTGATATCTTTCAACTTATTTGACAACCCAAAACCAGCCTTGGTAAGAACCAGTTTCGTTTGTTAAGACTATTTTTGGTTCTTCAGAGCCGGGCTTGGTTTTTCAAAGCCAATGATTGTTTCCTTTAAAGTTTCTTATGATGGTAATGGTTCGGTAGAACCATTTCTGATTAATTATAAGAATTTTATATTCTTGTTGTGCGGGTGTAAATAAATAAATTACAAATTAAAAAAATTACATATTCACGGATAAGGTACCTTAGAATTGGTTTAGATGTTCCAGTATTGACTTTGACCTTGAATTCGTATCAAAAGTGTGTTTCTGAAACTTACTGTTCTCCATTTTCAGAGATGAAGATGGTTTCTGTTTGTTTTGGTCGGCCCAAACTTTTGTTCTTTGGGTCATCCCTTTGTTTGTCGATATGTCAGAGGAATGGTTCTTATGGCGGCTATATCTAATTGGAGATTTATATGTACCATAATCAGCATGAATCAATCATGATCATTCAAATTTCTAGCCTAATGCTGTGAGTTGAATGATCGTGACATTCAGGATCAGGATCGCAGGATTTGAACTGCGGAGGCGATGTCCGATTGGAGTCGAGTCACATTTGCTGAATTTCAAACAGCACTTTGACACGGGGTAATTACTTCGACCCCAACCAGAGAGTTCCACAACACTAATTTGAAACCATGCATTTGGCTTAATATACAGACATTCTAATCTTTGCGCCACCATGGTGTTCAAAGTTAAACCAAACAATTACCATTAAACGGCTGTTAAGATTTGGCCACATAAAAAATCAATAAATTTTGAACTTAAAAACACTCCCTGACTAATAAAAACTGTTGATATCTACGACCATGAAATGCAAAATCAATATCCTGGGTTAAAGTTCAACTCTTTACGAGTGCTGGACGATCACAGTCGTTAAAGAAAAACAACAGTGTAAATTGCACCACCAAAGAATCAATATCAGCATCAGCAGTCATTATCGAATGCTAAAAGAAATGAATCCCATCTAACCTTGCCAACGTCCGTCGGTCCACCTTTCCAATAAGCTACCCGTTTTTAAGCACCCTTCACTGCTCCTTGGCACACCATTCTGGCCATTCATCTATGTTTAAACATCTATCTAACCCAACCATATTTGTATGCTTGGGATGGATATGATGGCATTGTTGGACATATGAGTAAAAGCTCTTCTTTTACGATTTCTTTAGGTTTTGTGTTATTTATTCCCCCCTCCTTTTTTTCTATGTTTAATGGCTTTGTTGTTGTAGTTTTTCAAATTGCAAGAATTTTATAGAGAAGATATCTACCAGAGATACAATTTAACATCTTTGAAAGTTATTGGCAATGGGGTTGTTGTTTTTGTTGTTGTAAAAAAAAAGTAATGGCAAATGAAAGGAAAATAGTGGCTGGACTGCTGTACGCTGCTGCTGTCCAAGGAGTAGAATGGACAATAAATAAACTGGCCAGTCATAGGCATTTGTTGTTGTTGTTTTTCGTTTTTTGTCGATAGAAAGAACTGCAGACCATGACAAAGAACACTCAGAGAAAACAAGTAAATTGTATAACATGAATCGGTCTGGTGTGGACATATGGCAACGCTGTTTGCTAACTGTAAAATTGTAACGCCTCGACGTTGGCTGCAATATTTTTGACACGTTAGAAGCAGTGTTGCCACTGAAGAAATTATTTCTTAGCAAAATTTAAGAAAAAACCTACTAAATGTTCTAAAAGCCAAGAAGTCGGTATTGGTCACTTTGCCATTCCTTTGCCACATCAACATAACATCAACCCTAGAAAGTATATATACTACAATAGATCGTCGTTATATTTGCGTCCGTCCATCAGTTTGCTGATATCACTCCACAGCTTAAAGTACAAAGATGGCCTATAACTTGATATAGCACCCTTTATCTTCTTATCTGCCAAAAACAAAACCTAAGTTTATAAAAGTCGTTTTTTTGTCAAGATTTCAGTAAAAACCCGTGCCGAATTTGAATGAAGCGATCTCCCGGTTTAGGGGTTTCAGCCCAGAAATGCGCTTTTACTACTACCGCCTTACAGTGAGTTTTATGGACCCCTCAACATCCGAGTATGAAACAGAACTGACCATAATTGTATACAGCTGCCTATAGTCCTGTTTTTCGATTGAAGAATTTACGGAAGATCCCCTAACACTCGTACCATCAGACCTTTCAGCCTTTTTCCTGAAATTTGATGCAGTGAGACCACTTATAACAGAATTTGGCCCTTCGACATCCAAGATTTTATTCTACACTCTCAACGAATACCCAGAAACGAGAAGAAGTGTAATAGTTTTAAGCTATCCCCAGCGATTTGTTCAGTAATTAACTTGGTATTTATATGTTTGAAATATATTGACATCAGCCAACCAACCTACCAAAAAGATAAAAACCTACCAAAAACGGCATCACAGATTAGAAGGTAGAGATGGCAAACTACGATAATCGCAATATTCGATATTTACCATAATAAATGTCGATAGCAAAAGTAAAATTCAGGAGATCGATTTATATAGAACCAATGTCAATGCACAGACCCATGGGGAAACCATTAAAGGTGGTCCTATTTGTACAACAACCAGAAATCATATGGTGCAATTTGTCATATTTTTATCAAGTTGATCGACGATTTGCCAACACACACAAAGAAATTGGTGTGCGTGAGTGCATACGTGTGTGTACATGAGCAGAGAATATGCGAGAAAGAAGATGATAACAAAGAGAATGCAAACAAAAATCTGACATCTTAATACTGTCAAACCTGGCCGGCTGTTAACAGCTGTTCGCGTGGGACCACCTTATTAGAACCGCCTTGTCAACCTACCAAGATGATCAAAATCTACAAATTTGGACGAAATGGGCACCAATCAACACTGTTTCAATGATGTTGTCGTTGTTGTGTGTTGTTCTTTAACTTTTGTTTGTGTTCGAGCAATGAATAGAGTCCGTCGAATTTCGCAATAATTCAATAGGCATTTTCGCTGCGAATGAAGTCAGTACTAGGCTTTAGCAATTAATTGAAAGCGCTAACTGTATTAGCGCAGCGACATGTCGTTACTATTTTGTTCATAGAACTCAGTATCTCTTCTACGGAATGTGCTTGCATTTTCTTCTTCACCATTTTAATACACTTTACCATGGGATGGGGGTATACTAATTTCGTCATTCAGTTTGAAACTCCTCGAAATATTCGTCTTTGATCCCATATATATTTTTGATCGTCATGAAATTTTAAGTCAATCTGGTCATGTCCGTCCGTCCGTCTGTCTATCGAAAGCACGCTAACATTTGAAGGAGGTAAAGCTAGTCGCTTGAAATATAAACCGATCTTGGATTTTGACCTCCTGAGCCTCTAGAGGGCTCAGTTATTATCCGATTTAGCTAAAATTTGGCATGACGTGTTTTGATATTACTTACAACAACTGTGTCAAATATGGCTCAAATCGGTTTATAACCTGATATAGCTGTCATGTAAACCATTCTGGGATCTTGACTTCTTGAGCCTCTAAAGGTCGCAATTATTATCCGAGTTGGCTGAAATTTTGTACAACAGCTTCTCCTAAGACCTTCAATATAAGTGTCAAATATGTTCTGAATCGGTCTATAGCCTGATACAGCTCCCTTATAAACCGACATCCCTGTTTTACTTCTTCAGCTCATAAATTCTTATTCGATTTGGCTGAAATTTTCCACAATGACTTCTACTATGGTCTCCAATATTCAATTCATTTATGGTCCGAATCGGACCATAACTTGATATATTGTAGCTCCAATATCATAGCAATACTTTTCCTTTATCCTTTGTTTATCTCAAAAGTGATACCGGGAAAGGAACTTTAAGTTTAAGTTTGTGCGAATTTTTGGGTACGCGAACACTCTAATTGCTGATTGCTGTGTAATGTTGCCATATCTTCTAAATTACCTTAAAAGTGTACGAGAAAACCAAATTTGTTAACAGGAGGTTTATTCCCACAATAAATTAAGGTTTTTTGTCTGTTTATTATGTAAGCAAATGTTTGGTTACATTTCTTTTGAAGGTTATGTCAGGTTCGGTTTTTGTGGCATTCTAAAATCTTACTCACATGGATATTTTAGTCCACTGCGATACCAAAGTCTGTCTGTCAATACTTCAAGCTCTGATGTTTTTTTTCGAGTGCATCCCATTTTCAGTGTAAAAACCCCCCGCCACTATTCTAGCAACAATACAACATAAGACACACACACACACATATAAACTCTTGCAAACAAACATTTATTGCAACTAGAATTTCCTTTCATTTCCTTGGTTCATGTTTTTTTATTTGTTTTCAAAAGTTTTTAGTTCCTTTTTTCAGAAAAAACAAATGGAAATTATTTTCCTTTTCTTTTTCTTTCTTTCTTTTTGCGAAAGAGAAAAAAATCAAGAACGCATTTCAGTTCCCTAACATTATCAAAGAGTGTATGAGTAACGTTGCACAGTGGGCCAAATGGCAAAAAAATTGGAAATAAGTCTACAACTTTTTATCTGTTGATTTTAGCCATACAAAATGTTCTAGACATTTGTAGAGGAGGACATAGGCTTTCAGAAAAGTGCTGTTGTTGGTCCATATCTTTAATACAGGGTGAGCTACAGGGTGTCAAAGTTGACCACTTTTGACTTCTCCAAGCTTCTGGGGGCCATAACTTTTGATCTACTCAACCGATTTACATGATTTAGGACTCTAGAGAAAGAGCTTGACAAGATCTAAAAAACTTATGCATAAAGTACCATGCCATCGTGTACTGTTAAGGAGTTATGAATTGTTTAATTTTAAAATATGAAAATTTGGCCTTGGTTTTTTTCAGTGTTTTTTAAATAACTCCGTCAATTTTAAAGCTATAATCTTCATACTTCACACAAATTATGCCAGCATATGTGTGCATAAAATACAAAAGGAATCACGTGAATATCTTTGGCGGTTTAAAAATGGCATCGTTTTCAATATGAAAAATATTTTTTTTGTCAAAAAATTGCAAAATTTTTCAAAAAAGATACTCCCATTTCCTTTAAGTTTTCGCAAACTTTGGCCGTCAAAGCATTATCATTTCTTTCCATTTTCACAAAGTCGAGGTATTAAGAAAAGTTTTAAGTGCTAATTTGGCTAATTTCGATATCAAACAACACCGTTATCTTAAGACCAAAATGGCCAATTTTTTTACTAAACTTCAAAAGTTTCTCACTGGAAAAAAAGTTCCACGGGGATTTTTTCGCTTTTTTTGAACTTAAATGAAAGCTTAAAATGTTCCCAACATTTTAAGGTATGTCTCGCCATATCCTAGCCATAAATGAGATCGTAGCGATCAAAATACTGAAAAAAGTCAATTTTCAAGTAGTGCTATATTCATTGCTAAAAAACAAGTATTACGTCACATTTTATTGCAAAGATGTTAAATAAACTTTTATTTGGTAACACTTCTTCTACAAAACACAAAAAGAATCATGGAAATATCTCTATTCTATTCCATTTTATGGAACCGGCAATAAAAAAGTCAATTTTTCAAAAAAGTCGAATTTCCCAAATTTTGTTTTTGTTGTCCTAATTGCACATGACACACTATAGCCATATTTACGCAACATACCTTATCGTAAAGGAAATTTTCATACCTTTCCAACAATGTATAAAACATTTCTCAACTCGGATTCTATCTACTCTAAAATTCATTTACACTTCATTAAACTCTATATAAAAATGTCTATTTGTGAAATGGAACCTTATATGGGGCCTACACTAAAACATTGATAGATTTGCCCAGGGTTTACAATACAAATGTGTTAGAATAAAAAAAAGGTCTCCTGCCAAAGTTTAAAAAAATTGGAATAAAAATATGTGTTTTAGAGCGAAAACACTTCGCATCGGCGTGCGTTTGTATAGTACCTACATCTATTTTTAATGTAAGCTGATGATTTTTGAATAAAAAGTAACCTAGAAATATACCTGCATATATATATATATTTGTGTTAAGATTTGATGCAGACAAATGTTACCTGTTTCGCTATGTCGAATTCCCAGGAAATCCACCGTATCAATGAATGTGAAAAAACCTACCCATAAAAAATTCATTGTCATTTTTTTTAACCAAATTCGAGTCCAGGTAAATAATTATAGAAGAGTAAGTAAAAAGAGGCACTTTGGACCCCTTTTTACGATTGCGTCTGATACCTGAAATGGGTCATTAATTGTGAATATATTGCATAAATATTTGAACAAAATCCAAATTTTCTTCATTATATTTTGTAGAGGCGTAAAGGACATTTATAAGTTATGGAAGTCATACTGAAGTATTCCACTCTTTCGAAAATTGTATGGGACATCAAAAATGATTCCAAATCATACACGGAGTCATTTAAGGAACTTGTTTACACTTTGGACCACATATATGGAATAAGGCTAAATAAAGACGCTTTAGACAAACTTGAAAAATTCTACAAATCATTTGAGAGAAGGTTGCCAGAATGTTCATTCGCAAAAATCAAGTTTTTCAAAATGTATGAGAAGTGGCTGAAATCGGATCTACTTATTGAAATTAAACCGCTGATTCCCGGCCGGCCTAGCAAAGCATACGACGAAGTTACGGAGAAAACCAAAAAGAAAAAACAAGAGGAACTATTGGCGGCACATCCGCCAAATTTAATAAAAGATACGTTCAAAACAGCATTGTTAAAAACACAACCAAAAAATGTTGGACGAATTGTCGATGTTTTACCATTAGCATCTCCGAAAAGGGTAAAGAGAATGGTAGAAAGTATTCCAACTCCAAAATCGACTACAGAATTCACGGAGGAAGATGCACTGGCCCTGATTTTGAACCTAGGCCTCTCAAGAAACAAATACTCAACAATGAGGAAGGCTCTTCGTGAAAAAGGATGGGGTTGTTTACCCTCAAAACATAAATTGTACAACACCAGGACGAAAATGGTGCCATCAAATATATACGTGGACGAATTAAAAGCAAGAGTGAAACTTGCTGATCTTGTTGAAAATACAGCTGTTAGAATTATTTCTAATTTTACTGAAGAACAGTTGAACACATGTAATAATTCCGAAGTGGTTTTGATCAGCAAATGGGGTTGTGATGGATCATCTGGATTTTCCGAATATAAGCAACAAACAGAAATAGATACCAACTTCGCATCAATTTTCATGGCATCATTAGTACCATTGAGAATGAGATTGTACAAGGACCAATCTTCATCATCGAAAGAAAATGCATTTCAAGATATATGGATAAATAGAACACCTGGGTCAAAATATTTATGTCGCCCAATTCGGTTTGAGTATACAAAGGAAGACCGGAACACAACACGATCTTTGGTGAACGAAATAAAGGAAGAAATTGCTGCATTACCCATGATTGTTATAAACCAATTGGGAAGAAATATAAAAGTTTCGTTTCAACTACAACTCACTATGATCGATGGAAAGGTGGCAAACGCATTAACTGGCGTTATGTCCAATTGGAGATGCAATATTTGTGGCAAGAAGAATGGGCAATTCGAGGACAAGTCTGATGAAAATTTAGTAAACGAAAATGCGCTCAATTTCGGTATTTCGCCCCTGCACTGTAGAATTCGATTCATGGAGTATTGTTTGCATTTATCGTATGACCTTAAATATCGGACTAGCCCTGGAAACCGCGATGTCTCTGCTAGAAACAACCAAGATCTTCACAAAATGAGGCAGGAAGAGAAGAATCGAATCCAGTTGGAGTTTAAACAAAAGGGACTTATAATAGATAAACCTCTTTACGGATACGGAAGCACAAATGATGGCAACTCGGCAAGGCGGTTTTTTGAGGACCCCGTATCGACATCTAAAATAACCGGTCTTGATGAACACTTGCTAAGACGATTCAAAGTGATTTTGGCTGTAATCAATAGCAAAAAGATGATAAATTCAACCAAATTTGAAGCTTATAGTAATGACACAAAAAACATTTTATCTGATTTATATTCGTGGAAAGCTTTAACACCGACAGTACATAAAGTCTTACATCATGGCAAGGAAATTGTGGAATACAACATACTTCCGTTAGGAGAACTTACAGAAGAAGCTCAGGAATCCCGTAATAGAGATGTTAAACAGTTCCGGCTTTTCAATACCCGAAAGAGCACCAAATTTAACCAAAATTATGATTTACTTCAATATTTATTGTTATCGTCTGATCCGGTACTATACAGCATCAGAACTAAATGGCTACCAAAAATATGTGACGATATAGATAAGGACGATCCCGATGCCATTCAAATTAAAGAGCTTTTAAATTTTGATACCTTAGATTATTTGGTAGAGAATAAAATCAAATAATACAAAACTAAAATGCTTTTTTATTTTGGGAGTAGCTAATATACATATAAACGCACGCCGATGCGAAGTGTTTTCGCTCTAAAACACATATTTTTATTCCAATTTTTTTAAACTTTGGCAGGAGACCTTTTTTTATTCTAACACATTTGTATTGTAAACCCTGGGCAAATCTATCAATGTTTTAGTGTAGGCCCCATATAAGGTTCCATTTCACAAATAGACATTTTTATATAGAGTTTAATGAAGTGTAAATGAATTTTAGAGTAGATAGAATCCGAGTTGAGAAATGTTTTATACATTGTTGGAAAGGTATGAAAATTTCCTTTACGATAAGGTATGTTGCGTAAATATGGCTATAGTGTGTCATGTGCAATTAGGACAACAAAAACAAAATTTGGGAAATTCGACTTTTTTGAAAAATTTACTTTTTTATTGCCGGTTCCATAAAATGGAATAGAATAGAGATATTTCCATGATTCTTTTTGTGTTTTGTAGAAGAAGTGTTACCAAATAAAAGTTTATTTAACATCTTTGCAATAAAATGTGACGTAATACTTGTTTTTTAGCAATGAATATAGCACTACTTGAAAATTGACTTTTTTCAGTATTTTGATCGCTACGATCTCATTTATGGCTAGGATATGGCGAGACATACCTTAAAATGTTGGGAACATTTTAAGCTTTCATTTAAGTTCAAAAAAAGCGAAAAAATCCCCGTGGAACTTTTTTTCCAGTGAGAAACTTTTGAAGTTTAGTAAAAAAATTGGCCATTTTGGTCTTAAGATAACGGTGTTGTTTGATATCGAAATTAGCCAAATTAGCACTTAAAACTTTTCTTAATACCTCGACTTTGTGAAAATGGAAAGAAATGATAATGCTTTGACGGCCAAAGTTTGCGAAAACTTAAAGGAAATGGGAGTATCTTTTTTGAAAAATTTTGCAATTTTTTGACAAAAAAAATATTTTTCATATTGAAAACGATGCCATTTCTAAACCGCCAAAGATATTCACGTGATTCCTTTTGTATTTTATGCACACATATGCTGGCATAATTTGTGTGAAGTATGAAGTTTATAGCTTTAAAATTGACGGAGTTATTTAAAAAACACTGAAAAAAACCAAGGCCAAATTTTCATATTTTAAAATTAAACAATTCATAACTCCTTAACAGTACACGATGGCATGGTACTTTATGCATAAGTTTTTTAGATCTTGTCAAGCTCTTTCTCTAGAGTCCTAAATCATGTAAATCGGTTGAGTAGATCAAAAGTTATGGCCCCCAGAAGCTTGGAGAAGTCAAAAGTGGTCAACTTTGACACCCTGTAGCTCACCCTGTATTAAAGATATGGACCAACAACAGCACTTTTCTGAAAGCCTATGTCCTCCTCTACAAATGTCTAGAACATTTTGTATGGCTAAAATCAACAGATAAAAAGTTGTAGACTTATTTCCAATTTTTTTGCCATTTGGCCCACTGTGCGTTGGATGACAAAACGAACTAGAGGGGGAGAGAGAGAGTATATGTTATGGGAGCATCAGTTAAACAAAAATTGAGAAAAAATAGTTATGGCTCTCACGGCATGTTGTTGTTTGTTGGCTGATTTTATGACGATCGTTTGGGGGAGAGGGAGGAATAGACTCCACTTGGGTCTATTGAGAATAATGTTAACGAAGATGATTATGATGAATGTTGTTTGGGGGATAATTACGATTGGCTGGTGGTTTGTTGCTTATGGGGCTATGGCCCCCCACCCCTCCCCCTATCACAAGCATCATGCTTATGATGCTGTTAATGACGACACAGTAAAAAATGTGTGTTCTGTTTCTTGTTTCCTGCATTTTGTTTTGATTTTTGCTTTTAAATTCTTCTTCGCTTTTCATTTTGTATTGAGATAGGTTATTATTGTTGTTAATCAATCTAGAGGAGCAAAGTGTTGGATCATGATGATGGCAGTGCTGATGATGATGACAGTGAAGATGTATTCGAAAATTAAAGTTAGGAATTTCTTAATAAATATATAGCTGATGGTAGCTTTAGAAATGAAAACATTGATTTCAATAAAAAAATATATTAAAATCGTCTATTAGTCCCAAAAATTCTCACTTTTTCATGACTCTGAACGCCAAAAAATTTTTAGCGGCGTTTTTCCCCTTCTGATACTGGCACCATTTGTGAGGCCATGTATTGTAAAAACACCTCTCCAAAGAGGTGTCGCACTTACATTTAAAGTTTGTTTAAAAAAATTCAGTAAAATTTTGAGTTTGGAAAAAATTTCAATAAAATTGGATGTTTGGAAAAAATTTCATTAAAAAATGTTATCGAAATTTTAGAAAAATTTCTTTGACATTTTAAAGTTTGTGTTAAAAACTGCCTTGGACGTTTGTTTTGCAAAAGTTTTATTAAAATCGTGTCTTTATGGAAAGGGTGATTTTTTAAAAGCTATAGGAAAGTTTTCAAAAAAAAAACATAATATTCTTGTTGAAACCACATGTCATACAAGTCAAGCTCTTGCATTTTCGGCAAAAAAAGGTTGGATATCATCCCATGGCAGCGCTCACCATTTACAGTTACATTACGATTCGCATCATCTTTGAAGAAGTACGGCCCAGTGATGCTACCAGCCCATAAACCGCACCAAACTGTGACTTTTTCTGTATGCATTGGTAGCTCTTGCAAAGTTTCTGATCTTCACTCGAAAATCGACCAACTTTCTTATTTACGTACCCATTGAGCCAAAAATGAACTGAAGATGAGTGACAGTAAAACCAAACATGAAACGTGCGTGAGCTGTTTAAACTAGTGTTGCCAAAGAGATAATAGCTAAATTCTTTCGAATTTCGCCCAAAATCCGTACACATTTTAGGAGTCCTAGAGAAAATAGCCAATTTGGCAGAAACTTCGCACCAGGTGTTTTACTTTGACTTCCAAAAAATATCTCGAATTTTGACATCTTGAGCCTCTAGAGGACGCAATTTTTATCCGACTTGGCTGAAATTTGGCGAAAGGTGTTCTGTTTGGTTATCCAAAAACTGTGCCTAGTGTGGTCTAAATAGGTTTATAACCTGATATAGCTGCCATATAAACGATCTCGGATTTTGACATCTTAAGCCTCTAGAGGGGGCGCAATTCTTATCCGAAGTTATGACTTCTAAAAGTCATGACAAGTACGGACCATCTGTATCTGTAGCTCTATCTTCTATATATGTTGGAAAAAGTCATTCAAACATCCTTTTAAATGCGATCCATTGTGGAGGGTTTATAAGAACTTAACGTGCTTTAAGTTGTTTATATTAATTTTCGTTGTTGTTGTTTATCACATCAAACACTTGTATGCACCTCAGCGGGTAAGTGTGTATGTGCTTGGTATATTTTGTGTGTTTAATATCTTAGAAAAAAGAAAAACAAGATTTTTCTATCCTATACCACTTCTCATCCTCCAATTTGTCCATCCTTTCACCAAGCAATAATAGTAGATAAATTTGGAAAAAATAACAACGTTTTCTTTTACGATGACTATCGATGATGGCACCATGCCACAGTGTTGTTGAGCCAAGACTTGGCAAGGTCTTCTGTAAAGGTAACAAAAGATGAGAGGAAACTCATTAGGTTTTCTTTATAGAATAGAGAATCTCATGACGAAACAATTAAAGGTGGTCTCATTTGTATAGCAACCATAAATCATATGGGAGCAATCCGCCATCTTGCTATTAAGCTGATCGACGTTTTGTTAACACACAAAGAAATTTGTGTGCGTGTGTATATACGTGTGCGTACATGAGCAGAGAATATGCGAGAAAGAAGATGACCAAAAAGAATGCAAACAAAAACCTGTCATCTTAATACCATCACACCTGCACGGCTGTTAACAGCTGTTCGCGTGAGACCTTCTTTTTAAATCCGCTTTGAAAGAATCTATGAATGTCGTCCATATCGGTTTGGTACAGCAAAATGTAAATTTTTATCTCACCTGTGTAAAAAACACCGCCCAGAGCATTTTTACATCTCACCATAGGCGATTGCTACCAATTGGCACAGCTTTTTATAAATAAAAAATGGTTCCATGAAGTATAGATTACCTCACCAAGGTTGACAGGAATGGTTGATTTATTTACCATTTTGAAGGGAAAAACTGATCCCATGAAGCTTGTTTGGAAGTCACAGAAACCCCCCTGAATGTTTTGTAGGTTGCAAACGACCTCATTTTGTGCGATTAAAAAAACTCCTTTCTTTGCCCTTTTCCATTTCTTAACGGCAGCGCTGAGTATAATTCTCTTAACTGTTCACTTGCATAACAATAGAGCAGTGGTGAGTTTCGCTCTCATAACGGTTGATTTGCATTTTAGTTGAGAATGACTGCTATGTTGGAGCAACAACAAGTGTCGCTATTCACCTCTTGTTGTTGCTCCAACATAGCAGTCATTCTCAACTAAAATGCAAATCAGCCGTTATGAGAGCGAAATTCACCACTGCTCCACTGTTTTTCGATTTCTATGAAAGTTGAAGGTAAAACATCATATCCATCTCACCACTCATATTAAGTTTGTAGAGAAATAGGCTGTGGAACAATTTGTATTTATAAATAGCTGTGCCAATTGGTAGCAATCGCCTATGGTGAGATGTAAAAATGCTCTGTGGGTGTTTTTTTTTACACTGCTGAGAAAAAAATTACATTTTGCTGTACCAAACCGTAACTTTCTCACTATCTCAAGAAAAAGCAGGCTAAGTTTATTTCTCCTTTTATTTGCGTTTTAACAGAAAAATATTGTGAGCATTTTTAGGTAAAATATTTCTTGATCTTGTAAAAGTGCTGACTTCTCCTTCACTTTTGTTATACATATTTCCTAACACTGTGCCTGCGACTTCCAATGCAACACATTGCGTTTAAATTATGACTCTTTCCACACATGTAGGTATGTTTTTACTCAAGATCCGAGAAGTGCAAAGAAAAAATAAAGGATAATATTTTAGTGCCAGATTACAGTCATTGTCGTTAGAGAATTTATTGGACGATTACTTTTTTTTTTGGTATTTCAGCAAACATTTGCTCACATAGGGATATGGACAAAGAATTTTTTGTTTTGTATTATAGACCTTAAATAATATTTGATAGAAATTTTTATAAACATTGAAAAAATCTAAAAATAAACTAAGAAACAAACTGAGTTTGTTAGCTTCTAAATAGGCTTTGTTTGATATGTGAGTTGGTAATCTTCTGTGAAAGCATTTATTAGATTGCTTAGCCATAAAAACATTATCTCGTTTAATTTTTTTCTAAACAAAACATTATTTGATAAAAACGCCAATTCCTGGAAAAAGCAAAAGACTCTGTATACCTATGAATTTTTTCGTTATATTTAAGTGTTTAGTATTTTTTGGATTTTTTTTTTTAATTTAATTTTATTTAAGCGTGTACAAAAGAGTTTTGTTTTTATTCCTCCAATTTTGATGTTTTTTTAACAATTCAAAAGAAATTCTTTGCTGTTGATAATTTTATTTCTGCTAAAGTGTTTTTTTTACCATGCTTTCCACTATTCCCTTTGGCAAATTGAAATAAAACTAGTTTGGTCTTAGCTTGAATTAAATACCCTACCCCATTGCTTTAGTGGTGTATATCGATTTATTAGTAACTTCCAGAGTAATTAGTGAAAGCATCAAAGAAAAGCATCTCTGTAAAAATATGAGAAGAACTAAGGTCTAGAAGACAAAAGAGGGGAAAGTCTACAACTTTTGATCTATAGATCTGATCAGTTTAAAATGGTCTAGACATTTCTAGTTGGGACAGTCACTAAAGGCCAAAACAGAATGAGCGCGTTGAGCTTAGTTTTTGAGTGTCGCGTTGCAAAAATGCAACTCTGCACACAAATCCCACAAAAGCAACGAGGTAAAGTTAAACAAGTAAGAGCGTGCTAAGTTCGGCCGGGTCGAATCTTATATACCCTCCACCATGGATCGCGTTTATCGAGTTCTTTGCGCGGTATCTCTTTTTAGGCAAACAAAGAATAATGAATAAGAATTGTTATGCTATTCGAGCTATATCAAATTATAGTTCGACTCGGACCATAAATGAATTGAATGCTGAACTTTGTAGAAGTCACTTTGTAATATTTCGGTGCATTCGGATAAGAATGAGCCTTGTAGGGGCTCAAGAAGCAAAATCGGTAGATCGGTTTATATGGGAGCTGTATCAAGCTCTAAATCGAATCAGACCATATTGAACACGCATAAGAGAAGCCACTGTACAAAATTTCTACCAGATGGGATTAGAATTTCGGCATCTAGAGGCTCAAGAAGTCAATATCCCAGATCGGTTTATATGGCAGCTATATTAGGTTATGTACCGATTTGCGCCATACTTAACTCAGTTGTTGGAAGTCATAACAAAACACCTCATGCAAAATTGCAGCCAAATCGCATGAGAACTGCGCCATCTAGCGGCTCAAGAACTCAAGATCCAAGAACGGTTTACCTAACAGCTATACCAGGTTATGAACCGATTTGAACCATACTTAGCACAATTATTGAAGGTGATACCAAAACACCTCTTGCAAAATTTCAGCCAAATCGGATAAGAATTGCGCCCTCTAGTGGCTCAAGGAGTCAAGATCCAAAATCGGTTTATATGGCAGCTATATCAGGTTATAGACCGATTTGAACCATACTGAGCACAGTTGTTGGAAGTGATACCAAAACACTACGTGCAAAATTTCAGTCAAATTAGACGAGATTTGCGCCTTCTAGAGGCTCAAGAAGTCAAGACCCATGATTGGTTTATATGGCAGCTATATCAAAACATGGACCGATTTGGCCCATTTACAATCCCAACCGACCTACACTAATAGGAAATATTTGTGCAAAACTTCTCCTTTCTCTTTACTCCTTCGAAAGTTAGCGTGCTTTCGACAGACAAACGGACGGACGTACATGGCTAGATCGACTTAAAATGTCATGACGATCACGAATTTATGGGGTCTTAGACGCATATTTCGAGGTGTTACAAACAGAATGACGAAATTAGTACACCCCCATCCTATGGTAGAGGGTGTAAAAACACGTCATGTAAAGATATCTAAAATTACGTAGAGACTAGAAAGGCATTAAAGTCGACGTCGACGGGAGATTTCTGTGATTTCTCAGCAGATTATTAATCCTCGTAACGGTAAAAATACACAAATCTCTGCACCTGTAGATGGGGATAAAATACGAAAATGGTTATCTAAATTTTGAACTAAAACTCCAAATTTTAGATCAAAATTTGGGTTGGGGTATGTGGAGGGAACCAATCATAACAATGTGGGACCCAAATGAAAGTAGAAAACGAATCTGGTATTCAATTTCGAGGCCAAGAGTTTGGGGCTACCCCATCTCAAAACCCTCCGAAAACGTACATATTTACCGAGTATGGCAATATGGGGCGGTACTAAGGGCCCCAAGCTCATAACACCCCCCAATAGGACTTATTTAAGTACCATGACAATATGGGGTTCAAATAAAAGGTATAAGAGAGCAGAACACGAACCATTTATTTTCTTTGAGGGCTAAGTGTCTGGCTGGGTATTGGGAAAGAGAGCATGAATTTGATATGCACATTCGAGGCGAAATGTTCCCACCCCAGTTAAAGGAAGTGCTGCGGAGCGGGCCCAGTTCGGATAGTTGTATATAAAATATTATCTCAAATTTTTAACATCTTTTTAAGTAGGCATTCAAAAAGTCGGTATCAACCATCTTTTGGGTTTCATTTATTTTTTTCTGGAAATTTTTGGTTTTTTTGGGTTAAGTCTGGAATTTTGAATTTTTGTTTTCATCAACAAAAGACCCTAACAAAAAAATCATCGAAATTTGTGATCCTAAAAAACTTTTCTTGTTAATTTTTATGTTTGCCTCTCTACCCACTTTGCCCTCTACTGCCACCTCATCATAACTCACAGTTAAATAAACATCTAAAACTGTAGCACAACAACAACAACAGCAACAAAAGTATAAAAATGGAATTCCAACAGCTCGAGAAAAATTTTTGTTTTTGTTCTTGGCTGGTGTTTTTTCCCCCTAACATTTTGCCTCATTTAAGCAAAACGATAAAAACACAATTTCGGATGTGTGAAAAGGTTGGGGAGAGGTTTCATCATCAACAGACCCAACATATTTCTTCCACTCATCCAACCATCCATCTATCCATCCATGGCTCCAAAAAAAAACCGAATTTTTTTTATTTAGCTTGTCTTCTTATTTTGATAGTATGCGTGTGCGTGTGTGTGTGTGTGTTTGCGTTTTTATCGTTTTGAAAAATTCATTTGAATTTTTTTTTTATATATTTACTAAAGCGAAATTAAATTTGGTATGTTTTAAGATTCTCTGAATTTTCTAAATTAGAATTTTGCATGCAAAGACCTTGGGTTTTTTTTCTGACATAACTGGGTGGGGGTGGTTGGAAGGTTTTTAGCCATGAAGAAGATAAAATTTCTAGGAAATTTTAAACAAATACCAATTTTCATCGCATTTTAATTTGCGTAAAAAAATTTCAAGGAAATTGAATATCCATACAAAAAAAAATTTCCTTAAAATTTTATGTTTACAGAAGTTGTTAATGCAATTTTTCTTTCGTGGAAAGTGTTGTCAATATTTGAATTGCGATATACATTTTTACGCTATTTTTCAATTTGATGTTCCTTGAAAAGTTGCACAAAGTTGGGTTTGGTACACAAATATGGGTCATGGAAATTGAATACCGCATACAAAAGTTCTTCCAAAGTTCGGTATTCGAAGAAATTCTAATTGCAGTTCTGTATTTGTGGAAAATGGAAATTTGTAGCCACTTTTCAAACTTTCAAACCATGTTTCACCATTGACTAATCACTATTTGTATGTAGTTGACAAATATCAATCAGTTGGACGAGTTCCTGTGTAGTCCCCATAGTGATATAGAGTGCCAAGCTTATGAAAAAGGAACAAAATGTTTTGTCTTAGAGAAAGTTTCGCAAATAGTGGATTTGATTGACATTTTTTTTTAAATTTATTTCTAATTTTATTTTAAATTTAATTTAAAAAAGGCTAATCGATTGGAAAAATTAGGCAAAAAAATACACAATGAGGAGTTTGTGTTAGAGTACAAACATAGACAAAATTAATAAAAAAAAAATTATGGAGTTTATGAAAATTTAGGAAATTTCTGACAAAATCATAAAATATAAAGTAGTGAATTTATAAAAATTCATAGAATTTATGAAAATTCATAGAATTTATGAAAACTCATAAAATTAATGAAAATTCTTAGAAATTATGAAAATTCTTAGAATTTATGAAAATTCTTAGAATTTATGAAAATTCTTAGAATTTATGAAAATTCTTAGAATTTATGAAAATTTTTAGAATTTATGAAAATTCTTAGAATTTATGAAAATTCTTAGAATTTATGAAAATTCTTAGAATTTATGAAAATTCTTAGAATTTATGAAAATTTTTAGAATTTATGAAAATTCTTAGAATTTATGAAAATTCCTAGAATTTATGAGAATTCTTAGAATTCATGAAAATTCGTAGATCCTATGAAAATCTTAGAATTTATAAAAATTCATAGAATTTATGAAAATTTATGGAATTTATGATATCTTATAGAATTTATAAAAATTCATTGAATTTATAAAAATTCATAAAATTAATAGAAATTCATAAAATTTATAAAAATTTATAGAATTTATGAAAATTCATAGAATTTATGAAAATTCATGGAATTAATGAAAATTCATGGAATTTATGAAAATTCTGGAATTTATGAAAATTCATGGAAAATTCAAATCGGCTTAAAGAGCCCTGTTCAAATTCGGATATGTGCTTTACAACTTACTCTAATTGGAATGGTTGTAATGCACCTTGATCCATTTGACATCTCCTTCTGATGAGTTTCCTTGGTTGAAAATGATATCGCGATAAAGGAAACCAGTCGAATGCTTCTAGCAACAACACACTTTTTGCTGACTTTTTTAAACGTTTTTTGCTATACTTTTCTTCAAAAAGAAAGCATTAAACAATGGTCTAAAGCCGAACATCATCCTGCAATGGAATCTCAATAAGTTTTTAAGACCAATAAAAAAAGCGCAAACAGACAATTCATGAAAATTATGAAAATTCATGAACTTTATGAAAATTTGAGGAATATATGAATATTTATGGAATGTTAGAAAATTCATAGAATTTATGAAAATTCTTAGAATTTATGAAAATTCATAGAATTTATGAAAATTCATAGAATTTATGAAAATTCATAGAATTTATGAAAATTCATAAAATTTATGAAAATTCATATAATTTATGAAAATTCATATAATTTATGAAAATTCATAGAATTTATAAAAATACTTAGAATTTATGAAAATTCTTAGAATTTATGAAAATTCTTAGAATTTATGAAAATTCATAGAATTTATGAAAATTCATAAAATTTATGAAAATTCATGGACTTTATGAAAACACATAAAATTTTTTAAAATTCATGGGATTTATGAAAATTCATAGATTAAATGAAAATTCATGGAATTTATAAAAATTAACGGAATTCATGAAAATTCATTGATGTTATTAAAACTCATGAATTTATTAAAATTTACAGAATTTATCAATATTCATTGAATTTATTAAAATTCATGGAATGTATTGAAATTCAAGGAATTTATTAAAATTCATGAATTTATTAAAATTTACAGAATTTATCAATATTCATTGAATTTATTAAAATTCATGGAGTTGATAAAAGTTCAAAGCTTTTATTAAAAAATCATAGAATTTATGAAAACGCAGGAAATATTACAGGTTAGTGTTAAGAAAAAGTTCCTTAATATTAAATAAAAATTCTTTTTCTAAAGGACCCATAAAGTTGCGTAAATTGAGTATACAAATCTCTTAAAACTTTGTAACAAATATTTCACTAAAAATTTTTTTAGTTGTAAATTTGGCATCCATGAATTAAGTTTAAGAAATTTTTAATATTAAGTCAAACTTTTTTAGCTACACTTTTCCTCGTTAGGTTATATCTATAAAAATCGTTCATTAACGGAAAGATATTCTCAAATATTCGAAAATTGGGCATACACATTTTTTAGTATTAAGCAAAAAATATTTCACTTAGGAAATTTTTTGCCTAAAATTTAATATTCATAAATTTAGTTTAAAACATCTTATATACTAAACTAAATTTGTTTCAGTGTGAATCCACCTTTAAACTTTTGTTTATCACTTTTCTCCTTAATAACGCATCACAACGGACTTACTGGCCTTCGTAGGATATCATCTTGATGGTGGAGTTAAAGATAAAAATTCCTTAATATGAAGTAAGAGCATCTTTCTCTCAAGGAAATTTTTCCTTAAAAGTTGTTAAATTGAACATCTTTAATTAAAGTTTTAAAAAAAACTTTAACCAAATATTTTTTAGGGTGGCTTTAGGTGTAAGTCTTCCTTTCAACTTTTTCACCTAAACTTGCCTTCACTAGGGTATCATAATTGGTAAAACTTTTAATCTTGATAGCTCACCTAGAAGTTGGGCTAACCGTTCAACCTTCACTTAAACATTGCAAAATTCATGCTGGACGTACTTTAAATAATTAATTCCAGTCATATTGACCAAATTACTTCCCTCATCCACTCCATTCTTAGACAATTCAATACCCAGCAATTTTTTTAAAAGTGTTCATTTCGAGAGTATTTTTGCATACCAATAATAATTTGTAGAAATTCTAAATTGAATTTTATTTCGAAGAAATTTTTTCATATAATTAGTAGTACAAGGAAAATGTCAATCAATATTTAGTGTTGGGGAAATAATAGCTTTATGAAATAGCATAGAAAAATAATTCATTTCAGGGAAAATTTGACTTTTAATTCATGAAATTTTGTTTTCGAAAATTTTATGAAAGAAGCCGTAATATTTGGAACTAACCACATCATCAATCATCATATACTCCTAATGGTGCGCAGTGTATAAAAATATAAAAAAACAAGTAAAAGCGTGCTAAGTTCGGCCGGGCCGAATCTTATATACCCTCCACCATGGATCGCATTTGTCGAGTTCTTTTCCCGGCATCTCTTCTTAGGCAAAAAAGGATATAAGAAAAGAGTTGCTCTGCTATTAAAACGATATCAAGATATGGTCCGGTTCGGACCACAATTAAATTATATGTTGGAGACCTGTGTAAAATTTCAGCCAATTCGTATAAGAATTGCGTCCATTGGGGCTCACGAAGTAAAATAGAGAGAACGATTTATATGGGATCTGTATCGGGCTATAGAACGATAAACACGTTTGTTGATGGTCATGAGAGGATCCGTCGTACAAAATTTCAGGCATATCGGATAATAATTGCGACCTCTAAGGGTCAAGAAGTCAAGATCCCAGATCGGTTTATATGGCAGCTATATCAGGTTATGAACCGATTTGAACCTTATTTGACACAGTTGTTGAAAGTAAAAATAAAATACGTCATGCAAAATTTCAGCTAAATCGGATAGGAATTGCGCCCTCTAAAAGCTCAAGAAGTCAAATCCCCAGATCTGTTTATATGACAGCTATATCAGGTTATCGACCGATTTGAACCATACTTGGCACAGTTGTTGGATATCATAACGAAATACTTCGTGCAAAAATTCATTCAAATCGGATAAGAATTGTGCCCACTAGAGGCTCAAGAAGTCAAGACCCAAGATCGGTTTACATGGCAGCTATATCAGGTTATGAACCGATTTAAACCATACTTGGCACAGTTGTTGGGTATCATAACAAAACACGTCGTGCGAAATTCCATTCCATTCGGATAAGAATTGCGCCCTCTAGAGGCTCAAGAAGTCAAGACCCAAGATCGGTTTATATAGCAGCTATATCAGGTTATGGACCGATTTGAACCATACTTCGCACAGTTGTTGGATATAATAACAAAACAAGACGTGCAAAATTTTATTCTGATCGGGTAAGAATTGCGCACGCTAGAGGCTCAAGAAGTCAAGACCCAAGATCGGTTGATATGGCAGCTATATCAGGTTATGGACCTATTTGAACCATACTTCGCACAGTTGTTGGATATCATAACAAAACACGTCGTGCGAAATTCCATTCCAATCGGATAAGAATTGCGCCCTCTAGAGGCTCAAGAAGTCAAGACCCAAGATCGGTTTATATAGCAGCTATATCAGGTTATGGACCGATTTGAACCATACTTCGCACAGTTGTTGGATATAATAACAAAACAAGACGTGCAAAATTTTATTCTGATCGGGTAAGAATTGCGCACGCTAGAGGCTCAAGAAGTCAAGACCCAAGATCGGTTTATATGGCAGCTATATCAGGTTATGAACCGATTTGAACTATACTTGGCGCAGTTGTTGGATATCATAACAAAACACGTCTTGCAAAAATTCATTCCAATCGGATAAGAATTGCGCACTCTAGAGGCTCAAGAAGTCAAGACCCAAGATCGGTTTATATGGCAGCTATATCAAAACATGGACCGATATGGCCCATTTACAATACCAACCGACCTACACTAATAAGAAGTATTTGTGCAAAATTTCAAGCGGCTAGCTTTACTCCTTCGGAAGTTAGCGTGCTTTCGACAGACAGACGGACGGACGGACGGACAGACGGACGGACATGGCTAGATCGACATAAAATTTCACGACGATCAAGAATATATATACTTTATGGGGTCTCAGACGAATATTTCGAGTAGTTACAAACAGAATGACGAAATTAGTATACCCCCCATCTTATGGTGGAGGGTATAATTATGAAATAAAATTTATTTTACATTAATCATCTAAAATAAAAAACAAATTTCCTGGTTTATTGATTCCTTGGAAAATTCCATAAAGTTTTAACTACCTTTAAAATTTGATTATCATTCTTGGCAATAAAAAAAAACTTTACTATGGCAAGTGATGCCAATT
The DNA here is from genome assembly GCF_963082655.1 of Stomoxys calcitrans. NCBI lineage: Eukaryota > Metazoa > Arthropoda > Insecta > Diptera > Muscidae > Stomoxys > Stomoxys calcitrans. The sequence goes on along the minus strand of NC_081555.1, from coordinate 161,187,126 downwards.
TTAATAACTTTGGTGTTGTAAAATTTTCTTTTTCACATTTTAAAGTTCCAAATGGTCCATTTCGCCACCGTACCATGTTAACCAAATCACCAAAACTGAAGACACTTCAACTTGACCGATATAAACTAAGAACGTTTGTGGCCTTTTTATATTGTATTCTATCTAATTTTATAGGTTATATTAAAAATGTTATATGAACAATAAATTCTATTCTTTAATATTTCTGAGAGATTTTTATTGGTGTTTTGTTATTTTTTGAAAATTTATATGTTTACGGTATTTTTTTTTTTTTGTGTTTGTGTAATTCTATGTTTTCTTTATGGCTTCGAAATACACCAAAACAAAAAAGAACATAAAAGAAAATAACAGCGTTTTGTGGTGGTTGCTTGGCTTCTATTGTGAGCCAAGTAAAGCCTTAGCTGTTGTTTGGTCTTGATGTTGTTTTGCTATTTTGGCCATTTATTGTGTGTTTGTAATAATTTTTGGCTTTCTACCAAAAAGCAAAAAAAAAACATTTGTTGGAAAAATTTCGTGTATTTTGTATAATTTTTTTTTTTAATGATAATGTCTTAATAAAGCTTCAAAACAAACAAAAATAGAAAAAATCTAAACTATTGAAGCTGAATAGCAAAACAAGAGAACCATTTAAAGCTAAAGAAAAGGCCAAAAAGGTGATTTGAGTTTATTCTCACAATTTTGCAAATAAAGAACTCAATTTTGAGGTCTATAATAAAAAAGAAGATAAATCAAAGTAGAACAAACAACGAATTATAAATGTTGGCAGGAATATTTCAAATTGCTCTTAAAAAAATAATTTCTTAATAAAAACTCAATAGAACATTTAATTCCACAAAAATTAGCCCTTGACCTGAAGATATGTTTTTTTTTTTGAAATTTTAATTACCCCCAAAAATTTGTTTGTTCCGACACATATATTAAGCTGTCAAGTGACTACTATTGGGTAATATTTATTTGACATCATAAAACAAAGAAAACAAAGCCATAATGGCAGGCTTATTCAATCAAGAAATGTCGATATGTTTTACACTAAGCCAGTTTTTTTCAGTTATCAAAAACACCTGTTCACACAAAGCCAATGGATTGGGAAAATTAACAATTAAGCAAAGAACAAATAAAAAAAATACACAATGAGGTGTGTTTATGTAAGAATACAAAATAATTTATGAAAATTCATGGAATTTATAAAAATTCATAGAATTTATGAAAATTCATAGAATTTATGAAAATTCATAGAATTTATGAAAATTCATAGAATTTATGAAAATTCATAGAATTTATGAAAATTCATAGAATTTATGAAAATTCATAGAATTTATGAAAATTCATAGAATTTATGAAAATTCATAGAATTTATGAAAATTCATAGAATTTATGAAAATTCATAGAATTTATGAAAATTCATAGAATTTATTAAAATTCATAGAATTTATGAAAATTCATAGAATTTATGAAAATTCATAGAATTTATGAAAATTCATAGAATTTATGAAAATTCATAGAATTTATGAAAATTCATAGAATTTATGAAAATTCATAGAATTTATGAAAATTCATAGAATTTTAGAAATTCATAGAATTTTAGAAATTCATAGAATTTTGGAAAATTAATAGAATTGTGGAAATTCATAGAATTAATGAAAATTCATAGAATTTATAAAAATTCATAAAATTTATAAAAATTCATAGAATTTATTAAAATTCATAAAATTTATAAAAATTCATAGAATTTATAAAAATTCATAGAATTTAAAAAAATTCGTAGAATTTATAAAAATTCATTGAATTTATGAAATTTCATAGAATTTATGAAAGCATAAAAAGTGTGAAAACACATAAAATTTCTAAAAAATCATAGAATTTCGGAAAATTCATAAAATTTATGAAAATTTTTTAAAAATTTATTGATTCTAATAATATTTTTAGATTTTTTTAAAATTCATAAAATCTGTGAAAATTATGAAAATTCAAGGAATTTTTGAAAATTTTCAGGATTTTTAAAAATTTTATATCATAAAATCATATTTATACAAATTATTTGAAGTCTTAAAAATTCTTAGAAAAAAAATTTTGTGTGTCTTGGAAACTTAAAAGGGAAATATTTACTTGTTCTTCCCTTGATTATTTTTTTTTTATTTCTTTAATGTCTCTTTCAATAAATTTTGCCTTTTAACAATTTCACAAACCAATTTTTGCACTTGTTTGAATACTTCAAAAAAAAATGTAATAAACTTATTTGACAAATATTAAGTTGTCATGTTAATGTCACCTTGCATTTGTTTGCAATTTCAAAAATTGTATTTTCTTTGTTGTTTATTTTCTTGGTGAAGATATTTCACTGATTTGAAAAATAATTCACAAATGTCTACAAAAATGGAAATTTATTCGCAAGTGTTTGCTTATATTCAAATTCGGAATTTGAATCATTCGTTTGCTTTTGGATTTTGAAATTAAAATATCATTTGATGGCTACGAAAAGAAATGCAATTAAATATATAGAAAAGTTTTTTATATTTTATTTGATTTTTTTTTTTGTATTCATTAAAGGAGCATATAAATAATGTGCATAAGATTTGCACACATGTTGAACTTGTGCCTTGAACTGTTAATATTAAAGGGCATTTACAATAAAATATAGTTCTTTTGTATAAACACGCTATTTTTATAGCCTTCGCGTAGAGAGGGGTACGTAAACTTTTTCAACTCAACATATTGTTTAAAAATTCTAAAGAGTATGCATAATATATCCCAAGTCGATCTGGCCATGTACATCCCTATGTGGGGCAATTTTTATCCGAATGTGGTAGTATTTTGCAAGTGGCCTTCTATTACTATCTTCAACTTGGGTCGACCCAAGAAAACAAACATTGCCAAATGGGATTTTATCAAGACTTTTTCCTATGAATTTTGAATAGTTCTCAGTACACCCTAATATGTTTTAATCGTGATCTCCCATTTATTATTCAACTATTATTAATATATAGATTTTTTTTAATTTTATAATAATGCAATTATTTTTCTTCTCTTTTTCAGGTACTTTTTCTAAAACAAGTTCTACTTCATACATGTGTTGTGGAAATTTTAATACCAAGAATTAAAAAAAGGTAATTAAATGTGTAACTTGAATTCTGCGAACATTGGTCAAATTAAATGTGATTTAATGGGAAAGCTATCAATAAATTATTAAATAAGGGAAGGCTTAAAATTTTAATATGTTAATACTGTAAAAGGTATGAATATGTCCTAATAAAAAAAAGCAAATAAAAATGCAAATAAACATTTTATTTGTAAAGGGTTAAGATTTTGCTCGGAATACAAATCAGTTGTATTAATTCTATTTGGCTGGATATGGATATTACGGACCCTTGTATTTGGTATTCGTTGAAAGCAATTCTTTGCTTTTTATACTTTGAACCACTACTGTGGTACAGGGTATTATGACATGATGCATTTGTTTGTAACACCCAGAAGTAAGAGAAATAGACCCATTTATAAGTATAAGTATCGACTCAGAATCACTTTCTAATTCGATTTAGTCATGTCCTTCAGTCTGTCCATGTTAATTTGTATACAAAGTACAAATGCAAAATGCAAATTTTGCCCATGAACATTCCACTTAGGAACTGGGGCAAACTTCTCACATATCAATGAGTTCAGTCCGATTCAAGTTTAAGCTCAATGATAAGGGGCCTCCTTTTTATAGCCGAGTCCGAACGGCGTGCCGCAGTGCGACACCTCTATGGAGAGAAGTTTTACATGGCATAGTACCTCACAAATGTTGCCAGCATTAGGAGGGGAAAACCATCGCTGAAAATTTTTTCTGATGATCTCGCCAGGACTCGAACCCAGGCGGTCAGCGTCATTGGCGGACATGCTAACCTCTGCGCTACGGTGGCCTCCAAAGTACAAAGTGCAGTACTTAATTTTCGTGCGATCATTTTAAAATTTGGCAAAAGCATCTTTTTTGGCCTAGAGACCTATCCTTTTGAAACAGGAAAAAATCGGTTCACATTTGGATATAGCTCCCATATATGCATTATATATATATTGAAGCTATATCATCCTATAAAAGAGAAATGTTTCTTTTTTGCAACTAGAGAAACGCATACTCCTAATCTTTTCTCCTTTGGTCCTATTAAGCGAAATACGAAATATGACGATCGTTTAACGATAACATGTGCCGCAACGGCATTCAAAATTGGAAAAAGTGAATTTTTTGGCTGAAATGTTGCACAAAGTGTGATTTTGTGACTTCCAACAACTGTGCCAAGTACCTTCGAAATCGGTCAAGAACCTGATATAGTTCCCATACAAAACAAATCTCCTGATTTGACTTCTTGAGCCCTTACAAGCCGCAAGTTCTTGAACAGGCCAAATGGTTAAGTTTTTGAACGGGCCAAATCGGACCATATTTGGATATAGCTGCTATATAGACCGATTTTCCGATAAAGGCTCTAATGCACAAAAAAAATATTTATTTTTTATCCGATTTGGCTGAAATTTTGCACATAGTGTTATGTTACGACGTCCAACCCCTACTCCAAGTACCGTCAAAATCGGTCAAGAAGCTGATATAGCTTCAATATAAAGCGAACTCCCGATTGGATTTTTTGAGCCGTTATGTCTTCCAACAACTGTGTTCTGTTATGTTTTCCAACAACTGTGTCAAGAACGGTTGAAAACGTCCTATAACCTGATATAGCTCCCATATAAACCGATCTCCCGATTTTTTGAACCTCTGAAAGTCGAAAGTTCTTCCGATTTGGCTGAAATTTTGCACATAGTGTTCTGTTATGACTTCCAATAACTGCACCAAGTACGGCTCAAATCGGTTAAGAACTGGACATAGCTCCCATATAGACCGATCTCCCGATTTGTCTTCTGAAGCCCTTGGAAGCCTCTATTTTTATCCGATTTGGCTGATTCTCAACACCGGTACTAAGTACGGTCCAAATCGGTGTATAACCCAATAAAGTTCCCCCATTTTAGCAGAATCCTAGTTCGAACTAGCCATTCCCGTCTGGGTGCGAATCCCCTGTCTGCCTGTTTGCGTTTTGTAATCAAGGTACAGGTAGCATTCGTTGTCCAATCATCACGAAATTCTGCACGTATCACTTTTTATACCCACCACCGTAAGATGGGGGGTATATTCATTTAGTCATTCCGTTTGCAACACATCGAAATATCAAATATACCCTACAAAGTATATATATTTCGGATCGCCGTAAAATTCTAAGACGATTTAACGATGTCCGTGTGTCTGTCCGTCCGTCTGTTGTAATCACTCTAGAGCCTTCAAAAATTGATGCACCCTGGTTAAGTACTTGAACGGGCCAAATCGGACCATATTTGGATATAGCAGCCATATAGACCGATTTCCGATAAAGTGTCCAAAGCCCATAAAAGGTTATTTATTACCCGATTTCGCTGAAATTTGAAATAGTGAGTAGTTTAAGTCTTCCCGACAACTGACCCAAATATGGTTCAGATCGGACTATTTTAGATATAGCTACGATATAGACCGATCTCCCGATAATAAGTCTGAAGACCATAAAAGCTTTATTTATAACCCGATTTCACTGAAATTAACAACAGTGGGTTATTTTAAGTCTCCCGACACTTGACCTAAATATGGATTAGATCGGTCCATATTTAGATATAACTGCCATATAGACCGATCTCCCGATAAAGGGTCTGAAGTCCATAAAAGCTTCATTTATTACCCGACTTCACTGAAATTTTAAACATTGGGTTATTTTAAGCCTCCCGACATCTGACCTAAATTGGTTCATATAGGACTATATTTCAATACAGCTGTCATATAGACCCATCTACCGAAAAAGGGTCTGAAGCCCATAAAAGCAACATCCGACCTAAATATGGTAAAGCTTAAAAGCTTTATTTATTACCCGATTTCGCTGAAATTTGGAATAGTGCGCAGTTTTAAGCCTTCGAACATCCGAACCAAATATGGTACAGATCGGACTTTATTTCGATACAGCTGTCATATAGACCAATCTGGCGATAAAAGGTCTGAAGCCCATAAAAGCTTCATTTATCACCCGAATTCGCTGAAATTTAAGCTTTATTTATTACCCGATTTCGCTGAAATTTGAAACAGTGAGTTTTTCTGAGCCTCACGATATCTGACCTTAATATGGTTCAGATCGGTTTATAATTGGATATATCTGCCAAAAAGACCAATATTTTGTTCTACAAAATTGAATAGTGACATATATATTAGACCACTCAATGTCCGTGCCGAGTTGGGTTGTTTAAGTTATCCAAATTTCACGGGATTGTAACGAAATGGGATTTACATATATACCCGAGGTAGTGGGTATCCAAAGTTCGGCCCGGCCGAACTTAATGCCTTTTTACTTGTTTTTATCTGGGAACAAACTCTATTAATTTTGGTTTAAATAGGCTCAGAATTAGATGTAGCTCCCATGTATATAAATATATGACTTCCGATTTCCACTAAAATTATCGTAGTTGCCCCAATTTTTAACCGATTCGCACTAAATATGGTATTGGTTTGGTTTTATTGCAAATTGCTAATTTTGCCCATGAACATTCCACTAAGGAACGGGGGCAAACTTCTCACATATCAAAGAGTGCAGTCCGATTCAAGTTTAAGCTCAATGATAAGGGGCCTCCTTTTTATAGCCGAGTCCGAACGGCGTGCCACAGTGCGACACCTCTTTTGGAGAGAAGTTTTTCATGGCATAGTACCTCAGAAATGTTGCCATTAGGAGGGGAAAACCACCGATGAAAATTTTTTCTGATGATCTGGCCGGGATTTGAACTCAGGCGTTCAGCGTCAAAGACGAACATGCTAACCTCTGCGCTACGGTGACCTCCAATAATATGAGGTATTTGTGCAAAATTTCAAGCACCTAGCCTTACTTACAGACGGACGAACATGGTTAGATCGACCTATAATGTAATGGCGACCCAAATTATATTGGGTTGCCCAAAAAGTAATTGCGGATTTTTCATATAGTCGGCGTTGACAATTTTTTTAACAGCTTGTGACCCTGTAATTGCATTTTTTCTTCTGTCAGTTATCAGCTGTTACTTTTAGCTTGCTTTAGAAAAAAAGTGTAAAAAAAGTATATTTGATTAAAGTTTATTCTAAGTTTTATTAAAAATGCTAAATGCATTTTTAATAAAACTTTCTTTTAAAAAATCCGCGATTACTTTTTGGGCAACCCAATAAATTATTTATTGGGGGACAAATATTTCGAGGTGTTACAAATGGAATAAAGAAATCAGTATACCCCCATCCTATGGTGGAGGGTAACCATAACAAACTTTAATATAGACGGTTAAGTGTAGGATATGAAAAAGTCGTCTTTGCTTGACTTTAGCCTGTAATAACTTGTTATTTTGTTACTTACGTCCTTTCGATTTCATCACACTGTGACTTCTAACTTTCAGCGCATAACTAAAATCAGCTGCAAAAACGTTGTTTTTTTTCGGCTGCACATGGTTATGTTTCATTTTTCTTTCTTTTACTGAAGTACCAGAGTATTCCATTTCATGGACAACGTCGATGTAGAGTCATTACCACAAATGTTTTTCACTCACAATTGTATGTTTTTGCAAAGAAAACCTTACACGCACCAAAAAACCAACCAAACCAAAAAAACAACAACAACAACGCAAGAAATGATAATAACAACAGCAGCAGCAGCAACAACAATAAGTTAAGTGCTTTAGGGATTAACACTTTATGCACAAAAAACAATTGGCCATAGAAGTTGGTTTGGTGCGTTGCGTATGCCAGTATGTGTTAAAAAGAAAGTTTGTAAGTGTATTTGTTATGTTCTTATTTGCATGAGAAGGCAGTAGGTGCAAAGCAAACTAGCTTAAGTGTATTTGGTAATAATTAATGAATAGAACTAAAAAAAATCACTTTTTCTTGTTCCCAGACTAAAGGAGAGTTATCTTATAAATTAATGATTAATGAAAAAACAAGAACATAGCCAAAATCAATAATTTCGAGTTTCAAATTTAAACATTGGAATTATATTAAATAATAATAGTTGTAAAAAAAAATATTAAAAACCTAAGTGAATTTACTCAGATTCTATGTTTTGAAAAAAATTTATTAATTTATTTCTTAACTCAGATACGTTGCTGATGCCTTATAATTCGTAGGGAAGAGTATTTCAAAGACGTATTATACCAATGAAAAATTGCCATTCCGATACTAGGCTTTACCTTCCCTGAGCTATCGTTCTTTTTCCTCTATTAGACCTAGCATTTGCGAGTCGATCAAAAATATATCTCGGGTTCTGTCCATAAATAATGTTGTGCAAAAATACCAGGCCTCTTACATTCAAAAGAGAGTTGAAACGCATGCCATAAAGAGATTTCGAAAATCGCCAAACATGTTCTTAACCCATACACATTACGTATACTGGAGTAGAATGTGACGTTCAGTGAACTACGACCTCGGTTGAATTCTCCATACCATCGATAAAGACTGGTTCTTCATGGAGCTTCATCGCCAAAAATTTAATTAAATTCATGGATGCACTGTTGTTGAGTTAATCCACGTCGAAAGTTGTAAAAAAAATAATCGCACTAAAATGTTCACCATTTAATTCCATTTTTTGGGCGAGATGAATCTTTTCAGCACTGTAAACAACACAAATAGCGCTCTTATGTCAAAACGTTCTGACTACGTATAACCTCAAAAATATCAAGCTTTACGATAGAGCTGTCAGTTCTCAGTTTCCAACACAAGGTTTGTCTAATCCCGAAATATAAAAGGCAACCCTCTTATATTTATTTGATATGTTTTATACCCACCACCGAAGGATGGGGGTATATTAATTTTGTCATTCTGTTTGCAACACATCGATATATCCATTTCCGATCCTATAAAGTATATATATTCTTAATCAGCATAAAAATCTAAGACGATGTAGCCGTCTGTCTGTTGAAATCACGCTACAGTCTTAAAAAATGGAGATATTGAGCTGAAACTTTGCACAGATTCTTTTTTTATCCATAAGCAGGTTAAGTTTGAAGATGGGCTATATCGGACTATATCTTGATATAGCCGCCATATGGACCGATCCGCCAATTTAGGGTCTTAGGCCCATAAAAGCCACATCTATTATCTGATTTTGCTGAAATTTGGGGCAGTGAGTTGTGTTAGGCCAGTCGACATTCTTCTTCATTTTGGCCCAGATCGGTCCAGATATAGCTGCCGTATAGACCGATCTCTCGATTTAAGGTTTTGGACCCATAAAAGTCGCATTTATTGTCCGATTTTGCAAAAATTTGGGACAGTGAGTTGTGTTAGGCTCTTCGACAACTTCGCCGAAATTTGGGACAGAGAGTTGCATTAGGTCCCTCGACATCTTCCTAGAATATGTCACAGATAGTTCCAGTCTTGTATATAGCTGTCATATAGACTGATCTCTCGATTTAAGGTCTTGGGTCCATAAAAGGCGCATTTATGGTCCGATTTCGCCAAAATTTGGGACAGTGAGTTGTGTTAGGCGTTGCGATATCCGATATCCAAACCTGGACCGTATCAGTTCGGTCCAGGTTTGGATATAGCTGCTAAATAAACTAATCTCTCGATATAAGGTTTTGGGCCCATAAAAGGTGCATTTATTGTCCGATGTCACGGATATTTGGGACAGTGAGTTGCGTTAGGCTCTTCGACAACTTTCTGCAATTTGTCCCAGATCGGTCCAGATTTGGATATAGCTGGCATATAGACCGATCTCTCGATTTAAGGTTTTGGGGCCATAAAAGGCGCATTTACTGTCCGCTTTCGCCAAAATTTGGGGCAGTGAGTTATGTTAGGCCCTTCGATGTCCGTATGCAGATTGGTTCAGATTCAGACCGATCGCTCGATTTAAAGTCTTGGCCCAACAAAAGGCACATTTATAATCCGATTTCTCTGAAATTTGACACAGTGACTTATGTTAGGCTTTTCGAAATCCGTGTCGTATATTTGGATATGGCTACCAAAAAGGCCAATAATTTGTTCTACAAAATTGAATTCGGCCCGGCCGAATTTAGCACCTTTTTAATTGTTTTTAAACCCTCCACCATAGGATGGGGGGTATACTAATTTCGTCTTTTATATTTGTAACTCGAAATATTCGTCTGAGACCCCACAAAGTATATATATTCTTGATCGTCGCTACATTTTATGTCGATTTAGCCATGTCCGTCCGTCTGTCTGTCGAAAGCACGCTAACTTCCGAAGGAGTAAAGCTAGCCGCTTGAAATTTTGCACAAATACTTCTTATTAGTGTAGGTCGGTTGGTATTGTAAATGGGCCATATCGGTCCATGTTTTGATATAGCTGCCATATAAACCGATCTTGGGTCTTGACTTCTTGAGCCTCTAGAGTGCGCAATTCTTATCCGATTGGAATGAAATTTTGCACGACGTGTTTTGTTATGATATCCAACAACTGTGCCAAGTATGGTTCGAATCGGTCCATAACCTGATATAGCTGTCATATAAACGTATCTGGGGTCTTGACTTCTTGAGTATCTAGAGGGCGCAATTCTTATCTGATTGGAATGAATTTTTGAACGTTGTATTTTGTTATGATATCCAACAACTGTACCAAATAAGGTTCAAATCGGTTCATAACCTGATATAGCTGCGATATAAACCTATCAGGGGTCTTGACTTCTTGAGCCTCTAGAGGGCGCAATTGTTATCCGATTTGCCTGAAATTTTGTACGACGGATCCTCTCATGACCATCAACATACGTGTTTATTATGGTCTGAATCGGGCTATATCCTGATACAGCTCCCATAAAAATCGATCCTTCTATTTTAAGTCTTTGGCCCCCAAAGGGCGCAATTCTTATTCAAATTGGCTGATATTTTACACAGGTCTCCAACATATAATTTAATTGTGGTCCAAGCCGGACCATATCTTGATATCGCTCTAATAGCAGAGCAAATCTTTTCTTTTATCCTTTTTTGCCTAAGAAGAGATGCCGGGAAAAGTACTCGACAAATGTGATCCACGGTGGAGGGTATATAAGATTCGGCCCGGCCGAACTTAGCACGCTTTTACTTGTTTATATTTTTAAGTTTATTTTATACATGTTTTTTAACATTTATTCATAGTATATATTTTATATTTGAAGTTCTAATATTTTATACTTTTATTTCTATTTAATATTTTTATTTTTATTTCTTTTTGGCCGCATTTTACATGCAATCTTAATGGCTCTTCACTTGCTGCGTTGCCGCTCAAAATCAAGTAACAAAGCAAACACTATTTTGTTCAATAAAATCATTTTTAAACGCAAAAAACTACAAGTTTACAAAAACTTTACGGTAAGTTCCTTATATGACCTCCCTCTCTCCTCCCCTTGTGTCTCCAAAGTATTCAGTATCCCTCCGAGCACATTACCTATTAAACATTTTGAAAAAAATTTAAGCATTTTTCTGCACTTTCATTATGTTGACATTAATATTGCGTTGCTTGCCCGCCCCTCTTCCACCATCCCTACCGTTACGAACTTTAGTGAGTTTTTCTACTTTTCCTATATGGAAACCTCCACCGAGGGTATGGGAGTATGCATACATAAGTATCCATGTATGTCCCAATATGCGAGTGTGTTTTTCTTGCTGTGTACAAATAATACAAATGACATATAAAATACTGGAAAAAGGGTTATTTTTACCAGTTTTTTTTTCATATTTTTACTATAGTCTGAATGGGTTGTTGTTGCTGCTTGCTGACGCTTTCCAAAAAGCCATAAATGTTGTCATACTCTTACACACACACACACGCACAACGACCATTCTACAAAAAAAAACTTCAAGTTTTTTGCGATAATTTTTTTCGAAAAAAAATTATGAATTATATGAATGGCAGGCATTTGTGTGTGAGGATGGGAAAGAAACCATTTTTAAATTATATAGTTTTTGGAATCGCATTAAAAAATGTATGTGTGTGTACATACACTCGAAGAAAAATTTCTTAACAATGTTAAACAAAACCAAATACACCCTTAAACACCATTTTCACTGCTCATCAAAACTGGATTTAAGGCTGTTGTCAGTTGATTTTATAAAAGGAATACAGATTGTTGAGCTATTAAAAAAGATTTTAATAATCAGTGTAAAAGTGGTTTTATGTTTACTTTGGGGATTTTATTTAACAAAAGGGTGACTCATTGTAACATTGTTGTCTAGAATTGATTGAAGACTAGAAACGATTTAAAAAAGCACAGCTTTAATAATTGTTTTGGTTTTGGGAAATCCCTAAAAAGAATCCCCCCTTGAACGTTTAATGTTTAATTGATGAGTAGTTTTGTAGATATAGTCCAAAATTTAAATTTAAATGAAATACTGAAACTAATGGCCTTCATTGTCATTTGAAAAAAGATAACAATTTTGAATTCTATTATTGCAATATATTTCTTAAAAATATTTTTTAAACTAGCCGAACCGGGCCCGCTCCGCTGCGCTGCGCCTTCTTTAACCCTTTAATATCTTTTTAGGGTGAGAACACTTCGCCCCGAATGCGGATATCGTGCCATTGTAGCCTATGATGCTGAACGCGTTCGAATCCTGGCGAGAACATGGGACAAAGCGGTGTTTACCCCCCTTTTAATATTGGCGACATTTCCAAGGCAAAATTCCATGCATGGTCATTTAAAAAATTTTCCCCAAAGAAAGGTCCCTTATCATAAAGTTTAAACTTGATTTGGAGAGCACTCATTGATGTGTGAGAATTTGCCCCTTCTCGGTTCCTGGTGGTAATGTTCTCATTAGCGGAGGGATGGCACCTCAGACATTTTGACTCAAATATGGTTATCAAATTCGTGCTGCATTTCCAAATCCCTTTAATGTGAGCCCCATATTGCAATGGCCGGTAAATATGAACCATTTGGAGAATGTTTTGGGGATGGGGCGGCCACCGGCACTTTTTACTGAAAATATATATCAAATTCGTTCTTTATTCCCAACGGAAATGAATTTCAGTTTAGGGGGTGCTTTAGGGCGTACACCAAAACACTTGGCTCCAAAATTGGATATCAAATTCGTTTTCTACTCTCAAATACCTTTCATTTCAGTCCCATATTGGCATAATGTGTCAAATAACCCATTTGACGTATCTTTAGGAGGAAAAGCGTCACCTTAACTTGAACGCAAATTTTAATGTCATGTTCGTGATATACTCTCTAAAACCTTTCATTTGAGTCCCAAATAACCATGGTCGGCTAATATGCCCATTTGGGGGAATTTGGGGGTTGGCGACCTCCCATTACTTGGACCTAATGTTTTATGCCATATTTGTAATCTACTGCCTATTACTTTTCATTTGAGTCCCATATTGACATGAACTTCGAATATATCTGTTTAGAGGAGTTTTAGGGTTGGGGGGGGGGGACAAACGTACACAATGTAGGAAAATTTTAAGAAAATCAGTTCAGCCAAATATCATATTGTCATAATGGGTCTAATGGCTTCTTTGAGGGGTAGCGTGATCCCTTATACTTCAATCTGATTTTGTATGCCACATTCGAAACCTACTCCCGAATACCTTTCATTTGAGCCCCATATTGAAATGAAGGTCCAATGTGTCTGTTTGGGGGAGTTTTGGGGTTGGGACGGCCCGATGGGTACTTAGACTCAAATTTTAATACCATATTCGTATTCTACTCTCCAATACCTTTCATTTGATACCTATATTGTCCCGATCAGTACAATTTTGATTTTGGGTTGTGTTTTTAGAATAATATAATACCGAAAAATTATATACCCTATGTTTCCTTTCAGACCAATCTACACAATATGCGAAAATTTCGAGAAAATCGGTTTTGCCGTTTTTCAGTCTATACGGAATAAACAAACCGAGTCCCATATATCCTTGATTGGCTAATGTGTCCATTTTGGGCATTTGTGTCCCCTACACTTCGACATAAATTTGTATGGCAGATTCGTTATCTACTCCCGCATACTTTTCATTTGATACACATATTGTCTTTATCGGTCCACTTTTAATTTTGGCTGGTGTTTTTGGGGTAACGGTGGAGAGTCCGCCCCCTTCCGTTATCAATGAATTATAAAGCCTATTCCTACTTCCTTACTATATTCGTAATCTACTCCCGAATACCTTTCATTTGAGTTCCATATTGTCATGATCGTCAAATAAACCTATTTTTAGGGGTTTTGGGGCTGGGACGGCCCCTAGGTACTTGGACCCAACATTTATTATGAAATTCGTACTCTACTCTTGAATACCTTTCATTTGAATCCCATATTGTCCCGATCGGTCCACTTTTATTTTTGGGTAGTACTTTTGGGGTAAGGGGGAGGGTCCGCCCCCCTCCCGATATCAAAAAATTATATAGCCTATGCTTCCTTCCAGACCAACCCTATACAATTTGTGAAAATGTCAAAGTAATCGGTTCAGCCGTTTTTGAGTCTATACGAAACAAACACACAAACCGACAAACATACAAACAAACACAAATTGAATTTTATATATAAGATTATATCATTTAAGGAGTATTAAGTTCGACTACGCCGTACAGACAGACAACGCCGACGCGATTTTGAATGTCATGACAATCAAGAATTTGTATACCTGGCCTTCAACCAATGTTTTATGGACGAAGTGTTTACATAAAAATTTACCTTCACATCCTAAAAATTTTTTGAAATTTAAAATTCTTCCAGTGTAATAAGCCAATTCATTTATTTTCCCTTCTTTCTCAGTGTTCAGAGGTGAGCAAAAGAACCATTTACCAGTTTTTCGACCAAAACTTTGTTAAGCAAAAACATTGGCCACCATTGGGAAAAAAAGTGTAGTTGGCAACATTGTGCCAAAAACTATGGTGAAAAACATTGGCGTAGACTGAACGCATGGAAGGGTTTCGAAACGAATGGGTCGGCTATAATGAACGTTGTTTTTTTCTTCAATTTTTTTGAGCGAATTTTCAACTTTCAACTAAGGACAGAAATGTAAAAACGAATTAAAACTTTTTGCCTTCTTCGAAAGGTTGGGGAATAAGAGGGAATGTTACACAATATTGGTGAGAGTTTTTTTTGGGATAAAGGGTGCTTTTTTTGGGGAAAAATGGGCAAATATAAACCAAAAGAGAACCAATAAGGAAAGGCAATAGTCGGGCGGTGCCAACTTTATAATACCCTACACCTCCGCTATAAATACAAAAGTGAAGCTATATCTTATTCTGAACCAATTTTGATGGACCTCGGCGGATCTATTCAGATAGGTTATTAAAATTACTGTATCAAATTTCGAGCAAAGCAAATATGTTCAAAATGTAAAAACTACGGTTAACAAATGGCAAAAATTACTCAAAATGTGACGACCATATAGATATGAGCTATATCTAAATCTGAACCGATTTCGATCAAACTTTATGGATATTGTTGAAATCGTCGAGGAAATCGTTTACAAAATTTTGGGAAGATTGGTCAATAAATGCGCCTGCAGTGGGTCTAGGAGTTAAAATCGGGGGTTATATATATATATATATATATGAGAGCTATATCTAAATCTGAACCGATTTCTATGAAATTCGCCTGTAAAATCGAGATTTATAAGAAAATCCTTCCTGCCAAATTTCGAGAAAATCGGTTAACAAATGACTATTTTATTGTTGTATTATTGCAAATCGGACGAATATATATCTGCGAGTTATATCCAAATCTGAACCGATTTCTATCGAGAGTCATAAGAAAATTCTTTCTGCTAAATTTCGAGAGAATCGATTTACAAATGACCATTTTATTGCTGTATTTCTGCAAATCGAACGAACATATATATAGAAGCTATATCCAAATCTGAACCGATTTTTCCAATTACTATAGGTCTCTAGGTCATCAATTTCCGACCCTACAAAATATATATATATTTCGGATCGTTGTAAAATTCTAAGACGATTTCACGATGTCCGTATATCTGTCCGTTCGTCTGTTGTAATCGCTCTACAACATTCAAAAATTGACATATTGAGCTGGTTAAGTTTTTGAATGGGGCCAAATCGGACCATATTTGGATTTAGCTGCTATGCACACCAATTTTCCGATAAAGGGTCGAATGCCCATAAAAACTTAATTTTTCATCCGATTTTGCTGAAATTTTAAACAGTGAGTTGTTTAGGCCTCCCTACTCCTGACCCAATTATGGTTCAGGTCGGACTATATTTAGATATAGCTACCATATAGACAGATCTCCCGATAAAGGGTCTGAGGACCATAAAAGCTTTATTCATTACCCGATTTGGCTGAAATTTAAAACAGTGAGTTATTTTAAACCTCCCGGCGACTGACCTAAATATGGTTTATATCGGACGATATTAACATATAGCTGCCATATAGACCGATCTGCCGATAAAGGGTCTGAAGACCATAAAAGCTTTATTTATTACCCAATTTCGCTCAAATTTGGAATAATTCGCAGTTTTAAGCCTCTCAACATCCGACCCAAAAATGTAACAGATCGGAATATATTTAGATATAGCTGCCATATAGACCGATCTGCCGATATGGTCCATAAAAGCTTTATTTTTTAACCGATTTCGCTGAAATTTAAAACAATGGGTTATTTTAAGCCTCCCGACATCTAACCCAAATATGGTTCAGATCGGACTATATTTAGATATAGCTGCCATACAGACCGATCCCCCGATAAGGGGTCTGAAGGCCATAAAAGCTTTATTTGTTACCCAATTTCGCTGAAATTTGGAATAATGCGCAGTTTTAAGCCTCTCAACATTCGACCCAAATATGGTACAGATCGGACTATATATAGATATAGCTGCCATATTGACCGATCTGCCGATAAAGGGTCTGAAGTCCATAAAATCTTTAATTTTTTAACCGAGTTCGCTGAAATTTTAAACAATGGGTTATTTAAAGCCTCCCAACATAGGACCCAAATATGGTTTCTATCGGACAATATTTAGATATAGCTTCCATACAGAGCGATCTGCCGATAAAGGGCCTGAAGCCCATAAAAGCTTTATTTTTTATCCGATTTCGCTGATATTTGAAAGAGTGAGTAGTTTTAGATGCTGTTGTTGGAAGTCAGAAGAGAAAATTGCATGCAAAATTTCACCCAAATCGGTTAAAAATTTATGCTTCCAAGGGCTCAAGAAGTCAAAACGGGAGATCGGTTTATATGGGAGTTATATCAGGTTATAGACCGATTTAGACCGTACTTAACACAGCTGTTGGAAGTCATAACAGAATACTCCATGCAAAACTTCAGCCCAATCGGACACACATTGCGGCTTGTAAGGGCTCAAAAAGTCAAATCGGGAGATCGGTTTATATGGGAGCTATATCAGGTTATAGACCGATTTAGACCGTACTTAACATAGTTGTTGTAAGTCATTACAGAACACTCCATGCAAAACTTCAGCCCAATCGGACTTGTAAGGGCTCAAAAGTTCAAATCGGTAGATCGCTTGATATGGGAGCTATATCCAAATCTGAACCGATATGACTAATTTGCAATTCCCAATGACCTACATCAATATAAAGTATATTTGTAAAATTTCAAGCGGCCAGCTCTACGCGTTCGCCCACTATCTTGATATCGACAGACGGGTGGTCAAACAGACGGAAGGACGGACAGGGCTACTTGGACTCAGAATGTCGAGACGATCACGAATATATATACTTTATGGGGTCACAGATCAATATTTCGAGTTGTTACAAACGGAATGATTAGATTAGTATACCCCCATCATATGGTGGTGGGTATAACTAGGTGAACAATTTCAATCAAATGCACCCACTAGATAGAGAGATGCATTACAGAATCGTTGTAAAATTTCATGGGGTTAGCCACATAGGCTAGAATGTTAGCGTACTTTCAAAAAACAGATGGACGGACAGAAATGGCTAAAGCAATTCAGTATATAATGGCTATCAACTGCAGTTATATAAAGTGAATAAAGTCTTGGACAATAGTTTAGAGCTGCTACAAAAGCATTAATGAATTTACGAATTTTGTAAACATTTCATCATATGCCAGAGCTTGTAGAATAATCTATGTAGACTTATTTTCCTCATGAACTCTAAATGTGATCCATGGTGGTTGTTGCAGTTTTTTTTGTTCACAGAGGCGGCAGCCCTTGCCGATGAAGGACTTCATTGGGTCAATTCGGTACGTACAACCGGCTGTCATGTGATTTATCCATGGTGGTGTCTACCCAAAGTTCAACCTGACAGAACTTAATCCTTTTTTCACCATTTTTTATTTTATTTATCAATACCCCGCAATTATTGTTAATTAAAAATGCTTATACATACATATATGTTTGTATCAAGTTATTTTTCCCTTCATGTTCATATCAATATTTTAATGCCTGTCATTGATGTATTATTTCTTTATAAACAGCCTTCACATATTTGCACAAATATTTAATGGTGTTTATTTTTATTGGTTGAAATTTAATTTTTTCTCCATTTTTTATGCAAACAAAAAAGTTTGTGCATAAATATTATTTTTAATGTGCAGGAAAAAAATTATGCTGCAGGGAAGTGAACTGAACTGGACTGGACGTTTATGAACGATCTCGGTTTTTTGCCTGCAAAACATAAATGAACACACTTAACAATATGGCTACGCACATACCTACATACATGTAGTGCATACATATGTACATAAGAATGTATATAAGCAATATTTTATATGTATTGCAGTACTATATGATAGTCTTTAATCTTCTGCACATACACCCAGGCACACTCATTACAATAGTGAATACATAAGTCGTACAATATTCTACCCGTTAACGCATCTACGTGTGTGTGTGTATGTGTGTACGAACATATCCGGTTGAAAAAACGGAAAATGTTGGCAACGGGATTTTTTTTTTTTTAATGAAAAATTCCACATTTTGTTTTGTTTTTGTTTTTTTTTTCGTTGAATATTTAACAAAAGGAATGCAAGAAATAAAAATATAATCATTACACTGTGAAAATATCAATAAAAAGGGTTCCAGAAGTAAAATCGATAGGATGATTGAAATGGGAGCTATTCGGACCATGGTTAGGTTACGTTTGGTAAGAGTGGCAGTCCTTAACAGATTCACTTAGACAATTTTAAGTCCATTGTAATACCACAGTAGCGACAGAGCAAGGCTTCTGGTGGGTATCGAACCCACGACCTCTGCACTGGTAATCCAAGCACGCTACCAACTCGGCTACTGGGGCGCCTCTAAGACCTTACTTAGTAGATTTAGATTAGATTTTTAGATTTTTTTGAGGTTAGGATTTTCATGCATTAGTATTTGACAGATCACGTGGGATTTCAGACATGGTGTCAAAGAGAAAGATGCTCAGTATGCTTTGACATTTCATCATGAATAGACTTACTAACGAGCAACGCTTGCAAATCATTTTCAGTGAATGGGCCCTAGAAAAGTTGGCAGAAAATCCGCTTTTTTATCGACAAATTTTGTTCAGCGATGAGGCTCATTTCTGGTTGAATGGCTACGTAAATAAGCAAAATTGCCGCATTTGGAGTGAAGAGCAACCAGAAGCCGTTCAAGAACTGCCCATGCATCCCGAAAAATTCACTGTTTGGTGTGGTTTGTACGCTGGTGGAATCATTGGACCGTATTTTTTCAAAGATGCTATTGGACGCAACGTTACGGTGAATGAACACATTTCGAACCGAACACTGATTTTGGTAATAAAATTCAATGATTTGCAAGCGTTGCTCGTTAGTAAGTCTATTCATGATGAAATGTCAAAGCATACTGAGCATCTTTCTCTTTGACACCATGTCTGAAATCCCACGTGATCTGTCAAATACTAATGCATGAAAATCCTAACCTCAAAAAAATCACCCTTTACAAATGTTAGTGGTCATGGCAGAAATCGTCAAATCGAATGCGAATAGTGTCCTCTAGAAGCCAAAGATATTTAATGTGGAGGCCTGTTTATATGGAAGGAATATCTGGTTAAAGACAGATTTTAACCATTCTTGATATGGATGGTAGAAGTCACAATAGACGTCTCCGTGGTTAATTTCAGCCTTATCCGATAAGAAATATGACCTCCAAAGGTTCAAGAAAGAAAATCCGAAGGCCGAATTATATGAGACCTTTATCAGGTTATAAAAAAAATCGAACCATACTTGGTACAGATGTTAAAGGTCTTAGCAAAAATCTTTGTACCAAATTTCAGCTGAATCGGAAAATAATTGCGCCCTCTAGTAGCCCAAAAAACTATATTGGGAGAACAGTTTATATGGCAGCTAGATCAGCTTGCAGACTGATTAACACTGTTCTTGGTAAGAATGTCATAATAGAAGTCAAAATGGGAAATTTCAGCCAAATCGGGTTAGAAGTGCGCCCTCTAGAGGTTAAAGAAGTTAAATCGAAAGATAGCCTTATATGGTAGCTATATCAGGCAATAGACCGATTCGGACCATACTTGGTACAGATGCTGAAGGTCTTAGCGAAAATATTTGTACCAAAATTCCGACGAAGCGAAAAAAACTGCGCCCTCTAGCGGCTCAAGAAATTATATTGAGAGATTGGTTTATACGGAAACTAGATCAGGTTAAAAACCGATTTAGACCGTTCTTGGTATGAATGTTGGAAGTCATAATTGAAGCCATCATGTGCAATTTCAGCCAAATCGGGTTAGAAGTGCGCCCTCTAGAGGTTAAAGAAGTGAAATCGAATGACCTTACTTCGTAGAGATGTTGAAAGTCATAGCAAAAATCTTTGTACTAAATTTCCGCCGAATCGGAAAAGAATTGCGCCCTCTAGGGGCTCAATAAATTATATTGAGAGATCGGTTTATATGGAAGCTAGATCAGGTTATAGACCGATTTAAACCATTCTTGGTATGAATGTTGGAAGTTAAAATAGAAGTCAACATGGGCAATTTCATCTAAAACGGGTTAGAAGTGCGCCCTCTAGAGGTTAAAGAAGTTTAATCGGGAGATGGCCTTATAGGAGAGCTCTATCCGGTTATAGCAAATAGCTCTATCCGGTTATAGCAAAAGCATAGCAAAAATCTTTGTACCAAATTTCAGCCGAATAATAAATGCGTCCTCTAGCGGCTCAAGAAAACAAAATCGAGAGATTGGTTAATATGGGAGCTACACCAGGTTATAAACCGACTTGGACCATTTTTATAGATTCGTTAGAGGTCACAATGGAAGTCATTCTGTTAAACTTCTGCCAATTTGGATTAAAATTTCGGCCCCTAGAGGCTCAAGAAGTAAAATTGTTATGTAGCGTTTCGAACCATTCTGGTAATAGGCATTGTTGGTCGTTATAGAAGTCATCATGCAAATTTTCAGCAAAATCGCATGAAAATAGCGCCCTCTATCGGTTAAAATTAGTAAATTCGGAAGATTGGTTTATATGGGAGCTAAATCAGGTTACAGACCGATTCAATCCCATGGCAGCCGGTTGTACGTACCGGATTGACCCGATGGAATCTTCATCGGCAAGGGCTGCCGCCTCAGTGTACGTGTTCGTCTTTTTTCGTCATGGGAGAGGCACATCCCGGAGTGCCTTCTCCGTATGCTTTTGGTCCGTGCCGGGATTGAAAAGAACCCCGGACCCTGGTTCTGTTCCGTTTGCCAGAACCGCCTTCATCATCGGTCATTGTCGGTGAGGTGTAACAGGTGCTTGGAGTGGGTACATTTCCGTTCTTGCTCTGGCCTAACTTCGCTACGGGAGTATAGTCATACTGGCTATGTCGCTAGGTGCTGTGCGAACTCAGCCAGCAGTGGGTCACAAGCGTCGCCGTCGTCGCCTTTGGCGTCCTCGTCGTCGGACTATGTGACCCCCCCGACCTCTCCCGTACGGCAATTTTTGCAAAGACAGCACCCTAGCCCTACTATTGCCAGGCCAGTGTCGGGAAATGTATCGTTCCTGCAGTTAAACTGCAATGGACTGCGAGGCAAGATTGATGAGATTGTGGATTTTATGAGTCGGAAGAGCATATCGGTCGCAGCGATCCAGGAGACAAAGCTGACTAACACCTGCAGCTTGCACAGTTGTCACGGCTACAATGTGCTACGTAAGGATCGCTCAAGGAATGGAGGTGGGGGATTGGCCTTCGTTATACACCATTCCGTGCAGTATAGACCTATCTCGCCTGCGCTTGACGCTAGTGACCCATACATGGAATGTATGGGGGTAGCAGTCAAGTCTGGTACTGCCGAGATAGAGATATACAACGTGTATATACCGCCGGTTGGCAGCTGTGTCCCGATTAATGGCCAGGCCTACAGCCCCGACATAAGTGGGTTGCTATCTGGCCATAGTCGTCTGGTTCTGGGGGATTTCAATGCACATCACTCGTCATGGCATTCTCCCCTAGGCAACGACCAGCGTGGCATAGCTTTGGCAGAGCAGATAGATAGCTCCACGTTTTGCACGGTGAATGAGGATGCCCCCACTAGGATTACGAGGAGGTGCAGCAGCTCGCCAGACATCTCAATCGCATCCCCTGATCTCCTGAGTGACGTATCCTGGCAAGCCGTCATCTCTTTGGGGTCAGACCACCTCCCCATAATCCTCACCATCTACCGACCACCCGACTTCATAACCTCTGAGCGCCGAACGTTCATCAACTATAAGAAGGCCAATTGGACTGGCTTCAGAGAGTATACCAATCGCCGCTTCAATGAACTGCCACCCCCCTCTGATGTGCTTGTGGCCGAGAGGAAATTCCGAGACATCATCAACGCAGCAGCCGCTCGCTTTATACCAGCCGGTCGAATACCGCAAGTGCGACCCAATTTCCCGGCGCAAGCAGTGGTACTCGCAGACGAGCGTGATGGGATTCGTGCTATGGACCCCGCTAACCCCAGAATCAGCGAGCTGAATCTGGAAATAAACAGGGTAGTCAACGAACATAAGCGGAATTTGTGGCTGGAACACTTGGAGCAATGTAACTTAGGCACCGGTGCAGGCAAATTGTGGGCCACTGTTAAGTCTCTCTCGAACCCCGGTAGACGGGACGACAGGACCTCAGTCACTTTTGGCGAGTTAACCGTGACTGATCCGAAGAGATGCGCCAGGTTGTTCAACCGTCAATTTATCGTGCATCCCGAGAGAGACAGGGCAAGGAGGAGAGCCATTCGCCGTATTCGTGGTCTCCGAGCCGATGAACAGCCATCACAATTTACCGTGGGCGAAGTTACGAATGTCATCCGTGGCGCCAAATCTTCCAAGGCGCTGGGCCCCGACGGAATCTCTACATTGATGCTGAAGAATCTGGATTTACCTGGAGTTGAGTACCTTACCACTGTCCTTAACCTGTCATTGAACACTCTTATAGTTCCCGATGTCTGGAAAATGGGCAGAGTGATCCCGCTACTGAAGCCTGGTAAAGACCCGAGTTTGGGGGAGTCGTACAGACCGATCTCCCTTCTCTCACCAGTGGCTAAGACGCTTGAGGCATTACTCCTCCCGAGCCTCGTAGGAGAATTTCCATTCGCCGAGCATCAACACGGATTTCGGAGACTGCACAGCACAACAACAGCTTTGCATGCCATCACCACACACATTTGCCGTGGCTTCAATCAACCCAGGCCATGTGATAGGACGGTCCTCGTGGCATTGGACCTATCGAAGGCATTCGACACGGTCAGCCATGCCAAATTATTTGAGGACATCGCCAACACGTCCCTCCAGCCAGGCCTTAAACGTTGGGTCGCGAATTATCTGTGTGGCCGCCAGTCATTTGTGGAATTTAGGGATAAGAAGTCAAAACACCGTAGAGTGAAACAGGGAGTTCCCCAAGGCGGGGTGATATCTCCGGCTCTGTTTAACCTCTACCTTTCCTCCATCCCACCTCCTCCAGACGGCATAGAGATCGTATCATATGCGGACGACTGTACGATCTTGGCATCAGGCCCCCCACCCATTGATGACATCTGCGATAGGTTGAACGTCTACCTCAGCGAGCTTGCCTCATATTTCGCTGCAAGAAATCTGAAGATATCCGCCACCAAATCTTCAGCCACACTGTTCACTACAAATACGCGTGAGGTGAATTCTGAGCTGACTGTGATGGTCGATGGAGAATTGATTCCGACCATCAAGTGTCCCAAAATACTTGGCGTCACATTTGACAGCTCCTACACTTTCTCCCCACATGCCACAGCAATCTGCAATAAAGTCAAAAGTAGAAACAAGGTCCTCAAGTCACTCGCTGGCAGCACTTGGGGTGCAGACAAAGAAACCTTGTTGACCACGTACAAAGCAATTGGCCGGTCTGTGGTAAGTTATGCAGCGCCAGTGTGGTCACGTCAGCTTTGTGACACGCAGTGGAATAATATTCAGATCTGTCAGAATGCCGCCCTCCGAACTGCGACGGGCTGCCTCCTTAGTTCTCATGTGGACCACCTCCACCAGGAGACAAAGATCCTACCAGTGCGAAGACATAACTACATGCTGTCTAAGCAATACCTTTTGGGCTGTTATCGCAGAAATCATCCAAATCATCATCTTGTGGATAGATACCCACCGCCCAGAAGCCTTAAGGTAGATCTACATGATCTAGAGCGTGAGGTCCAGCGCTACAAGAGAGAACCTCTAGCAGACGCGTTAACTGGCTACCGGGTGAATGTAGTCCTTGGAGTACAACCGCCACCCATTGCACCCGATGAAATCGACCTCCCCCGGCAAACCAGAGTGATTCCGGCTCAATTACGTTCCGGCAGATGCAGCCGCCTCAATTCCCACAGAGCTAGGATTGATGCCGACGTGCAAGATGTATGTCCCGACTGTAACCAGGGACCGCACTATACACGTCACCTGTTTAACTGCCCGGCCAGACCCACTCGACTCAGACCCAGATCCCTGTGGACGCACCCCATCTTAGTCGCGGAGTTCCTGGGTCTTGACACTCAACAGAATCAAGCAGACGAAAGATAGTACACAATAAACTGCTACAACAACAACAACAACAACAACAGACCGATTCGTGCCATACTTGGTATAAATGTTGAAGGTCATAGCAAACATTTTTGTACAAAATTTCAGTCTAATCGCAAAATACATGCGCCCTCTAGCGGCACAAAAATTAAATGGACATAACGGTTTATATGGGAGCTAGATCAGGTAATAAACCGATAGGGACCATATTGAGTACATTTGTTAGAGGTCATAATAAAAGTCATCGTCCTGAATTTCTGTCAAGATTGCACCCTCTAAAGGTTCCTTAAGTAAAATGGGGAAATCGGGTTTTAAGGGAGTTAAATCAGGTTGAAAACTAATTTGTACTGTACTGTGTTTGGATTTTTGAAGTCATAACAAAACACCATATACGAATTT
This sequence comes from Stomoxys calcitrans, assembly GCF_963082655.1. Taxonomy (NCBI): domain Eukaryota; kingdom Metazoa; phylum Arthropoda; class Insecta; order Diptera; family Muscidae; genus Stomoxys; species Stomoxys calcitrans. The sequence goes on along the minus strand of NC_081555.1, from coordinate 161,161,795 downwards.
TCATCCAAATCGGGTAATTATGACGCTCTCTATCTGTTCAAGAAATCAAATATGGAGATCAGTTTGTATGGCAGATAGATATGGGCCGATTTGGACCATAATTTACAAAGATACTGGATGTCATGACAAAACACCATGTTAAAAAAATTCTTTCAAAATGGGCCATAATTGCGCTCTCTATCAGCATAGGAAGTCAAATTATGAAATCGATTTATATGGGAGCTTTATCTAGACATGGAACGATTTTGGCCTATTTGGCCAACCCTAACTGACCCACAAAATTTGGTTTCTCTTTATATTTTCAAACTTGGGTGGTGATTTTCTCGAAAGTCCTTAGTGTCTCATGAGTGTCTTCTGAGTCGTGAGTCTAATGAGCCGTGAGGGCTTCCTGAGTCGTGAGTGTCTCCTGAGTCTTGAGTGTCTTATGAGTCTTGAGTGTCTGGTGAGTCGTAACTTTCTCGTGAGTAGTGAGTCTGATTTAACTCACTCACGCACGCAGAATTTTAATTAAATCCTGGTCACCCACGATCATGTGGTTGAATTTGGATCTTACTCACGAAACACGTGACTCACGCGTGACACGACAACTTACTTACGCACCACTTTTTTCACTCACGCTCACGAGACAACAATTTGGTTTCTCGTAATATTTTCAACTTTGGTCGGGATTTTCTCGTAAGTCGTGAGTATCTTCTGAGTCGTGAGTGTCTTCTGAGTCATGAGTGTCTTCTGAGTCATGAATGTTTTCTGAGTCATGAGTCGTGATTGTCTTGTAAGTCTTGAGTGTCTGGTAAGTCGTAATTTTCTCATGAGTAGTGAGTATGATTTAAGTCAATGACGCACGTAGAATTTTCATTAAATCAAGGTCACTCACGATCACGTGATTGGATTTGGATCTTACTCATAAAACACGTGACTCACGCATGACTCGACAACATACTACTCAAATCGAAATCATTGGTTGCCCAAAAAGTAATTGCGGATTTTTCATATAGTCGGCGTTGACAAATTTTTTCACAGCTTGTGACTCTGTAATTGCATTCTTTCTTCTGTCAGTTATCAGCTGTTACTTTTAGCTTGCTTTCGAAAAAAAGTGTAAAAAAAGTATATCTGATTAAAGTTTATTCTAAGATTTATTAAAAATGCATTTACTTTCTTTTAAAAAATCCGCAATTACTTTTTGGGCAACCCAATAGTATATTCCCAGCTTATGATGGAGGATGTAATATTACCCGATTTTTTGAAAAGTTTAATACAGAGAAGTGCATTCAACCCTTCGATATCAGCAACAAGTATGGTCCTGTTCAAACCACATTTGAAAATAGCTCGCATATATACCAATTTTGATCCTTGGACTTATATTGCGGCGCATATATTAAACGATTTCACTGAAATTTGGCACAGTGAGCTGTGTTAGGCCCATCGACATCCATGTCGAGTATGGTTTAGGTTGGACCATATTTGAATATAGCCCCCTATAAAGACTTATATCTCGATTACTCGTCTTGAGCTCATAAGCGGCATATTATTGATTCGATTTCTTTAAAATATGAACCGGTCTTCTTATTTAAGGTTTTTATAAGATTTAAGGTTTGGGCATATTAAACCCGTATCTACTACCCGACTTCGCTAAAATTGGGAACAGTGGGTTATGCTATACCTCCTAACATCCGCGCCGAGTATGCCCAAGATCGTATCATATCTGGATATAGCTGCCATATAGACTGATCTAAAGGTGTTGAACTAACATTTAAGACGCTTAACATTTTAGGAAAAAAAATTTCTTAAGAGAAAAATTTATTTTCTTAAATATTAGTTCATATAGCATAATTCTTAATATGAACTAATATTTAAGAAAATACATTTTCCCATAAGAACATTTTTTCCTAAAATGCTAAGCGTCTTAAATATTATTTCAATACGTTTTTAAGGTTTAAACACAAATCTTTTCAATTTAGAATTTTATTTTTTTCTTTACGAATTAACTAATTTTAAGCCGCATGGCCCATTTATAAAATTTCAATAGAACTACACATTTGTGATATATGGTGAACTTCGTTCGACTTAAGTCCTTTCTTTCCTTTGGCTCTTTTATTTAACCAAAAAATTCTATAATGCCCAGACAAAGGTTACGTTTGCGAATTTTATTTTTTTTTTTTAAATATTTTAGTTTATGCGTTTTCCAGTTAAGAGTTTAAAAATGCCCTTGCAACCTTAAAATTTTTTGCCTCTGGCATATTTTGCTAATTTGTTCAATTTCAATTTTCATTTCAATGGAAGTCCTTTTCCAGTATCCGCCTAAGGCGCTATATGTTACTCCATGGCTTAGAAAAGCCTATCATTCAAATTTCCCCTTAAGTTGAGTATTATTTTGATGTATGGGGATGTTGAAAGTTGTCAATGGGTTGGCAACTACCCAGGTGTCTTATATTTCGACTGCAACAAATCATTAGTATCGCAGTTAACTTTAACAGAACAATTATTCAAAATCATTGTAAGTGGGAGTATTCTATTCACCCCAAAAACAATTTCCAACTATTCTTTCAAACTTACGTTTCCATCTTTGGTTTTTTTCGACAGTATTTTCCTTTCCAAAAATTTCTCCCTGTGCTAGTTTACTTGGCACAAGTTAAATGGGGAGCACCTTTTTGTTCTCATTATTAACATGACATAAAAATCGATATTTCTCAAAAAAAAGGATAAATTGAAAAAAACCAAAAATATATAAAAACAGGCTAAAATGGAAATTCTTCCTCCTCTTCATTGCTTTTTTTTTCTTGTACAAGGATTTGCAAAAAGGGAGGAAAATATTTAACATAAATAACTTGAAGCAAACAAAAAAAAAAGTTGAAAGAAAAAATTTGCAGAAAAAAATCACTCGCATACTGCACAAACATGGGGTAAGAGGTACCACAGCAACAGGAAAAACATCCGATGCGAAATTATAGCGAAAAATACGAAATAATGAAAAAATGTCGTTAAATTATTCCTTGTGAATGTTGGAAAAAATGTTCCTGCTTTTTTGATATTTTTATGTTTTTCTTGTCATTTATTACACATTCATCCAAACACACATACGTGCAGACTAAGAACCCATAACACATATTGTTGTAATGGTATTTTTATTTTTATAACACAAAAAAAAAAATAGAATCCCTAACAACAGGGTTGACAATTTAGGGTATTCCATTAAAATTGATGACAAAAAAAAACCTAAAAATTAATTAAAAAGAATAAAAAAAAATTTTAATTTTTTATTATACCCACCACCATAAGATAGGGGGTATATTCATTTAATCACTCTGTTTGCAACACATCGAAATATCAATTTCCGACCCTACAAAGTATATATATTTTGGATCGTCCTAAACGATTTAACGGTATTCGTAAGTCGGTCCGTCTGTCCGTCCGCCTGTTGTAATCACTCTAGAGCCTTCAAAAATTGATATATTGAGCTGACATTTGGCACAGATTTTTATCCGATTTCCCTGAAATTTGAAGCAGTGAATAGTTTTAGGCCTCCCAACATTCGACTCAAATATGGTTCATATCGGTCTATGTTTGTATATAGCTGCCATATAGACCGATCTGCCGATAAAGGGTCTGAAGTCCATAAATTCTTTAATTTTTATCCGATTTCGCTGAAATTTGAAACAGTGAGTTATATAAAGCCTCCAGACATCCTACCCAAATATGGTTCAGATCGGACTACATTTGGATAAAGCTGCCATATAGACCGATCTCCCGATAAAGAGTCTGAACTCCATAAAAGCTTTATTTTTTATCCAATATCGCTGAAATATGAAATAGTGAGTTATTACAAACCTCCTAATATCCGACCCAAATATGATTCAGATCAGACTATATTTAAATATAGCTGCCACATAGACCGATCACCCGATAAAGGGTCTGCATTAATTATCCGATGTCGCTGGAATTGGACACAGTGACTTGTATTAAGCCTTCCGTGATCTAACCATCATATGGTGTAGACCAGATTATAATTATATATATATTTCATATAGACCGATCTACCAATTAAGGGTCTTAATCCCAAAAAACGCGGATTTTTTTCCCCATTCCATTTCCCACAAAATATTTCCGCCGGACCGAATCTTATATACCCTCCATCATGGATCACATTTGTCGAGTTCTTTGAATGACTTTTTCAAATATATATGAGGTATATCAAGTTATTGACCGATTTGGACTGTACTAGTCATGCCTGTTAAAAGTCATAGAAAGATACTACCTCCAAAATTTCAGGCAAATCTAGTAATAACTGCGCCCTTTAGAGGCTCAGAAAGTTAAATTGGGAGATCGGTTTATATGGCAGCCATGTCAGGTTATGAACCGAAGCAGACCTTATTTGGTACAGTCGTTGGATGTCATAACAAAACGATGAATGCAAAATTTCAGCCAAATTGGATGAGTATTGCGCCCTCTAGAGGCAAAAGAAATCTAATTGGGAGATCGATTTATATGACAGCTATATCAAGTGATGGATATATTTCGACTATACATGGCATAGTTGTTGGAAGTCATACCAAAACGACAAGTCCAAATTTTCAGTCAAATTGGACAAGTATTCCGCCCTCTAGAGGCGAAAGAAATCTTATCGGGAGATAGGTTTATATGACAGCTATATTAGATTATGGACTGATTTAGACCATACATAGTACAGTCGTTGAAAGTCATACCAAAACGACGAATGCAAAATTTCAGCCAAATTGGATAAGAAATGCGCCCTCTAGAAGCTCAAGACGTCTAATCTTGAGATCGGTTTATATGGAAGCCATATCAGGTTATGAATCGACTTGAACCATACTTGGCACAATTTTAGGAAGTCATATCAAACCTATATGAGCAAAATTTCAGCCAAATCGAATAAGAATTATACACTGTAAAAGCTCAAGAACTCAAGACCCAAGATCGGTTTATATGGCAGCTAAATCAAAACATGACCCGATTTGACGGATTTGCAATCTCAAACGACCAGCACTAATAAAAAGTATTTGTGCAAAATTTCAAGCGCCTAGCTTTACTCCCGAAAGGTAGAGTGCTTTCGACAGACAGACATATGGACAAGGCTAGATCGACTTAAAATGTCATGACGATAAGGAGTATATATATAATATAATAATAATAATTTATGGGATCTTAGACGAATATTTCGAAGTGTTACAATACCCCCACCCTTTGCGCTGTGGTCGGACTTGCATGGAAAGAGCAGCCTAAAATACATAAATGCCACATTTATTACCCGATTTCGATTTGCCGATGTCCCAACCGAATAAGACCGAACCGAAAAATCGAACTGCCTATTTTTAGTCATAAGCCGCTTATTGTCGCATTTTTACCCGATTTCGCTAAAATTTGGAGCAAAGACTTGAGTTTTGACTTCCAACATACATGCCAAGTATAATCCAAATCGGTCTATAAACAGATATAGGTCCCATATATCTCCTGAACCCCAAATTTGACTTCTTGAGCCCTTAGAAGCGTAAATATTCATCCGATTTGGCTGAAATTTCAAACAATGACTTGAATTATGATTTCCAATATCCATGCCAAGTATGATCCGCATCGGCCTGTAAACAAATATAGCCCTCATATAAACCGATCCCCGGATTTGACTTCTTGAGCCCTCAAAAGTCTCAATTTTCATCCAATTTGGCTAAAATATGATACAAAGACTTGAGTTGTGACTTTCAACATTCTTGCCAAGTATGATCCGAATCGTTTTGTAAACTGATATAGCCCTCATAAAAACCGATCCCCGGATTTTACTTCTTCAGCCCTTAGAAGCCTAAAGTTTCACCCGATTTGGCTGAAATTTGGCCCAAAAACCTATCTAATGACTTGTTACATCAGTTCGCTGACTAAAATCCTATCCATTGAACATTTGCAAAATTTTTTTGTTTTTGATTAAATATCCTGTTATATGGCAACCCTGCCCATCACCCACTTCAAGCATTCCAGGCCATCCACCCTCTCTATACACCCTCCACCTCCATCATCATCTACCTTTTTTTTTGTAATATTTTTTCCGGCTTTCCTTTTTGTTTTGTGTTGTGCAGATCCTTCCATGGATTCCTGTTACCCCATGGCATGTCTGTTGTTTGTTGCCATTATTTTTTTTTTTGTATTTTTTTTGGTTTTTCCTTTTTAAGTAGACAAAAACACACACAAAAGAAAGCAAATACAAAAATCCAAAAGCTTTTGCACTACTACTGCTGCTGCTGTTGCTCCTGTTCCCAAGAAGGACGCCAGCAACATTTCGACGATGCAGTTCATGACGACGAATAACCAACCATGTTGTTGATGATGATGATGATGATGAAAATGATGATTGCTCCAAAAACGCCAGCCAAGAAAGACTAGAAAAACAACACAGTTTTTCCTTGCCACAATTTAAAGAAGGTTGCCTGGCCATAAAAGTAGATGGAGGAGAGCAAAAACAAGAAAAAAAAGAAATGCCGGAACAAAATATTGTTTATTTCAAAAGCTCTCGTGGAGATCTGAGTAAAATTAAAAGGGAAAAAGAACTGAAAGGTTGAGTGGCATTTTAAAAGAATATCAGATCAAAAAAACTTATGGAGATGGGGATATCTCTGGTGACGGGTGAATGGTGTTAAAGGAATGAGGGGTTTCTACTTCGTATTCTTCTTTCATTTTTTGCAAATCTAAAGTTTATGACTAAGGGTTTTCATATTTGTTTTTTTTTGTTTCGGGGGATTTTTTTTATGACTAATTTTCATTTCCTTCATTGTTGTAAAAAAGAAATAAAGGATAGTCTGTCTTAGTTTTGTTAATCCTGACATAAAAAAATGCTATGCATAGTCTATGTCAAGCTGTCACCTTAAACATAGGGACTCTTAAACTTTCTGGAACATGTCAATCTTGGTTGTGGAACAAAAAAGTCGAAGCTAGAAACAGAGACTTGATGCAGTTTAGTAGATGCGCCGTTATGGGTTCAAGGCTTTAAATCTGGAGATTGGTCCATTTGGCAGTTATTTCCAAATATGGTTCGATCTGGACCACAAATGTCGAAGGGTATAACATAACTCACTGCACCAAATTTCAGCGAAATGGAGTGATAATTGTGCCTTATTTCGTTTCAAGAGCTTAAATCTGGAGATTGGTATATATGGCGTCTATATCCAAATATAGATCGATATGGACCATAGTTGACACGGATGTTGAGGAGTCTGATACAACTTATCTACCAAAGTTCAGCAAAGTCGGGTAATAAGTGCACCGTTTATAGGGCCAATACCTAAAATCAGGGGATGGTTATATATGGCAGCTATATCCAAATATAGGCCGATATGACCCATAGTCGCCATGGATGACGAGGAATATGATACAACTCACTGTTCGAATTTTCAGGGAACTAGAATAAAAAATACGCTCTTTATGAGTATTCTAATCGACAGATCGGTCTTATGAAGGCTATTTCATAGCATAGTCCGACATTGCCCATCTTCGAATTCAACATGCCTTCGGTAAAAACGTTATTTGTTTAAATTTCTGCTCAATATCTCTTTTTTATTCACAACTAGCTGGACCGGGCCCGCTCCGCTGTTTGTGGGGTAGTCCCGAATGTGAGTATCAATTCTTGCTCTTCCCCCCAATACCTTTCATTTAAGCTCCACATTGACATGGACGGTAAATATGCCCGATTTAGGGGTGTTTTGGGGCTTGGGGTAGTCCTTTAAACATTAAACCCGGAACATATATCAGCAACGTGCTCTATTCTCATATATCTATATATCATTTACTTGAACCCCATATAGCCATTGGCCTCAAAATTCGATATCAAATTCGTTTTGTAATCTCATTTAAACTCTTTATTGCTAAAATCAGAAAATATATCCGGTTTGGGGTATTGGCTCTAAAAACTATAAATATTTAGTTCCACTCTCTGTAAGACCCAAATTGTCTTGGTGAGCAAATATGTCCTATTTGGTGGCTGTTACAGTGGTGGGACATCCCCTAGTTGGTCCCTAATGTTAACATCAGAGACGTGGTCTACTCCCAAATATCTTTGATTTGAGCCCCATATTTCCATAGTCGACAAACATGACCGGCTTCCCATGGTCAGTAAATAAGTCCTGTTTTGGGGATGTTTTGGGAAAGGGGTGGACCCCCAGAAACTTTGACCCACAGTTGCATATTAGATTAGAATTCTACTCGCAAATACCATTCATTTGAGTCCCACATTGCCATGGTCGGTAAATATGTCCGATTTAGTGGTGTTTTGGGGGTTGGAGTGGTCCCCCTAACACTTGGTCCGACAATTGGATATCAGATACGTTTTCTTTTCCTAATTACCTTTCATTTGAGTCCCATATTGTCGTGATTGGTCTATATATATGTTTGGTAGTTTTTAGGGTGGGGCGGATGCCCTAGGTACCCCATTCGAAATTTGGATACCAAATTTTTATTTTTAGGGTACTATATGATAGCACACAAAATTTCGCTTAAATCGCACCACCCATCTCCGAAATCTGGCGTTTCTGAAAATTAGGGTAAGGGGGAGGGTCCCCCCCCCCCTCGCCTCTGCCCCAGATCAGAACCAGAGGCGAGATAAAAAATTAAGAGTCAAAGAAGAAAGAACGAAACAATCGCCTATACGTAATACCCGCACGCACATAGCCCGAAAGAGCTCAAATCAACGTCCACAGAGTTTACTCGGTGCTAGCCAACTGCCACGTGTGACCTCTGAACACATGGCAGAGTGCAAGATCTTGACATGTTAGCTGCCGGCATAATCTGGTCTTACTTACATATTAGAGGGACTTTTTAGAGACACGTTTGCAAGATTGCCTAGAAAAACCGTCTGAGACCTGAAGAAGAACAAATCAATCGTCTTATCCTTTTTAAGACAACCTCCTATGGAATCTTTACATTTGTTATTAAAAGGCGCTAATAACTCGCCTTGTCATATCAAATACGCGGTTATGACTCCCGCCATAGCCGCCAAACCTCTTATGGCAAACCATCATCTTTTTCATCCTCCTTCGGTCGATGGTAGGGCAGTACTCTCTAGCAGTTGTCGTCATAGCCACACTTGGATGTACAGGTGGCGATTTTCGTCAAATCCCCTTCACCAGAAGGAGTAAGCTGGGTGTTTTGGAGGGACCTTTCCTGGATGTGATGGGACCTGATACCGCTCTCTTCGAAAGGCAAGTACGTGGTAGTAGTTCTCGACAAAAAAAGTAAGTTGGAAAGGGAACATCGAAGAAAGGCTCAAAAGGGGACTGAATGCGCTCTACTCCCATCGCAACTCAATAGTAAGGAGTCGGGGACTGAGGCCAGGGACGATGCACTGGATGTTTAAGGCGAACAGTGGGATAGAACCGAAAAAATAGTAAAAAAATTTGCTGTGTGAGAACGGGTAGAGATATCTCTTTGAAATTTGGAATTGTCGGTTGGGATTGTAAATGGGCCAAATCGGTTCATGTCTTTAATAAAGCTGCCATATAAACCGACTTGTATCTTGACTTCTTGAGCCACTAGAGTTCCCAACTCTTATCCGATTTGGCTGAAATTTTCCACGAATTGTTTTGTTATGACTTCCAACAACTATGCTAAGTATGTTTCAAATCGGTTCATAACCTGATATAGCTGTCATATAAACCGATCTTGGATCTTGACGTCTTGAGCCACTAGAGGTCGCAATTCTCATCCGATTTGGCAGAAATTTAGCATGAAGTGTTTTGTTATAACTTCCAACAACTGTGCCAAGTATCGTTCAAATCGGTCCATAACCTGATATAGCTGCCATATAAACCGATCTTGGATCTTGACTTCTTGAGCACTAGAAGGCGCAACGTTTCCCGCAGAAATTTAGCATGAAGTGTTTTTTTATAACTTCAAACAACTGCGCTAAGTATGGTTCGAATCGGTTTATAACCTGATATAGCTGCCGTATAAACCGATCTTGGATCTTGATTTCTTGAGCCACTAGAGGGCGCAGTTCTTATCCGATTTGGAAGAAATTTAGCATTAAGTTTTTTTTCCAACAACTGTGCTAAATGTAGTTCAAAACGGTTTATAACCTGATATAGCTGTCATAGAAACCGATCTTGGATCTTGACTTCTTGAACCACTAGAGGGCACAATCTTTATACGATTTCGCTGAAATTTTGTACAACGGTTTCTCCCATGACCTTCAAAAACGTTTCCAATATGGTCTGAATTGATCTATAGCCTGATACAGCTCCCATATAAACCGATCTCCCGATTATGTTTCTTGAGCCCCTACAATATGGAATTCTTATCCGAATAGACTGAAATGTTACACTATGACTTCTACTAAGGTCTTCAACATTCAATTTATTTATGGTTCGAATCGGACTATAACTTGATATAGCTCCAATAGCATAACAATTCTTATCCATTGTTCTTTGTTTGCCTAAAAAGAGATACCGCGCAAAGAACTCGACAAATGCGATCTATGGGGGAGGGTATATAAGATTCGGCCCGGCCGAACTTAGCACGGTCTTACTTGTTTTGGTTCTATCCCACTATACGGCGGCCGTTCTCACCGATTCTCTCCTATGGTTGTTTGGTGTGGCACAATGTCCTGAACAACTATGCCTTCGCAGGAATATGGAGAAGGTATAGGGTACCGCGGCAAAGCTAATCTCTGGGGGAAGCAGGGCAATATTTGTACAGAATTTTCAACTTTTTCCCCTGTTGTGCAACCAAATTAAAAAGCACCAAAAACTAGTCTTATCTTCGTCATTTTGAATTTTTCTCTTCCCCCACCACCCATATATGTTAAATAAAATCCCCTTACTACCTCCCACTCCTGGGGCAAAACAATAAAAATAGGAGATTTTTCAATATCAGTTTTTCCTATATTTCTACTTGAACACATCCTTCGTGTGTTTCCATGTAATGGTAGATTTATTTCATTCTCTGAAATATCCTTTTTTATATATCCTTATCTTTCTGAGAAGGGGGAGGAAAGCAGCTAGAAAAACAGGGCATGGTTGGTATGAGGGATACAATATTGTCATAGCTTATTGTAATAGAAAAAAAAGAAAACATTTTTCCCTCGAGTTTGAAATTCTTTTTTAAATATTTTTTCTCTTAATATCCTCGCTCCCTAGTTTGTCAGTCTCATAGAGCATTTCATAGCTGCCTTTTAGCAATATTATACGTTTCCCCTTGCCACTCAAGCTCATAACGTCTATACATTTATCGTTTATGGTATTTTTGAAAAGTTGCCAAAGCTGCACAAAAAATGTTGAAATTATATTCCAAAAAAACAAAAAAAAATAAAAAACAAGAAAAGATCCCAAACAAAATGAATTACGTTAGTAATTCCAAAAAAAAAGAAAAGAAGCCTAGGGATTTTTCAACTTTGCCAAAAATGGAAGAGGGCTGTTTGAAAAAATGAAGAAAACATTTTTATTCTCAAACAATAAAGAGGCATGTCCCTTTTTTAACCTAAAAACAGGAAAATACACTTACACACATACTCAAATGCAAAAGAACATACAAACACACACACACACACACACACATAGCAAGCTATTCACACCCAGCATACGTAACAGTAGAATATTTCTCATACAAAGGATAACCACCCACAAGATTTAGCCCAATTTTTTTTTGTGTTGTTTGTTTGTTGTAAAAAAAAACTGTGAAAATGTTTGCCAAAGGAGATGCCCAAACAAAGTGTGGTGGAGTAGGGGGGGGGGGGGGTTTCTTTTGAGCACAAATAAAACATTTTTTTGGAATGTCCCTTTTTCAAACATAAAACATAAAAAAAACCTTAGGTAGGATTGGGGAAAATGGAAATTTTTAGAGCATAAACCATGGGAAACGAAAACTTTTGGTATTGACTATATTCACCAAAATTGAGCCATGATAAAAGACCATATCGGAGGTAAGATATATATGGGAGCTATATCAAAATCCGCACCTATGTTGATAAAATAAAAAAAAACACCTCATGCAATTTTGTAAAGATTTGAAAAAAACAGTGACTTCTACAGCCATTAAAGGGCATCACAGATGGGAGCTTTTTAAAAACATTTTAAGCAATTGTAATGAAATTGTGTAGAAAATGTTATAGAGATTCATACAAAATTGTGCCTATTACAGCCATAAAAGAAAATATCCGATGAAATATATCGGAGCTATATCTAAATCTCAACCTATTTTTTACAAAGCTTTCGTCCCTAGGCCAAAGGATGGACATGTGCAAAATTTTATGATATTCGGAACAGTACTTTGATCATAAGAAAACAAGGACAGCAAGACAGACGACAGACAGTCAAACAGGGAGTCAAGCAGGCAGGACATGGCTAATTCGAATCAGGAAATAAACATATGAACGCTACCACTACCATGACATTAAAATCGTGTTAAGAGATTTTAATGCCATAAAAGAAAAGTAAAACCAATAAAGAAAGGCAAAAGTCGGGCGGTGCCGACTGTATAATACCCTACACCTACCCTATAAGTCCAAAGTGAGAACTATTTCTTCTTCTGAACCAATTTTGATGGACATCGCCGGATGTTTTCAGATGGGTTATTAAACAAACCGTATCATTTCGAGCAAATATGAACCAACTGTAATAACTACGTATGACTAATGACAATTTACCCATTATTGCAAATTACCCTAAATCTGACGAGGATATATATGGGAGCTATATCTAGTTCTAACCCTATTTCGAGCAAACTACTCAGATAATGTGGTACTCGGCGTTGTGCAAAATTTTGGCAAGATTGGTCAATAAATGCGATTGCAGTGGCTCTAGAAGTGAAAATCGGGCGATATACATATATGTCAGCTATATCTTAATCTGAACCGATTTCTATAAAATTCGCCAGCAATATTAAGACTCATAAGAGAATCCTTCATGCCGAATTTCAAGAGAATCGATTAACAAATGAGCACTTTATTGCAATATTTCTCAAAATCGGTCGAACATATATATGGGAGCTATACCCTAATCTGAACCGATTTCGACCAAACTCTATACATATTGTGTTAGTCGTCCAGGAAAGCGTTGTGCAAAATGTTGGCAAGATTGGTCAATAAATGCGCTTGCAGTGACTCTAGAAGTGAAAATCGGGCGATATACATATATGGCAGCTATATCTAAATCTGAACCGATCTCTGACAAATTCATCTATATTGTCGAGAATCAAGAGAAAATCCTTCCTGCCAAATTTCGAGAGAATCGGTTAACAAATGAGCATTTTATTGCAATATTTCTCAAAATCGGTCGAACATATATATGGGAACTATGTCCAAATCTAAACCGATTTAGACCAAACTTTACAAATATTGTAAAAGTTGTCGAGGAAAGTATTGTACAAAATTTTGGTAAGATTGGTCAATAAATGCGATTGCAGTGGCTCTAAAATTGAAAATCGGGCGATATACATATATGTCAGCTATATCTTAATCTGAACCGATTTCTATAAAATTCACCAACAATATTAAGACTCATAAAATAATCCTTCCTGTCAAATTTCAAGAAAATCGGTTAACCAATGAGCACTTTATTGCAATATTGCTCAAAATCGGGCGAATATATATATATTTATATATGGGAGCTATATCTAACTCTGAACCGATTTCGACCAAACTTTACAAATATTGTGAAAGTCGTCGAGGAAAGCGTTGCACAAAATTTTGCCAAGATTGGTCAATAAATGCGCTTGCAGTGGCACTATGTCAGCTATATCCTAATCTGAACCGATTTCTATCACCAGCAATATTAAGACTCAAGAGAAAATCCTTCCCGCCAAATTTTGAGAGAATCGATTAAAATTTTAGGAAGACTGGCCGATAAATGCGCTTGCAGCGGCTCTAGGAGTTAAAATCGGGCGACATATATAAATGAGAGCTTTATCTAAATCTGATCCGATTTCTATAAAATTTTCCATTTATGTCGAGAATCCAGAGAAAATCCTCCCTGCCAAATTTCGAGAGAATCGGTAAACAAATGACCACATTATTGCAATATCAGTCCAAATCGGAGGAACATATATATGGGAGCTATATCCAAACCTGAACCGAATTTTGCGTGTACCTAATTTTAAGACGATTTGACGAAAATTGCGATCTGTACTTTGTACACAAATTAACATGGACAGACAGACAGACGGACATAGCTAAGTAGAATCAGAAAGTGATTCTGAGTTGATCGGTATACTTATCAATGAGTCAGAAAGTTATAATACCCTATACCACAGTGGTGGTGTAGGGTATAAAAATGTACCCCTTACGAGGAAAAGTCCGACAATGGATTTCATTTAAAATCCATTAAAAATCGAATGTTCACGTGGAAAACTTAAAATGGCTGTATCTCCTAAACTATGCCTCCTAGAGGGAAAAGGGCCTTAATTCGTGACTTAATCAAAAAATTGAAAATTTCATTGAAAATCCATTAAAAATCTAAATTTCACTTCGAAAACTTAGAATGGATGTATTTCCAAATTATGCCTCCTAGAGGGAAATGGGGCTTAATTCATGACTCCATGAAGAAACTAAAAAAATTCTTTGAATACCCATTTTTCACATGGAAAACTTAAAATGGCTGTATCTCCTTAACTATGCGTCCTAGAGTGAAATGGGCCTTAATTCGCGACTTCACCAAAAAATTAAAAATGTCATTGAAAACTCATTAAAAATCTATTTTTCACATGGAAAACTAAAAACGGCTGTATCTCTTTAATTATGCGTCCTAGAGGGAAATAAGCCTTAATTCGCGATTTCATAAAAAAATTTTACATTTCATTGAAAACCCATTAAAAATCGAAATTTCACTTGAAAAACTTAAAATGGCTGTATCTCGTAAACTATGCGTCCAAGAAGTGACTCCATGAAGAAACTAAAACTTTCATTGAATACCCATTAAAAATGAAAATTTCACTTGGAAATGGGCTTTAATTCGTGACTTTATCAAAAAATTAAAAATGTCATTGGAAACCCAATAAAAATCGAAATTTCACATGGAAAACTTAAAATGGCTGTATCTCCTTAACTATGCGTCCTAGAGAGAAATGGGCTTTAATTCGCGACTTCATCAAAAAATTATAAATTTCATTGAAAAACCCATTAAAAACGAAATTTCACTTGAGAAACTTAAAATGGCTGTATCTCCCAAACTATGCGTCCTAGGGGGAAATGGGCCTTAATTCACGATTTCATCAAAAAATTGTAAATTTCATTGAAAACCCATTAAAAATCGAAATTTCAGTTGGAAAACTTAAAATGGCTATATCTCCACAACTATGCGTCCTATATACAGTAACGTGGAGTGAAAGTACTTTCGATGCCATTATGTATGGAATTCGGTTTCTTTTGCGTGGGCACGCTTAGTATACACCACAGGATGCGTGTATACTAATCTAGTCATTCCGTTTGTAACACCTCGAAATATTGATCTAGGACCCCATAAAATTTGTATATTCGTGATCGTCTAGAAATTCTGATTCCAATTCTGATCATGTCCGTCCGTCCGTCTGTCGAAACCACGATAGCGGTCGAACGCGTAGAGCTAGCCTCTTTAAATTTTGCACGGATACTTTATATTGATGTAGGTTGTTGGGGATTGCAAATGGGCTATATCGGTTCTGATTTGGATATAGCTCCCATATAAACCGATCTCCTGATTTGACATTCGGAGCCCCTGGAAGCCTCAATTTTCATCCGATTTGGCTGAAATTTTGCACATAGTGTTTTGTTATTACTTCCAACAACTGTGCCAAGTACGGTTCAAATCGGTCAAGAACCTAATATAGCACCCATATAAACCGATCTCCCGGTTTAACTTTTTGAGCCCCTGGAAGCCTCAATTTTCATCCGATTTGGCTGGAATTTTGCATGAGATGTTTTGTTATTACTTTCAACAATTGTGTTAAGTACAGTCCAAATCGGTTATGAACCTGATATAGCTCCCATATAAACCGATCTCCTGATTTGACTTTCGGAGCCCCTGGAAGCCTCAATTTTCATCCGATTTGGCTGAAATTTTGCACATAGTATTCTTTTATGAATCCCAACAACTATGCTAAGTACGGTTCAAATCGGTCAAGAACCTTATATAGCTCCCATATAAACCGATCTCCCGATTTGACTTCTTGAGCCCTTACAAGCCGCGATTTTTATCCGATTTGGCTGAAATTTTGCATATAGTGTTCTGTTATGACTTTCAACAACTGCGCCAAGTACGGTCCAATTTGGTCTATAACTAGATAAGCTCCCATATTATAGCAGAATCCATGGTAGCGGGTTCGCAAGAACTTAACACACTTTTACTTGTTTTTATATGTATGAATGCATTTTGAATGTATATTAATATGTAACCTTCGAAAAAGCCATTATAGTTAAGGACTAATGATATGCATTTAATTAATTCAATTTTTTAAACATAAAATAAATCCCTTTTAAACTGATTTGAATCGTATGTAATATTTAGTAATTGCTTTTTATCAAAACACAAAAAAAATGTTAATACAATTTTTATCATGAATTTAATAATAAAACAAATATTAAAAAGTAAACCTAAGGGCAAAAGCAAGAGAAGAAAAGAAGGACAAATGAAAAAAAAAAAACAAAATTAAAAAAATTTTGCATTGAAAGCGTGCATCATTTTGTGTGGTAATTTTTAAGTACGTTCATACATAGCTAGATGTTTACATTCATATGCACACCCACATACATGCATGTACGAATGTAGGTACATATGTCTGAAGGTATGTTTACATATATATGTATATCTGTTTACTTGTAAACATTATATAATGTATAATATTTTATGTGCATTTCATAAATACTTGCTCTCCTGTACATTTGTATATGGCACACAATGGCTAACGACCTAAAGAAAGAATACATAGCCCACCTCTTCCGAAAGCATGATCGTCCTTTCTGCCAACTACCTACCGCCTTTTGCCTGTCGCTTCCCAAAACCGTTAATAACGATTGCCAACTTCTCTGGAACTTGCCAGTTTCAATATTAATTTTTATTTTTACAGCTTTGAAAAAAATTCTCTTAAAAATACATATGTACATTTGTTATTATATAGTTACACGCACATATAAATATATGAGCCATTCGCAGAACTTTTTTAATCTAATATTGCTGCAGCATTCCTAAGGCCGAATCATATATACCCTCCACCACGGATCGCAAGGTTTTTGCCCTGTCTGTAGGTCTTTGGGGATTGTAATTGGTTTATTCTTGAACTCAATTTTGACAAGTAGCCTCAATTTGAAACCGATTTGGCTGAAATTTGGAACAAAGACTTGTGTTATGACTTCCAACATGCATGCCAAGGATTAACCTAGTCGGTCTATAAACAGATATAGCCCCCACATAAACCGATACCCGGATTTGACTTCTTCGGCCCCTAGAAGCCTCTATTTTCATCAGATTTGGCTGAAATTTGTAACAAAGACTTGTGTTATAACTTTCAACATTCATGCCAAGTATGATCACTGTCGGTCTATAAACAGATGTAGCCCCCATATAAACCGATCCCGGGTTTTGAGTTCTTGAGCACCTAGAAGCCTCAATTTTTATACGATTTGGCTGAAATTTGGAACGAAGACTTGTGTTATGACTTACAATATCCAAGTCAAGTACGGTCCGAATCGGTCTATAAACAGATATAGGCGCCATATAAACGGATCCCCGGATTTGACTTCTTCAGCCCTTTGAAGTCCAAATTTCCACATGATTTGGTTTAAATTTGACCCCAAAAACCTATCTTATGACTTACGACATCAGTGCGAAGTTTTGTCCGAATCAGTCAATATGTTGATATAGGCCCCCATAGTACCGATATCCCGATATGACTTCTTGAGACCATTAAAGTCTCAATCAATTCCCGATTTTATTGCTACAAAATAATTCAGATACAAACTCCGTTAATAAGGGTATATTTTTAGCGGAATCCACGGTGATTTGTGCCCAAGATTCGAACCGGCCGAACTTAGCATGTTTTTACTTGTTTGTATTTTTTGACAAAAAAAAAATACAAAAAGTCCACATTTTTTAAATTTTTTTTATTTTAAACTGCATAACTGAAAATCTAATCCTTATTTGTTTCCAAGCCACGGCTCTAATTTGGTTCAGGTCTGGTATTGTTACCACCTAAGTGCCGGTATCTGTTAGATCTGTTAGCCGGGCAATGACAAAAGAAATGCTCCAACGTCTCATCATCTTTCCCGCATGCCCTACACATGATATTACTTGCCACACCAATTTTACATAAGTGAGCTCGTAGTCCTATGTGTCCCGTTATGATACCGAGAGCTATACTGACCTCCTTCTTGCTTCCTTTCAGTAATAGCCTCGTCTTCTCACGATTTGGATCCAACAAAAATATAAGAGATATCAAAAAACAAATCCAGACAAGGTAATCGAGGGTCAGGCATTAACGGGTTAATTTTGATTTTTATTACCTCCACCGTACCCTCCACCACCATGTAACACCTCGAAATATGCGTCGGAGACCCCATAAAGTATATATATTCTTGATCGTCATGTCATTTTAATTCGATCTAGCCATGTCCGTCCGTTCGTCTGTCGAAAGCACGTTGAAATTTTGCACAAATACTTTTTATAAGTGTAGGTCGGTTGGAATTTAAAATGGGCCAAATCGGTCCATGTTTTGATATAGCTGCCATATAAACCGATCTTGGGTCTTGACTTCTTGAGCCTCTAGAGGGCGCAATTCTCGTCCGACTTGACTGAAATTTTGCAAGTGGTGTTTTGGTATAACTTCCAACAACTGTGCTTAGTATGGTTCAAATCGCTCCATGTTTTGATATAGCTGCCATATAAACCGATCTTGGGTCTTGACTTCTTGAGCCTCTAGATGACGCAATTCTTACCCGATTGGAATGAAATTTTACACGACGTGTTTTGCTATGACTTCCAACAATTGTGCTTAGTATGGTTCAAATCGCTCCATGTTTTGATATAGCTGCCATATAAACCGATCTGGGATCTTGACTTCTTGCGCCTCTAGAGGGCATAATTCTCATCCGATTTGGCTGAAATTTTGTATGAGGTGTTTTGTTATGACAATAACTGTGTTAAGTATGGCGCAAATCGGTACATAACCTGATATAGCTGTCATATAAACCGATCTGGGATCTTGACTTCTTGAGCCTCTAGAGGGCCCAATTCTTATCCGATTTGACTGAAATTTTGCACGTGGTGTTTTGGTATCACTTCCAACAACTGCGCTTAGTATGGTTCATGTTTTGGTATAGCTGCCATAGAAACCGATCTGGGATCTTGATTTCTTGCGCCTCTAGAAGGCGTAATTCTTATCCGATTAGGCTGAAATTTTGCATGAGGTGTTTTGATATCACTTTAAACAACTGTGTTAAGTATGGTTCAAATCGCTCCATGTTTTGGTATAGCTGCCATATAAACCGATCTGCTATCTTAACTTCTTGGGCCTCTAGAGGGCGCAATTCAGCCAATTCTCTCCAATTTAGCTGAAATTTTACATTAGGTGTTTTGTTATGTCTTCCAATAAGTGTGCTAAGTATGGCGCAAATCGGTATATAATCTGATATAGCTGCCATATAAACCGATCTGGGATCTTGACTTCTTGGGCCTCTAGAGGGCCCAATTCTCATCCGATTTGGCAGAAATTATGTACAACGGCTTCTCTCATGACCTTCAACATACGTGTCTAATAAGGTCTGAATCGATCAATAGCTTGATACAGCTCCCATATAAACCGATCTCCCGATTTCGCTTCTTGTTTTTTAGTGTTTTTTTAAATTTTTAATAAAAAATTTTTTAAAGTTTGTAGGTATTTAGGAGTATTTTATATGGACTGGCTCACTTAAGAAAATGCATATTTATACACTCCCTAGCACACTTATACAAACACACACACACATACACACTCATACTAACAACAATAATTTATGTTAACTTCCACTTGTTCAATTTTAATTCTCGCGAATTCGAAAAAAGTACATGGCTGTTTTTTCACAAATTAAGATTCAACCTGTGAAAAATGCAAGAGAATGCAAACAAAAAAAAAACATTAAAAAAATTGCCGCATTATTGTAAAAAGCAAAAACAAAAAAACTAACGTTGAAATATGTGCTTCGATATGGATAAAGCTGCTGTTGCTGGTGGTGTTGCAGCCAACGTTCAAATTTAACATTTTCCCCTATTTTTATTTTCATTTCGCGGAAAAAACGTTCTGTTCATTCACCCAACAAGAACACAGCCAACACACGCACACACTCAGAGACTGCGATGTTGCAACTCCTCCTGCCTGTTTGGCAGGAACAAAAACATAAGCACCACAACGGATAAGGATGCGAATGAGGATGAGAAGCAGTTCTCACAAAAGGGACACACTTTTTTGCGTTGTTATTGTTGTTGTGTGTTTTTCGAGAGCGTTTTTTGCGCCTTGTTTAACGATGTTGCTTTTGTATTTTGCACTTTTTTATGCGTTTTTTTGTTTCACTGTAAATTATTTTGAATTTATTTTAATGTTTCATTTCTTTGGTAAGGTTTTCTTTTTTTTTTGTTCGCCAAGTTACCTACACTACAGAGCGATAGACATACACACAAACACATACACTCCAACCCATATATATGTAAGTGAAGAGCGTTTTTATGTGCCATTCTTCCTTCATCATTGCTGAGTTCTTGTTTGGTTTTTGTGTATGTACGAGCATGTGTGTGCGTGTTTTTTTAATTTTTATATATGAAGGACCTGCCAGCGATGACATTATACATTTGTATATTTTTTGTATTTCCTTTTACGTGTGTGTGTGTGTTCATGGGAATGTGTGCTTTCGTTCATTTGTGTCCCTGTATATAATAAACCAAAATAAAACAAAAACAAACTGCTCAAAAAACAGAAGAGAATCATATAAAAAAAATTTAACATTTTTATGGAGTGTTTTTTCCGTTCTTTCCTTCTTGTTGGTTATTAAAAAAAGGGTACTTTTTGCTGAGCTTTTTTTTTCTTTGTTTTCGTCCGTTTGGTTTTTTCTGTTCATTTCTGTTTAATTATAGCACACCTGCAAAGAGCGTTTTTATGCTGCTACTACTACTACTGCTGCTGTTGTTGTTTCTATTGCTGATGCCGTTATACTTTTTGTTGCATTGAACTGAAGCAGTCACACAAAAAAGACACAAATTACGTGAAACGAATACAGGGTGGATTAAAAAAATGCAGTTGAATTTTTTTTTTGAAGATTTTTTAAAGACAACAAAACGAAGAATCATTATTTCAAATGATTTATAAATGGCAAAAATCGAAAAAAAATAAACAGAATAGTAATTAAGAGAAGCAAAATTAAAAAAAGGAGACTACAAAATAAAATTTATTTAACTTTATTTGTTTGTTATTGATTAAAACTGCAAATAGTCAAAGCAATGTAACAAAACTGAAAATGTAAATTTACTTACGAACATTCCATTAAGGAACAGAGGCAAACTTCTGACATATCAAAGAGTGTTGTCCGATTCAAATTGTAAGGTCTATGACAAGGGACCTCCTTTTTATAGCCGAGTCAGAAGTGCCTCAGGGCGACACCTCTTTGAGCAGAAGTTTTTGCACGGCTTCTATTAGAGGAGTGCACGTGAGCTGTGATTCGTGAGTGAGATCCAAATCCAATCATGTAATCATGCGTGACCGTGATTGAAATAAAATTTTTCGCGAAATTGTGCTCACCACACTAACACAACTCATGAGACACTCGTGATTTACGAGACAAGAAAATCACGAATAAAGGGCAGGGATGGAAATTACAAATTTTGAAATGATACTTAAAAGGTACTTTTTGGGCCCAAAAGAGTACTTTTCAGTTTTTCATAAAGATTTGAAAAATATTCTAGTGGATAAATCAATACTTTATTAAGATTCAAATTATTTCACGTAAAATCAAATAATGTTAACGACACCACAATACCATTTTATACCCACCACCACCATAGGATGATGGTATACTAATCTAGTCATTCCGTTTGTAAAACCTCGAAATATTGATCAGCGATTCTATAAAATATATATATTCTGGATCGTCTCGACATTTTGAGTCTACCTAGCCATGTCCGTCCGTCTGTCCGAATCACGATAGCGGTCGAAAACGTAAAGCTAGCCGTTTGAAATTTCGCACAGATACTTTTCTTCACGTAACCATCATGCAGGGGATGTCCCCTATATATGCAGTGCATTGCGTTGGCAATTAGGAAAGTTTAGGATTGGAGGCAGCAAGAGGGAGTAGTGTTTATTGATACTCGTCTTAAATTTCTGAACGTCAATGTCGGTGGGAAAGACAGTAGCCGAAAGTCGATTCCATATACGAATGGTTCGGGTGAAAAATTAATTTTAACGGTAATGAATGGTTCGATCGACTGGCCAATCAATTACAAACGGGTGTGAGTGCCTGGCAAGTCTTGTATTCCTGGTGAACATCCTAACGTCAGGGATAAGAAGACGAATATCCCTGGAAGATACGCCATGAAAATAACGATAGAGCAATACAACGCTACCCACATTCCGACGATGTTCAAGAGAAGCAATAGAGTTGTATACCCTACTGCCCCCAATCAACACCATCGATCTGCGCTGAACTCGGTCAAGTACCTCCAAGGATGATTTTGGAGCTCCTGCCCATATATAAGAGTTATATTCCATCCTCGACCTGATGTAGGTATTATAGATATTGAGAAGATCAGAAGAGGTGAAATATTTCTTGCACCGCATAAGAAAGCCCAAACACTTGAATGCTTCTTTCGACACTTCGAATACGTGTTTTGACCAACGGACATCACATTGTATCTTCATGCCCAAAACATCAAGAAAATCTGACCGTTCAATATCGATGCCGTTGATAGATATCGACGATTGAAGTGAGTCAGTGAATCGCTTATGAGACAAGAAATAGCACTGCGTCTTCTGTGCGTTAAATTCTACTCTGTTCATTCTACCCCACTCGGAAATGGCCAACAAATGCTGGGAAAGCGTCTCATCCATAATGCGCCTCCTGTCCACAATTTCTTGAGGATTGGGTCTATGGTCGAATGAATATGAATGACACAGACTACTGTCATCGGAAAATGAGAAGACTGAATTCGAAGTCTGATCCAATAGATCGTCAATGAAAATAAGAAAAAGGGAAGGGGAAAGGATAGAGCCTTGTGGCACACCTGCGGTCAATGTATATTCATCTGATGAGAACCCATCTACAAC
Organism: Stomoxys calcitrans; assembly: GCF_963082655.1. Lineage (NCBI taxonomy): Eukaryota > Metazoa > Arthropoda > Insecta > Diptera > Muscidae > Stomoxys > Stomoxys calcitrans. The sequence goes on along the minus strand of NC_081555.1, from coordinate 161,138,560 downwards.
AACTCATATAGTGCAATTTCTGAGAAAGCTCGATATAAATCGAACGAAGTTATTACCGACTGCAAAAGCGACAAGCTTTGATAAAAGTGCACCGTGCCAGACCCTATCAAATGCCTTGGAGATATCCAGAGCTACGACCTTACTCTCACCAAACTGGTGGATAGAGCGACCCCATCGTTCCGACAAAAAAGCCATTAGGTCTCCCGTAGAGCGATTTCTGCGGAAGCCATACTGACTGTCGCTAAGAAGGCCAGTGGACTCTAAGTATCTGACAAGATGATGGTTAACCATACTCTCCATAACCTTGGAGAGCGCAGAGCATATTGCAATTGATTCGCAGGGTTGTTCGCCCCACCCTTTTTGGGGATGGGCTGAACGTTCGCAACCTTCCAATGCGCCGGGAAAACTCCCGCACAGTAAGCAAGGTTGAAAGGTTCTTCCTATTGATGTTGGTCGTTGGTCAGATTTGGATGCAGCCCCTATATAAACCAATCCCCCGATTTGACTTCTTGACTTCAAAAATATAGCTAAAGTACATTAACGTACATAATTTAGGAACAGGATTGCACACATTCGTCCAATTTATGCCAATCAAACACGCTTCAGGATACCTTTTTCCTAACACGAGCTAAAACTTTCCTAAGACAGCTCTATTTTGGGTATTATTCTACTCATACTCCGTTAATGGTTTAAAGAACATTGCATTAAGTTTTGTTCGAATTGTGTTACTACAAGCACTGGATTTTGTTTCAAAGTCTCTACCGTCGCACCAACAATCTTCTCGTTTTTTGTAAAATAATAATAAAAAAAAACTAATACTGTCATGTTAATATTCTAGTCATTTTACATATTACAATGTTATCTTCATCATCCCTTGGCAGAAAGCAATAACTCTTAGTTTCTTACACAAACACCATGCCTGCGATAAAGCCATATATTTAAAATTCGAAGGACCCCCACACCCCTTGCTACCCCTACCCCATGCCTAGCCTGAAGCAACAACAATTTGATTAGATTTCTTACATGTGATAATAGCAAAAAAACCAAGTAAGTCTCTTTCATTTTTCCCAATTTTTGATTTTAAAAGTTGTACGTTTTCCTTATTTTACAACTACACTCGTAAACACACACACACACACACACACAGGGACAAGCTTCTAATTTATTACTTGTTATTGTTGTTAAGAAGGTTGGTTTTTTGTTGCCTACAGATTTCGTTTTTTGTTTCGGTTTTTTTTTTTGAGAAAATTCATTTTAAAACTTTGAAAGAAAATACATATTGGTGCTCCCAAAGCCAAACAAGCAAGCAAGCAAGGGCAGCAGGCAGACAGACAACGTTGTGACGGTGAAAAACGCCATAAACTCTTAATATGATGTCATAAAACGCCAACATCCGTTTCCTTGCTGTCTTTAAGAAAGCAAGAAAAAAAAACAACACAAAACAAAAGAAACGGAAGAGAATAGAATATACAAAAATAAACATCAAACGCACACACACACACATAAGGCTTAGCAGTAAAAAAAAACGGAAAATCATGCTTAACAATTTTTTCTTATTTATCTTTTCAAAACACCAAAAGAAAAATTAAAAAAAAAACACACACACACACAACATGAGTGAAATACATTTCAAAAGGCCAGGCAAGCAGCATATCTAGCAAGGACATAAAATCCTTTTTGGAAAATATATGGAAAAATTGCTAGAAATAAAAAAAAAACGAAACATCTTCACTTCAAAGGGGCAATGACAAGCATTGCCAGAAGAAACTGCCAGCTCCTATTAATGTTTAGGTCCTTTTGTACAGTATTTTTTATTATTTTTTCCTTTTTTTTTCTTGTGTTACTCATATAACATTTTTTGTTGTATTTTATTTCCTTTCATTTTACCTTTCTGGTTTTTTTTTTTTATAAATTTTCTCCTTGTCTCTACTGGCATTATCCTTGCTACAGCTACAGCTACTGTTTGCTGTTGCTGCTGTTGTTTTTTTTATTTTATTTTTTATTTGTCGTATGCTACAAATTCTACTGATGAACATTTGTTAGCACACACAAAAAAGGCAACCCCTTTTTGTAGTTTTTGCTTTCGCCCCCATTTGCCAGCAGGAGGGCCAGAACAGAGAAAAAAAAAAACATAAAAATTAGGTGGAAAATTTTTTTAACCTGTCGTTTTTCTTTTTTGTAAACCATTGTCATATAATTTTTTTTTTTATTTTCCAAAACCCTTCCAAGATGGAAGTGGGTGGGGGGGGGGGGGGGGAGGGAAAGATTGTAGGAGGCTGTTGCTCTACTAGCACTTGCTTTTGAATGCTTTGCTTTGCAAGGTAGCAATGCCATTCTCTCCCCTCACTCACTCACTCTAACCTCTTGGCTTGGGCTATATTAAATATTTTTTATGTGTTTCGCAATTTTATATTTTTTCTGTGTTATTTTTTTTTATTTATTTTTATATGTACTTATGACTTTTTTTACGTTGCCTGAGTTTTATGAACTTTTTCTCATTTCGACATTATGTTTTGTAGCCTACGGGGCACATAAACTATGCGCTTTAATTAGAAAATAAAAAATGTGTTTTTTTTTCTCTCTAAAAGTTTAGAGTGATTTTAAAAGGAATTTTATAAAAATAACAAGTAAAAAGGCACTAAGTTCGGCCGAGTCGAACTTTGGATACCCACCACCTCGGGTATATATGTAAACCCCATTTCGTCACAATCCGGTGAAAATTGGATAACTTTAAAATTTCAACAATATCGGGTAATAAATAAAGCTTTTATGAGCTTCAGACCTTTAATCGGTGCATCGGTCTATATGACAGCTATATCTTTACCACATTTGGGACGGATGTCGGGAGACCTAAAACTACCCACTGTTTCACATTTCAGCGAAATCGGGTAATAAATAGAGCTTTTATGGGCTTCAGACCCTTTATCGACAGATCGGTCTATATGGCAGCTATATCTAAATATAGTCCGATCTGAACCATATTTGGGTTCTACCTTAAGAGGCGTAAAACTACTCAATGTTTGAAATTTCGGCGAAATGGGTTAAAAAGTAAAGCTTTTATGGGCTTTAGATCCTTTATTTGGAGATCGGTCTATATGGCAGCTATACCTAAATATAGTCCGATTTGATCCATACTTAGGTCAGATGTTAGGAGGCTTGAAATAACCCTCTGTTTCAAATTTCAGCGAATTGGGGTAATAAATAATGTTGTTATGGGCTTCTGACCTTTTATCGGCAGATCGGTCTACATGGCAGCAACATCTAAATATAGTCCGGTCTGAACCATATTTGGGTCCTATGTTAGGAGGCGTAAAACTACTTACTCTTTCAAATTTCTTCGAAATCGGTTAGAAAATAAAGCTTTTATGGTCTTCAGACCCTTAGTCGGGAGATCGATCTATTCAGCAGTTTCAGCGAAATCGGGTAATAAACAAAGATTTTATGGGCTTCAGACCCTGTATCGGCAGATCGGTATATATGGCACCTATATATAAATATAGTCTGATATGAACCATATTTGGGTCAGATGTCGGGAGGCCTAAAACTACTCACTGTTTCAAATTTCAACGAAATCGGTTAAAAAATAAAGCATATATGGGCTTTAGACCCTTTATCGGCAGATCAGTCTATATGACAGCTATATCTAAATATAGTCCGATATGAACCATATTCGTGACCAATGTTAGGAGGCTTAAAATAACTCACTGTTTCAAATTTCAGCGAAATCGGATGAAAAATAAAGTTGTTATGGTCTTAAGACCCCTTATCGACAGATCGGTCTATATGACAGCAATAACTAAATATAGTCCGATATGAATCATATTTGGGTCAGATGTTGGGAGGCCTAAAACTACTCACTGTTTCATATTTCAGCGAAATCGGACGAAAAATAAAGCATTTATGTGCATTAGACCCTTTATCGGCAGATCGGTCTATATAGCAGCTATATCCAAATATGGTCCAATTTGGCCCGTTCAAAATCTTAACCAGTGTGCATCAAAAAGACGTATCTGTTGCAAATTTCAGCTCAATATCTCAATTTTTGAAGGCTGTAGAGTGATTACAATAGACGGACGGACAGATACACGGACATCGTTAAATGGTCTTAGAATTTTACGACGATCCGAAATATATATCCCTTTAGGGTCGGAAATTGATATTTCGATGTGTTGCAAACGGAATGACTTAATAAACATACCTCCTATCCACGGTGGTGGGTATAAAAACTGTATAGAAATGTATATATTTTGAAATTCTAACAAAACAGGGGTGAAGGCCTTACTCCGTTATGGAGTAAGGATCGAAAATACCCAAAAATAAAGCTTAGAATTATACTAGCTTGAGTTGGAAAAGAGGTACCATACCATACCAATGCAGTTTTGATTGGCACAAAGTAGACGAATGAAATTTGCCGCACCATCGAAGTAGTGTAATTGTCACAGAAAAAAGTCTGTCATTACATGCATGTGTTTTCATGCATTGGGAAAAAGTACAGCTAATAGACAGGGTTGTCGAGCGTGTTTAATGTGGTAATTGTATCAAAGAGGCGTTTTTGCAATAAATGCGATACAAATGCAACATATCAACGTACGGCCTTTGAAGCCAGCACACCTAATATGGTTGGAAAATCTTCTAACCAAAGACGAAGCGCGTCCCATAATGGTTGGTGTGTGTTGCTATCTCTGGTTTTCCTTTTCCATTTGCAAAAAAATCTCCAATCATTGAGCTCGTCTCAAAAGAGAAACAAACAAAAAATGTGAAATTTAATAATCTTCGCCCTAACAGACAAAAAAATTGAAAGTGAAACTTACTTTACTTTACTTTAATTGGCTATGATAGAACATGACAAGCGCGCCGATATTCTGCGCTCATTTTATAACCTCTGACACCAAGTTTCGAGGTGTCTCCCACAACTTGATCTTTCCATCGGGCTTTTGCTCGTCCCGGTTTGCGTGTTCCACCGTGTTTGCCTTCAAAAGACTTCTTTGCTGGAGCTTCTTCATCCATTCTGACAACATGACCTAGCCAACGCAGCCGTTGTATTTTGATGCTTTCGTCATCATACAGCTCATGATTCATACGACGCCTATATTCTCTAGTAACAACAAGTAGAAGTGTGGTAAGTTCGGCCGGGCCGAATCTTGGGAACCTATCACCATGGAATCTGCTAAAGTAGGGGAGCTATATCTGGTTATAGACCGATTTGGGTCGTACTTTCAGCCAAATCGGATAAAAATTTCGGCTTGTAAGGGCTCAAGAAGTCAAATCGGGCGATCGGTTTATATGGGAGCTATATCATATTCTTGACCGATTTGGACCGTACTCGGCACAGTTTTTGGGGGTCACAACAGAACACTATGTGCAAAATTTCAGCCAAATCGAACAACAATTGCGACTCCCAGGGGCTTAAGAAATCTAATCGGGAGATTGGTTTATATGGGAGCTATATCCAAATCTGAACCGATATGGCCCATTTCCAATCCTCAACGACCTACATCAATTTTATCTGTACAAAATTTCTAGCGGCTAGCTTTACGCGTTCGACCGCTATCTTGTTTTCGACAGACGGACGGACGGACATGGCTAGTTCAACTCAGAATGTCGAGACGACCAAGAATATATATACTTTATACGATCTTAGATCAATATTTCGAGGTGTTACAAACGGAATGACTAGATTAGTATACCCGCATCCTATGGTGATGAGTATGAAAACTCCATATATTTTAGGGAGTAACTTTCTCTCAAACACTCCCGGCACTGCCTCGCCTGCCTTCACAATTACCCATGCTTCAGAGCCATATAACAACACGGGTAGTATTAGTGGCTTTTATGGTGTAATCTTCGTCTATCGAGAGGTGGCCTTGTTTCCAAACTGCCTACTTAATCCAAAGTAGCATCTGTCTGCCAGCATTATTTTTCACTTCATTTTAAAACTGCTGTCATTAGTTTCGGTTACCTGTCTATCTCTAAGTTATTGATCCCAACTTTCTCCATTTTCTTTATCTGATCGGTTGTACAAGGCGTTTTGGGAGTTGATACCATCCATTTCGTTATATCTGTATTTACTGCCAGACCCATTTTCACTGACACTCTTTCGATTCTTTCAAAGGCAGCAGTTACTACTTTCGGTGACCGACCTATGATATCGATGTCGTCAGCATAGGCGAGTAGCATGTGTTCTCTGGTGACTCGTGTGTCATATCTATTCACATCTGCAACTCGTATAATCTTTTTCAGCAGGATATTAAAGAGATTAGACGATCATTTGTCTCCTTGTCTGAAACCTCGTTTTGTATTGAATGGTCCGGAGAGATTCTTTCCTATTCTGACTGAGAAACGTGTATCAGCAAGTGTCATTCTGCAGAGCCTTATTAATTTTGCAGTGTTACCAAACTCAGAAATGGCTTGAAATAACTTTGAACGTAAAGGGGTATCGAAAACGACCTTGCAGTCAACAAAGAGATTGTAGCTGATGATCTGTCCTTCTTGGGTCTTTTCCAGGATTTGGCGAGGTGTGAATATCCGTTATATGCTGGATTTACCAGGTCTAAATCCGCATTGATAGGGGCCAATTATCTCATTGACTTTAGGTTTTAATCTTTCACATAGTACGCTGGAGAGTATCTTGTATGCGATGGGGAGGAGACTTATTCCTCTGTAGTTGACACATTCCGTCTTGTCTCCTTTCTTCTGTACGGGACATAGTATGTTGAGGTTCCAATCATGGGGTATGCGTTCTTCTAGCCAGATTGCGCAGATAAGCTGATGCATACGCCTTATCAGCGTGTCGCCTCCGGTCTTAAATAGTTCAGCGGGTAACCCGTCGGTTCCTGCTGCCTTGTTGTTCTTCAGTCGGTTCACTGCAACTTAGACTTAATTCTGACTAGGAGGTAAACATTCTATACCATCACCATTGATTGGTTCTGCGGTATCCTAATCGCCGGCAATGTCGGACACTAACAGTTGGGTAAAATGTTCTTTCCATATCCTCAGCATTCTATCTGTGTCAGTTACCAGATTTCCTTCTTTTTCTCTGCAGGAGAATGTGCCTGCACCAAAGCCTTCGGTGTGATGTTAAATTCTTTGGTAGAATTTTCGGACTTCATTCAGACTCCTGTATATCTCAATGCGCTTACAATCACGTCTTTCCATTTCCTTTTTCTTTGTGCGGAATAGTCTTTTCTCTCGACAGCTCTCCTTCATCTGGCGCAGGGTTGCTCTGTATGCCGCATTCTTGACTTCAGTAGTATCTCGTGGTCGTACCATGGATTTCCTAGGGGAGGCTTCTGTAGTAGAGTAGGCAAAGGTTTGCCACTGCGTTATAATGTCAGCGGAACAAGGTGTGTTTTCATCAAACAGTTGGGTCCAGCTTCCGTGCAATGTCAGATCGTACTTTCATCGCCATATTCAAACGGGTGCAAACCTTTGCTGCAACAGGGTAATGATGCGACTCTATATTCGCTCCACGGATCGATCGTACACCTAACACGATGGATGAATACCTTCCATCTATCACAACGTGTTCAATTTGGTTTCTCGTGTTTTGTTCGAGTTACAGCCATGTGGCTTTGTGAATAGTTTTATGTTGAATTCTGGTGCTTCTAACTACCATGTTTTTTGCCGAGGCAAAATCTATCAGCCTCAACCCATTATGGAGGCTAAACTTTACGACCGTTGGACCAAAGATGTCTTCCTTCCCTATCTTCGCATTAAAATCTCCCAGAACGCTTTTAATATTATGGACGGGCCGGCTGTCATATTCTCTCTCTACGAATGAAAAAAATTAAACGTTTGGGAAATTTTTACAACAAACAAAATCCTTTTATTAGGAAGTTTTTCGTTTCGCATCAACATATTCAATGTTAGCCATAAACGTAGCATTATTGAACGTAACTAACTTTGTGATATTTCGAATCGTCTAACTTTGTTTCTTGTAAATCCTTTACCAGCTTCGCCTACGGCTTCTATTTTGTTATAAAACCAAAAACACTTTAACGAAAAAAGAGTTAAAATAGCTCCAAACGATTATTCGTTTACCAGACCAATTGTTATTCACTTGTGTCTCTCCTACTAGAGAAAAAGGGTGAGTATTTGAGTCTATAGGACAGTGATAGTCTTAAATACTCACACTATTGCAAATTACTGTGTACGTAGGTAAGGATTGATATTCAGGAATTAGATCCGGGGTCCATCCCATGGCAGCCGGTAGTACGCACCGGATTGACCCAATGGAATCCTCATCTGCATGGGCTGCCGCCTCAGTGTATGTGTTCGTCCTTTATTCGTCATGGGAGAGGCACATCCCGGAGTGCCTTCTCCGCGAGATTCTGGTCCGTGCCGGGATTGAAAAGAACCCCGGACTCTGGTTCTGTTCGGTTTGCCAGAACCGCCTCCATCATCGGTCAGTGTCGGTGAGGTGTAATCGGTGCATGGAGCGGGTACATTTCCAATCTTGCTCTGGCCTTACATCAATACGGGAGTATAGTCATACAGAGTATGTTGAAAGGTGCTGTGCGAAAATAGACAGCAGTGGGTCACAAGCGTCGTCGTCGTCGCCTTCTGCTGCGTCCTTGTCGTCGGACTCTGTGACCCCTCCGTCCTCTCCCGTGCAATAATATACGCAACAGCAGCATCCCAACCCCAAAATTGCCAGGCCAATGCCGGAAAGTGTATCATTTTTGCAATTGAATTGTGATCCAGGAGACAAAGCTGACCAACACCTACAGCTTGCACAGTTGTCAAGGATACAATGTGCTACGAAAGGATCGCTCATGGAATGGAGGTGAGGTATTAGCCTTCGTGATACACCATTCCGTGCAATATAGACCTAGACCTGGCGCTAGTGACCCCTCATGGAGTGCATGGGGATAGCAGTCAGGTCCGGTACTGCCGAGATAGAGCTATACAACATGTACAAAGCGCCGGTTGGTAACTGTGTCCCATTAAAGCCCAAGCTTACAACCCCGACATAAGTGAGTTATTATTTGGCCATAATCGTCTGGTACTAGGGGACTTTAATGCGCAATACATTTCATGACATACTTCCCTAGGTAACGACCAGCGTGGCATAGCTTTGGCAGAGCAGATTGAAGGCTCCACGGTTTACACGGTGAATAAGGATGCCCCAATGGGATTACGAGGAGGTGTAGTAGCTCGCCAGTTATTTCCATTGCATCTCCTGAGTGACGTATCCTGGCAAGCCGTCATTTCTTTGGGGTCAGACCACCTCCCCATAATTCTCACCATCGACCGACCACCCGACTTCGTAACCTCTGAGCGCCGGACGTTTATCAATCAGAAGAAGGCCGATTGAGCTGGCTTCAGAGAGTACACCAATCGCCGCTTCAGAGAACTGGCACCCCCCTCGGATGTGCTAGTTGCCGAGAGGAAATTCTGAGGCATCATTAACGCAGCAGTCGCTCGCTTTCAACCAGCCGGTCGAATACCTCAAGTGCGGCCCAATTTCCCGTCGCAGGCAGTGGTACTCGGAGACGAGCGTGATGGGATTCGATGTACGGACCCCACTAACCCCAGAATCAGCAAGCTGAATCTGGATATAAACAGGGTAGTAAACGAACATAGGCGAAATTTGTGGCTGGAACACTTAGAGCAATGTGTGTCAGTTAAGGCAAGCCGTGGTCTACTGTTAAGTCACTCTCGAACCCCGGTAGACAGGATGACAGGACCTCAGTCACTTTTGGCGAAGTAACCGTGACTGATTCGTATAGATGCCCCAGGTTATTCAACCGTCAATTTGTTGTGCATCTCGAGAGTGACAGGGCAAGGAGGAGAGCCATTCGTCGTATCCGTGGTCCCGGAGCCGGTGAACAGCCATCACAATTTACCGTGGGCGAAGTTACGAATACCATCCATGGCGCCAAATCATCTAAGGCCCTGACGGAATTTCTACACTGATGCGGTGAAACGCTGGATCGTGAATTACCTGTATGGTCGCCTGTCTTTTGTGAAATTTAAGGATAAGAAGTCGAAACACCGTAGAGATAAACAGGGTGTTCCCCAAGGCGGGGTGATATCTCAGGTGCTGTTTAACATCTACCTATCTTCCATTCCACCCCCTCCAGAGAACATAGAATCGTATCATATGCGGACGATAGTGGCATCAGCCCCCCCACCCATTGTTGACATCTGCGATAGGTCTAACGTCTATCTCAACGAACTTGTCTCATACTTCGCGGAAAGAAACCTGAAGATATCTGCCACCAAATCTTCAGCCACATTGATCGCTACAAATACGCGCGAGGTGAATACTGAGCTGACTGTGATGGTCGATGGAGAAATGATTCCGACCATCAAGTGTCCCAAAATACTTGGAGTCACATTTGATAGCTCTTACACATTCTCCCCACATTCTCCCCACATGCAACATCAACTTGCGACAAAGTAAAAAGTAGAAACAAGGTCCTCAAGTCACTTGCTGGCAGTACTTGGGCAGAAAAAGAAACCTTGTTGACCACGTACAAGGTAATTGACCGGTCTGTGGTAAATTATGCAGCGCCAGTGTGGTCTCGTCAACTTTGTGACACGCAGTGGAGTAATATTCAGATATGTCAGAATGCCGCCCTCCGAACTGCGACGGGCTATCTCCTCAGTTCTCATGTGGACCACCTCCATCAGAAGACAAAGATCCTACCAGTGCGAAGACATAACTACATGCTGTCTAAGCAATACCATTTAGGTTGTTATCGCAGAGACCATCCAAATCATCATCTTGTGGAAAGATATCCACCGACCAGAAGCCTTAAGGTAGATCTACATGATCCAAAGCGTGAGGTTCAGCGCTACAAGAGAGAACCTCTAGATCAAGCGGCATATCAAGCGGGCCCTAGATAACATTCATGCAGACACGGTAGCAGATGCGGTAAATATTAGCTACCGGGTGAATGTATTCCTTTGAGAACGATCGCCTCCCATTGCACCCGAAGAATTTGACCTCCGGCGGCAAACCAGAGTAGTTCTGGCTCAATTACGTTCCGGCAGATGCAGCCGCCTTAACTCCTACAGAGCAAGGTTTGATTTCGAAGTGCAAGATGTATGTCCCGATTGTGACCAAGGACCACACGATACACGTCACCTGTTTAACTACTCAGCCAGACCCTGTGGACGCACCCCATCTTAGTCGCAGAGTTCCTGGGTCTTGACACTCAACAGAATCAAGCAGACGAAAGATAGAACACAACAAACTGCTACAACAACAACAACAAAGAAAGCCTTAAAAAAAAGAGAACAAATTCATATTAAATTAAATTTCGTTCCGTTTCCAACTAAGGCTTTTAATAATATTGTTGAGCTCACCACCAAGATCACCAATTCATTTTATTTTACATTCATTAACATTATCCCTTTCTATCCCGTTCCTATTTCTTAATAATCTGTCAAAAATAAAAAAAACCTAATTCTCCAGTGCTGTTTCATTATTTATGTGCTCCTTAAGATATGCTACACTTTTTGTTCATGGGATATTTATAGGAAATACCACACTGTCGTTTTAGCCATTGAATCTTTTACTTTCGTCCTTACCTTCACTCATTCTGTGAAATTATTGCCATTTACTTTTTTTTATGTTGCATTTTGTATTTTTAACGAGAAAAATGTTTTTTCGCAGAAATAAAAAAAAAAGAAAATCTGCAAAAAAACTCAAACAAAATGAAAAAAAGGTTTTATCCTGAAATTTTACGATAGAATTTTTCCCCAATCCTTTTGGTTTTATTTTTTTCTTTTTTATTATTTCCCTCTTTTTTTTGCTTTAAAGAAAATGTGTTGCTGTTTTTATACCAATCTCCCCTACCCATTCCCCCTCCCAAAAAAAAGGAAAGAGGGTTTTATGAAATGTATGTCCTTTTCAGAGCCTGTTTCGTTGTATGTGGACTGGGGAGTCAGCAGGACTTTGGGTTCCCTTAAATGGCAAAAATGGTCACTCTGTGTTTTTTTTTTCGAAAAATAAAAGTAAAGAAAACGAGTTGAAAAATACACAAGAATTTCTAATGTTATTTTGCTTTTAAGGAAATGAAAGAAAATATTTTCAATTTATGGAAAAAACGAGAAAATACCCTTTTGGGTTAAGCTGGACAAGCCAAAGGATGTGGTCAAACGGCTTAGCACTGAAATGGGTTAGGCAGGATTGAGCAGCAACCACCGAAAGATGTTGGAGGCGGATGTTCGGGGTGTTGCTAGAGATGGTGGTTATAAATTATTAAGACTTTTGACCATTTTCCTTTGGTCACACACGCATGTAAGAGGCTACAGAGGGAGACGGTTGGAGTTGTGGGATTGCATTAACTTCGAGACGATATAAACTAAAAAGTTATTTATTTTTTTGTAGCTTTCTTCCTTACAAATTTTAAGGCCTTTTTTATTAACTAGAATTTTTTCCCCTTCCCCTTTCATTTCAGATTTAACTTGCCACCATGTTGCCGCAACAGTATTGTTTGCGGTGGAAGTACCATCACAGTAATCTACAGACCATGTTTTCACAGCTACTGGATCGTGGCTGCTTTTGTGATGTCACTCTGGCCTGTGATGGTCAACTGATTAAGGCCCATCGTGTGGTGCTATGTGCTTGCAGTACATTTTTCGATACAATTCTCACAAATTATTCAAATGAGCGAGATCCCATTATCATCATGAAGGATATATCATTTGCTGATATCAAATGTCTCATAGAATTCATGTACAAGGGAGAAATCAATGTGGAACATGTGAGTATAACAAAAAAAAAAGGCATCAAGTTTTGCCGGGCCGAACTTTGGATTCCCACCACCTCGGGCATATATGTAAACCCCCTTTCGTCACAACCCGATAATAATTGGATATCTTATGCACCCAAATTCGGCATGGACATTGAGTGGTCTTATTAATATAGGTCACTGTTGAATTTTGTATTTCAAATTTCAACAAAATCTGGTAATAAATAAAGCTTTTATGAGCTTCAGACCCTTAACCGGCATATCGGTCTATATGGCAGCTATATCTAAATATATTCCGATCTGAACCATATTTGGGTCGGGGGGCCTAAAACTGCTCACTTTTTAAAATTACAGCAAAATCGGATGATTTAAGTTTTTATGGGCATTAGACCCTTTATCGAAAAATCGGTCTATATAGCAGCTATATCCAAAAATGGTCCGATTTGGCCCGTTCAAGAACTTAACCAGCGCGCATCAAAAATGCGTATCTGTATGAAATTTCCGCTCAATATCTCAATTTTTGAAGCCTGTAGAGTGATTACAAGTGGCTTAAGAAGTCAAGATTCAAGATCGGTTCATATGGTAGCTATATCAGATTATGTACCAATTTGAACCATACTTAGCACAGTTTTTGGAAGTCGCAGCAAATCACTTCATGCAAAGTTTCAGCCAAATAGGATAAGTATAGCGCCCTCTGGTGGCTCAAGGAGTCAAGATCCAAGATTGGTGTATATGACAGCTATATCGGGTTATGGAACGATTTGAACCATGCTTAGAAAAGTTGTTGGATGTCATAACAAAACACTTTATGCAAAATTTCAGCCAAATCGAATAAGAATTGCGCCCTCTAGAGGCCTAAAAAATCAAGATCCTAGATCGGTTTATATGGCAGCTATATCAGGTTATGGACCGATTTGAACCATACTGAGCACAGTTTTTGGAAGTCATAACAAAACACTTCATCCAAAATTTCAGCCAAATCGGATAAGAATTACGCCCTCTAGTGGCTCAAGAAGTCGAGATCCAAGATTGGTTTATATGGCAGCTTTGCCAGGTTGTGGACCGATTTGAACCATACTAACTATAGTTGTTGGAAGTCATAACAAAACACTTAATGCAAAATTTCAGCCAAATCGAATAATAATTGCGCCCTCTAGAGGCCTAAAAAATCAAGATCCTAGATCGGTTTATATGGCAGCTATATCAGGTTATAGACCGATTTGAACCATACTTGGCACAGTTATTGGAAGTCATAACAAAACACTTCATGCAAAATTTCAGCCAAATCGGATGAGAATTACGCCCTCTAGAGGCCTAAAAATTCAAGATCCCAGATCGGTTTATATGGCAGCTATATCAAAACATTGATCGATTTGTACCATACTCAGCGCAGTTGTTGAAAGTGATACCAAAATACCACGTGCAAAATTTCAGTCAAATCGGCCGAGATTTGCGCCCTCTAGAGGCTCAAGAAGTCAAGACCCAAGATCGGTTTATATAGCAGCTATATCGAAACATGGAACGATTTGGCCCATTTAAAATCCCCACCGACCTACACTAATAAAATGTATTTGTGCAGAATTTCAAGCCACTAGCTTGTTTTCGACAGACAGAGGACGGACGGACAGACGGACGGATATGGCTAGATCGACTTAAAATGACATGACGATCAAGAATATATATACTTTATGGGGTCTCTGACGCATATTTCGAGGTGTTACAAACAGAATGACGAAATTAGTATGGTGGAGGGTATAAAAATAAAATAACATTAAATTAGATAAAATAATCCTAATCCTGATTTCCCTTTCCTTTACACATAGGCAAACTTAGCTTCATTGCTCAAAACCGCAGATGATCTCAAGATTAAAGGATTGGCCGAGGTAACATGGCGCGATGACGACGATGGACCACCGCCACCAACAGCACAAACGGAATTTCATTCGCCACCAATTTCGCGCAGTCGGCAGGCGTCGCACCTCTACAATCCGTATGGCCGTGACCACCAACAAAGATCTCACAGTCCCGAAGGGGAAAATAAAACTCCATCACCTAAACATGGAACAGCGATGAATGCGCGAATGCCAACCTTAACGCCTATACCATCAACATCAACGGCCATCTCAGCGGTGGCAGCAGTGTCACCCAATGATGCCTATTTGGGACCAAAACGCAAGAGAGGAAGACCTCCACTGGATGATTCCTATGATGTGTTTAATGTGTAAGTAAAACTTGTAACTCCTCACAAAAATCCTGTAGCCTTCGTAATTTACTTTCCTGCCTTACAGACGTAAATTGGCTCAATATGCCCATCGTGGTGAACAATCTCCTTACTTGGAAGCTCAATATACCGACGAACGTTCTCTGCTTCACCATCAACATCATCATGGCACACCCAATCAACATTCCAGGCCCAATTCCCCCTCGGCGGCCGAGGTCTATCAACACCATGTGCAGCAACAGAAACAACGCATGCGCTACAGGCCCCATATGCAGCGAGAACAGGAACAAAACTCTGCCAACGATGAGCCAGCTACAGAACCCGAATGGATAACCAGTTCTTTGGAGGCAGAGCGTACTAAAGGTCCTCGTGAGCAAGGCGATACCGAGGACATTCTGCCACATGACAGTGAAGAAATTGTGAAGATCAAGACAGAGGAACCCTCAGATGATTCCACAGCCGAACATCCCAAAGTTAAGGAAACCGCAAATAAAGATTCCAATGAGGAGGAAAGTCAACAGAGATCGCCACAAAGTGCACAGCCAGAAGAATTTGAAACCGATGAAGCAGCCAATGTACCACAAACAGTGGAAGAGATGGAGACCAAACAACAGCAACAACTACTACAACAGAAACAAACTGCTGTAGAAACATCAACGGCAAACAACATGACAACCACCACTTCAACATCATCATCATCAGCCACAACAAACTCATCATCATCATCATCCTCTTCTATAGCAACCTCGCACTCTACAAGTTTGGCTGCACACAAATCGTCTACATCCTCCTCCTCAACCGCGACAACAACTTCTGGACATTCCCATCACCATTCATCCAGTACACCGAGCAACTCTTCGGCCAGCTCTTCAAATCCACATCATTCCTCTTCTTCCTCCTCCTCGGCGCATGGTCATCATGCAATTGTACCACCACCTCCACTGCATCATCCCCACCATCATTATGGCAAATATGTACCCGACGGCTATATGATCAATGAACATGGCATTCTAATGACACACGATTTCATACATGCTCCCACGGCTACCATACCCACATCATCATCAGCGCCGGGAGCCAGTTCCTCGAATGGCCATAATGCTGATGATTACAATGATATCAAAATGGAGGATTTCAATGATGCCGATTTTCGCTTGACCAGTGAGGAAATGTCCGAATGGCAAGATGTCATCAAAATGGATGATTATTTGGCCAAAGGCAGACGGCCACAATTCTGGGAGGAGCCATTCACAAGAAGGGTAGGTTTTTGATTTTTGGAAAAATTGTAGCATAATAACTGGAACGTTATATCCTTCTTCCTTAACAGGTTCTAGATGCCATTAAGAATAAAAGACTAGAAATGAAAAAGGCAGCCCGCATACTGGGGGTTTCCTATGGTACTTTATATGGTCGCTATAGGGAAGTCTATGGCTGTCTTAAGCATCCTTACAGGTTAGTTGTCTATTGGTTTTTTATATGGATAAGGTTTTAATAATTGCTGGTTGGTTTTTCTCTCTAGCACCTCAATGAGACCATATCAAAGTAGTGGACCCATGCAGCACCGATTTGATATCGTATGGCCCTCACCAAAGCCGGGACAAATGGGTAAGCGGTAATGGTCTTTCTTATAAGAAGGCGTTTTAGTTATGTATATTTGGAGGACTCAACAGCGAAATGCTCGAAAGTTAGGAAGTAGGAAAACTCAAAGTTGAATGCGTTATATGGCGCTAGGATGAGTAGGGGGAGCTGCCATCCCAGACAATGTAGTTGTTGTTGCTGTAGCCACATTTTCATGTGGAGGCTCCTGTGTGAGCAAGTTCGTTCCGATCCAAAGGACCGATCGCCGCAGGAACGAGTTGACCATTGTTTATTAAATGGCGCCAATAACTCGCCTTGTCATATCGAACATCATAGGCACTCAGTCTTTGTGCAGGAGCCGGTGCCACGCGGTCAATCCGCTCGATACCGCTGAATGTCCGCTACTGCGCAGGTACTCCGTATGGTGCATTCCACAATCTGCAACCCGGTAGCTCCGTACTAAGCTTCTCGTGACAGAAATTAACACCCCATCATGCTCGCCTGCAAGTACCACTGCCTGCGCCGGGAAATTCGGCCGCACTTGGGGTATTCGACCGGCTGGTATAAAACGAGCGGCTGCGTTAATGATGTCTCGGAATTTCCTCTCGGCCACTAGCACATCCGAAGGGGGGGGTGGCAGTTCACTTAAGCGGCGGTTGGTATACTCTCTGAAGCCAGCCCAATTGGTCTTCTTCTGATTGATAAACGTACGGCGCTCAGAGGTTATGAAGTCGGGTGGTCGGTCGATGGTGAGAATTATGGGTAGGTGGTCCGACCCCAAAGAGATTACTGCTTGCCAGGATACGTCACTCAGGTGAACAGGGGATGCATTGGAAGTGTCTGGCGAGCTGCTGCACCTCCTTGTAATCCTAGTGGGGGCATCCTAATTCACCGTGCAAAACATGGAGCTTTCAATATGCTCTGCCAAAGCTATGCCTCGCTGGTCGTTACCTAGGGGAGAATGCCATGAAGTGTGCTGCGCATTAAAGTCCCCTAGAACCAGACGATTATGGTCAGATTGTAACCCATTTATGTCTTTCTGCAATATGGCCTAGATAGGTCCAGATTTGGATATAGCTGCCATATAGACCGATTAGCCGATTTTAGGTTTTGTGTCCATAAAAGGCACATTTATGGTCCGATTTCGACGACATTTGGGACAGTAAGTTTTGTTGCGCCCAGATCGTTTCAGATTTTGATATAGCTGCCATATCAACCGATCTCTCGATTTAAGGTTTTGGGGTCATAAAAGGCGCATTTATTGTCCGATTTGGCCAAATTTTGGATCAGTGAGTTGTGTTAGGCCCTTCAACATTCTTCTTCAATTTGGCTCAGATCGGTCCAGATTTGGATATAGCTGCCATATAGACCGATGTCTCGATATATGATTTTGGGCCCATAAAAACAACATTTATTGTCAGATTTCGCCGACATTTGGGACAGTGAGTTGTGTAAGGCCCTTCGTTGGCCCTCTTCAATTTGGCCCAGATCGGTTCAGATTTCGATATAGCTGCCATATAAACCGATCTCTCGATTTAAGGTTTAGGGCCCATAACAGGCACATTTATAATCCGATTTCGCTGAAATTTGACACAGTGACATGTTAGGCTTGTCGACATATCGGTACTATCGATATTTATTATTGGAAATATCGAATGTTGCGAATATCGATAGTTTGCCAACTCTATTGGGCAGTGATTGTTGTGTTAGCCAAAGAAGTGAGTGTGGATGTGAAGGCGGTGGTGGTGATGTTAGCCGTGGTTGCCGAGTTATATTCTGACATTGTTGTAGGCTCCGCAGTGACGAGACCATGGGCAGTGATGCGTTGTCGAGGGGGTTAGTCTGGCCGAAAGCAGATATAAACGATAAAAAAGTCCAAAGTTTGACTTTCACAGATAGATACATGATGGTACGATAAGGAAATTGTGTATATCTATTGTTATACCCTCCACCATAGGATGGGGGTATACTAATTTCGTCATTCTGTTTGTAACTCCTCGAAATATGCGTCTGAGACCCCATAAAGTATATATATTCTTGATCGTCATGTCATTTTAAGTCGAACTAGCCACGTCTGTCCGTCTGTCTGCCGAAAGCACGCTAACTTTCGAAGGAGTAAAGTTAGCCGCTTGAAATTTTGCACAAATACTTTTTATTAATGTAGGTCGGTTTGGATTGTCGGTCGGATTGTAAATGGCCCAAATCGGTCCATGTGTTGGTATAGCTGCAATATAAATCGACTTTGAATCTTGATTTCTTGAGCCTCTAGAGTGCGCAATTCTCGTCCGATTTGACTGAAATTGTGCTCGTGGTGTTTTGGTGTCACTTCCAACTACTGCGCTAAGTATGTTTCAAATCGGTCCATGTTTTGATATAGCTCCCATATAAACTGATCTTGGGTCTTGACTTCTTGAGCCTGTAGAGGGCGCAATTCTCGTCCGATTTGACTGAAATTTTGCACGTGGTGTTTTGGTGTCACTTCCAACATCTGCGCCAACTATGGTTTAAATCGGTCCATGTTTTGATATAGCTGCCATATGAACCGATTTTTGGTCTTGATTTCTTGAGCCTCTAGAGGGCGCAATTCTTATCCGATTTGACTGAAATTTTGCACATGGTGTTTTGGTATCACTTCCAACTACTGTGCTAAGTATGTTTCAAATCGGTCCATGTTTTGATATAGCTGCCATATAAACTGATCTTTGGTCTTGACTTCTTGAGCCTCTAGAGGGCGCAATTCTCGTCCGATTTGACTGAAATTGTGCACTTGGTGTTTTGGTGTCACTTCCAACAACTGCGCCAAGTATGGTTTTAATCGGTCCACGGTTTGATATAGCTGTCATATAAACCGATCTGGGGTCTTGACTTCTTGAGCCTCTAGAGGGCGGAATTCTCGTCCGATTTGGCAGAAATTTTGCATGAGGTGTTTTGATATGACTTCCAATAACTGTGCCAAGTGTGGCGTAAATCGGTCCATGGTTTGATATAGCTGTCATATAAATCGATCTGGGATCTTGACTTCTTGAGCCTCCAGAGTGCGTAATTATTATCCGATTTGGCTGAAATTTTGTACAACGGCTTCTCCCATGACCATCAACTTCTATATCAAATATCGAATCGGTCTATAGCCTGATACAGCTCCCATATAAACCGATCTCTCTATTTTACTTCTTCAGCCCCTAAAAGGCACAATTGTAACTCTTATTGGCTGAAAATTTTCACAATGACTTCTAATATGGTCTTCAATATTCATTTCAATTATGGTCCGATTCGGACCATAACTTGTTATAGCTCCAATATTATAGCAATTCTTTCCTTTTGTCCTTTGTTTGTCCAAAAAAAGATATAGGGAAAAGAACTCGACAAATGCAATCTATGGTGGAGGGTTTATAAGATTCGGCCCGGCCGAACTTATGCTGACGCTGCATTAGCTTCTGTAAAGTCCTCATGATATGAGAAAAGCTTTTCGCCAACGAATCCTTTTAGTTTTCATTATTTTGTCAATCATTATTTTTATCTTGTTGCAGATATAGGTAAAATACGTCCCAAAGATTTGAGCGAACTCTGGACCAGACCACAAATGTGAAAGGCAACCTCAAGCACAAAAGGATCCCATGCAACAAGATTGTCACAAAAAACGCAGCAAATGATAAAATCGGCAAAAATTATTTAAGTCATCAAATTTAGGGGATTTTGTGTTCTCTGCATTATTCTCCTCCCTCTTCCTATGTTTTTGACCCTGTAGCACAACACCTTCCTATTGTACATACATGCACACATAAATAGCATACAAATACATATACAAATATTGTAACCTTTTCTAGTTTAAAACAAAGCAAAACAAAACGTACTTTTCCACTAAATAGTTACCAATAATAATTCAAATTTTCTAGTTTTAAGACAAATCGTAATCTGTATTTGCGCCTATATAACCATTAACTTAATTAATTATATTTAATAATAAAAAAATATACATATATATTTATTTATTACAAAATGACAACCACAAAACAAAGAAGAAAAACCACCCACAAGTAAAAAAGACATACAAATTTAGTGTGAGGCTAGTTTAAGTTTTTGTTTTATTAGTTTCCCCATTTTTTTTTTATTTCCCAAGAGGGTCCGACGACTTCTTGTTTTTATAATCAAAAACGATATACGCTCATGTAACATGACATTTCCACTTTTAGTTGCCAAAAACAAAAATATTTGCAATAGTTTTTAAGCTTCTCAAACTAAGTTTTTATTCGTAGATTATTTTTTATTTTGTTTTTTGTTTTTCAATATTTTTTTTTTGTAAAGTCTCTAGAAAACCTTTTTAAAAACAATCTTACTCGATCTAGGAAATGTTTTTCAATTCAATGGTTCCCGTAATTACCCAAAAAAATATATATAAATAATATATCTTGGAAAATAAAGTGTAATCCAATGATAAACTTTAAGCATCAAATGAAATAAAATGAATAAAAAAATACACATAAAGAAAATACAAATGGAAAAATACTTTTTGGCTTGGTTTTATTTCTCAGAAAAATGCTTGTCGTAACTATGAGTTAATTACATACTACAAGTTAGTTCATGATGTTTATCTACTATTACTAAAAAATTCTTAAGAGTTAGAAAATTAACCTTTTGGAAAAAACAAGTAAGAGCGTGCAAAGTTCGGCCGGGCCGAATCTTATATATCCTCCACCAAGGATCGCATTTGTCGAGTTCTATGCGCGGTATCTCTTTTTTAGGCAAAGAAAGAATATTGAATAAGAATTGTTATGCTATTGGAGTTATATCAAGTTATAGTCCGATTCTGACCATAAAAGAAAGCTGAACATTGTAGAAGTCATTGTGTAATATTTCAGTTCATTCGAATAAGAATTGCGCCTTGTAGGGGCTCAAGAAGCAAAATCGGGAGATAGGTTTATAAGGGAGCTGTATCAAGCTATTGATCGATACAGACCATAGTAGACACACATGTTAAAGGTCATAAGAGAAGCCGTTGTGCAAAATGTCAGACAAATCGGATGAGAATTGCGCTCTCTAGAGGCTCAAGAAGTCAAGATCCCTGATCGGTTTATATGGCAGCTATAGCAGATTATGAACCGATTTGAATCATACATAACACAGCTGTTGGTAGTGTTACCAAAAAACTACGTGCAAAATTTCGGTCAAATCGGACGAGAATTGCGTCCTCTAAAAGCCAAAGAAGTCAAGACCCCAGATCGGTTTATATGGCAGCCATATCAGTTTATCAACCGAATTCAACCATACTTAGCGCAGTTGTTGAAAGTGATACTAAAACACTATGTGCAAAATTTCAGTTAAATCGGATGAGAATTGCGCCCTCTAGAGGTTCAAGAAGTCAAGACGCAAGATCGGTTTATATGGCAGTTATATCACACCATGGACCGATTTGAATTATACTAAGAGCAGTTGTTGGAAGTGATACGAAAACACTATGTGCAAAATTTCAGCCAAATCGGACGAGAATTGCGCCCTATAGAGGCTCAAGATCCAAAATCGATTTATATGACAGCTATATCAAAACATGGACCGATACACCCCATTAGCAATCCCAACCGACCTACACTAATAAGAAGTATTTGTGCAAAATTTCAAGCGGCTAGCTTTACTCTTTAGGTCGATCAGGGCTAGATCGACTTAAAATGGCATGACGCATATTTCGAGGTGTTACAAACAGAATGACGAAATTAGTATACCCCCATCCTATGGTGGAGAGTATAAAACCTCACTACTCAAGAGTACAAATGAAACAGCTTACAACACGGGTGTAGTTAGGATGGGGGTATATTAATCTAGTCATTCCGATTGTAACACCTCGAAATATAGATCTAGTACCCCATAAAGAACATATATTCTTGATCGTCTCGACATCCTGAGTCGATAGCCGTGTTCCGTTATGACTTCCAACAATTATTCTAAGTACGGTCCAAATCGGTCCATAAACTGATATAGGTCCCATATTAACCGATCTCCCTGATATAGCTCCCATATAAACCGATCTTACGTTTTGACTTTATGAGCCCCGGAAAGTCTCAATTTTTGTACGAATTGGCTGAAATTTTGCATGTGGTGTTCTGTTACGACTTCCAACAACTGTACTGTCAAGTACGGTTCAAATCGGTGTATAACCTGATATAGCTCCCATATAAACCGATTTCCCAATTTGACTTCTTGAGCCCCTGGAAGCCGTAATTTTTATCCGATTTAGCTGAAATTTTGTACATAGAGTTCTATTATGATTTCCAATAACTGTGCTAAGTGCCGTCCATATCGGTCTATAACCTGATATAGCTCTCATATAAACCGATCTCCCGATTTGACTTCTTGAGCCCCTGGAAGCCGATTTGGCTGAAATTTTGCACATAGTGTTATGTTATAACTTCCAACAACTGTGTTAAGTCCCTGGAAGCCGCAATTTTTGTAAGATTTCGCCGAAATTTTGCATGTAGTGTTCTGTTACGACTTCCAACAACTGTGTCAAGTACGGTCAAAAACCTGATATAGCTCCCATATAAGCCGGTCTCTTGATTTGACTTCTTGAGCCCCTGGAAGCCGCAATTTTTGTCCGATATGATTGAAATTTTGCACATAGTGCTCTATTATGACTTGTCGAGTACGGTCCAAATCGGTCTATAACCAGATATAGCTCCCATATTTTAGCAGAATCCATGGTGGTAGGTTCACAAGATTCAGCCTGGCTGAACTTAGCACGGTTTTACTTATTTTTGAAATAAGCCAGAACTTTACTTAACATCGGTTAAAGCATGTCCTCGTTGATGGTACCTTTCTGAAATGTATTACTGAATGGACTACTTAAAGAAATTTGTATTTTTAATTCAATATAACTAAAACGTTAATTTCCATATTTAAAAATAATTTCGTAGCCGTTATTAAGTTATTGAACTCGTACCGAGCATATATATAATTCTTTAGCGCCATGGGTAGTTCAATACTCCCGCACTGAAAACGGGAACTTAAAATTTACATTTTGTTCTGTGGATATTTAAGCCGTGTAAATGCCCCATGTGTTGGTTATTGATGTTTGTGACATCGCTAACGGTATGCACCGTACTATCGACTGGTGTAACTACATGGTTGTTGGTAACGATGTCTCTCAGCACAGCCAAACACCATTAGTAACAATTTAACGGCGTTACCACAAAGCGTCGATAAAAAATCATTAAAAATTCCTGGTCACCCTGTAACGATTTGAATGACAACTTAAAGTACGTTTACATTGACAACTAAATCTGGATTTATGGTCTTTTGAGATTTAAGTGCTAAATACTGTTTTTTTCAGACTTTGCTATGCAAAAATAAATTCCATTTATGTAGGATTTGTTTTTAATCCCAAATATACCCGATTTCGTGGCTGAATAATCGATAAAAGTACCAAAATAGGCAACTATTTTCAAGAATTGTGTATGGTTGTGTATGATATGTACATTCATGTATACGCATATACACTTGTGGATGTCAATTAAATCCCCCAAAAAACGTAGTGTAAATGGGCAGGATTTGTTTTTGGATTTAGTTAAATCTAAATAATAAATTAATGTAAACGTGCTATAATGGCCTGTTTGTGGATATCGAACAATAGTTCAGTAGTGGAATTCAGTAAAGTGTTTTAACGAAAATCGTTTAGTCAAAGAAAAATAACAGAAAAGTTAACGAATTTGGTATTCTGTAGCCACTTTAAATGATAATCGACGTTAAAATCAGCTGTTTTCGCTAACGAATAGAAGCGGAAATCTTTAATTGTTTCGCAAGCGTAATTTGACAGTTCTGTATTGTTTCTATTTTCATACCAAAAGACGCTTTTTATCTGCACTTATGGATTTATAATTTTTTTTCGCGTGTAAATAAAATATAAAACAATAAAGCAAATATGATGCCAACAATGATGTCAAGCGTTGCCACTAAAATTTCCTTTCTGCCATTTTCCTCACTATAAAGAGAGTATTACTTTTTCACCCAATTTCCTTGAGCATTTCGTCGACGTTTTTTTTTTCTTATGGAGTTTGACAGCATTCCGCCTGAAAAGATGAACAGAATACTCAGCTTAAACCACGGGCAATTATTAGGTGTTTACTTTAACGAAATAAATAAAAATAAATATTAACGGCTTATACCCAAGTTTCCACAAGAGCCCAAATCCATTTAATTTGAGCAATCTCCAGAAACCCGTTTCCACTACGATTTATGCGGTTTTTATTTGACAACAGTGACGTTTTTGACCGCGTTTTTATTTTGATTGGCATTTTTACTGTGTTTAACATATACATTGCGGTCAGCAATTAAGTTTGTGAAACGATTTTATTAAATTACTACTAAATTTTATAATTTCAATAAAAAATTGTCAGAAAAAAGTGCTGCCCAAATACTTTTAACGAAATACTTTCAACGAAATAACAATTATTAGCAAATATTGCTCTTCCACTTTTGTTTTTTTGTAGTAACACAACGCAAACAACACAATTTACCAAAATAATGCTGGTGGTAAAACATATGATGGGAGAGTTGCCTACATATCTTTTTATTGCAATTCTACATTAAATGAAGTAATGTTTTGTGAAAACTTTTCACAATGAACGATCTTAATATCTACCTTTAGCGGAAAGGGGGTTTCATTAGTTTACTTTAGGTTGTTTAATAAGACCAGTTATTATTTTATTGCCAACACATATATTTTTTTCGTTTTGAATTCAAATTCATCTGGCAGCGCCCTCATCATTATGAGTTTGAAACAAGCGTCCGCACAAATTGTAAAATGTAGTGCAAACTGCTAAACTTCTTCCACTTTATCTCCAGTGATCGAAGCCAACCCGATTATAGCCGACGGCGTCGCCATGTATTATTGCTTCGGCCGCGCAGCAGGCGTTTTCAGCGGCTTATATTGAGCAATGAATCTCAGCAATAAATCGGCTGAGGCGAAATAATCATACTAAAACAAATACATATAACATAAATAAATAAAACACATAACATAAATAAATACATATAATAATCATCCAGAAATTGAATTTACGAAGCCGACGAGCCGCCGCCGTTCAAGATTTTGCTCAACCGTCGCCAACGTTGAAAAAATCTCGTCTTCGTTTACTGCATTCCTCCATTCCATTCAATTCTAAACAAACAATTCAAATCCTTCTGTCCTTTTCTTTTAAGCAGAATATGATTATAAAATAAAAATTTATCAATTAGCAATAATAAAATAAATTAAAAATATGGAAAAACAAGTTGTAACTTATTACACATCTGGTTGGTTTAACTTTTCTTTGAAAAATAAAATAAAATTTAACTTTTAACAAATTATTCGCCACATTCACAGACGGTATATTTAATTGGTACTCTTAAAATTCACAGTACTCTCGTAGTCTATTCTCTTAAGTTCTCTTGATAAAAAATCTCTCTTCTCTTAATTTTCTAATTTGTCGTACCCAGCGTTTTTTTAAAGAGTCGCTCGGCAGCACGGACTATTCATTCAATTCATTCAATAGTCACCCGTCGAATCGAAAGGTTGAAAGAAAGTTTAGATCTTTTAAATTTTTTTGCCTTTTTACCCGCCCGCCCCGTCGAAAGGAATACAAAGAAGTAATTTCTATTTTTTTTTATTTATTTATGAATAAACAACAAAATACACAAGTGTTCAAATGAAAATTAAAAATAATTTTTGATAGTTTAATTGTGATGGTTGATATTCATTCATCTCGATTAAAAGTGAGTTAAAACTTGATATTGATGACGTTAGTGGCATCAGTGTGTGTTGTGTGTGTGTGCATGGCTCCTTTGGCCAGTCTTTTATTATGCGGGAATTATGAACGGCAAATTAAAGAATCAACGAAAATTGAATTGTTTTAATTAAAGCTAATGAATCGTTAACGCAATCGTTCCTCATTTCATTGTTGAGTGGATTTTGGATTTCAAAACGTAGAAGCAGCCACTATGCTGCCGCACCCAAAATTTGTTTAATAAATTAAAAGAATCTAAAGCTGTTGAAAGTAGTAGCATCATCAGTGTAGCCAGCAGTCATAAAATCAAAAAAAAAAATGCAAACGCATGAAATGAAAACAAGTTGATAGAGAAATTGTTTGAATGGAAAAACGTGTAGAAAGGAAAATTTTTAACAATAAAAAATTGTCGAGAGTTTAATTAAACAAATAACCCAGCTTTTTAATAACAATTCAACAAAAAAAAAAACAAACCAGAATGTTAAAAAACAACTAAACTCGCCAGTGGCTGTACTCTTGTTTCACCTCTTTCAATGCTACTACGATTACAACAACGACGACCAACGACTTTACCTCACAAACAAACCAACAACAAGCTAGCAATAATAACAACAACACAAACTACTACTACTACTACAACAACAGCACAAAATCATCAACATCACCATTGTCAGCCTAAGCCACAGCGTAGCAATAACAGCAACAACAAGCGAACAACACCTCAAAGATATCGTCATCATTTATTGAAGCGCAAAGTAAAAAAAATATAAAACAAAAACAAAGTTTATAGCAGCAAACACACAAAAAACTCGTATCCTAAGCTCAACCGAAAAAAATTTAGATTGAAATTAATAAGAAAAAAAGAATATAATTCCACTGAAAATAAAAGCCCACTAACAGCAGAATAGCAAGAAGAAGAAAACATAGCAACGTTGTTATTGTTGTTGGCGAAATTCAACTCAGAAATTATACTCTCCAAAAACACCACAGAGTGGCTGGGCAACAAACTGGCAGACTAACAGACTTAGTTCTCTCTTATTTCACAGATAGTATCTCCCCTTCCCTTCACCCTGATTTTAAGTTTCTCACCTGAGTGTGGCTTGGGCCTGTCTCTTCTTAATTTTTTCTCTGTTTGACAAATAAACTCTCCGCACACACATATACACTCATTGAGGTGTTCTATCTGTGTGTGTTTGGATTGAAAGCGCCCAGCTGCCTTATTGGCTCCATTCTCCCTTAAGGCGGTGTGTTTCGGGTTTAGTTTGTTAATTAAAAATATTTTCTTTTTTACTAATAGATTTTTTTTAATTGTTTAAACAAAAAGGTGTTAATTGTTGTTAAATTGAATGATGACTCTCCTTCTGTTCCATTCTACAACTCTGGCAAACATTTTGAGTTAATTTTCATTTATTGTTCTTGTTTGGTTCGCAAATTGCGCACGCTCCGCTCTCCCCCTGACTCTCCTTCTGCAAGAATTTGCCCATCCATCTCATTTCTCTGTTGATGTTGTGAGTGGTTTTTTGTTGTGTTGTTGTTGGATTATTGTGTCGAGTTTGTCTTTTACAAACGCCGCTCTGGTTTGTGATGTCATTTTTTTTTGTTGGCTGCGTGTGTGTGTGTGTGTGCGTTCATCTGTCGTAATTCTGTGGTGCCAAAAATTGACAAACATTGAAGAGATATGGAATGTTATGGATGCTTGTGGTGAACCATAGAAAAATATATTTGTGGATTTATATTTTGTCATAGTCCTAAGCACGCGGAGAGTTTAAAACTCTTATTAAAGGTGAGTTTATGATTTACGATCTATTTAATTCTCAGACAGAATTTATAGTTTATCTATACAGTTGAATTAAAACAATGATTTTTCCACAAGTTTTACTTTATGAGGTTATTGCGATTAATATTAAGATGAACTCTTTGGATTTTTTTTTGCCGAAGACATCTTAATTCAAAAATGAAAAGATAACGAGAAAACGTAAACCGAAATAGTTACAGTAATGTCCAGAGGTGGGAACTTCCCCTCTTGTTAGGTACTTCTTGATGTAAACATTGAAAACGCCGATACAACGCCTGTACACACCTTCATAGTCTTTACAGTTTTTACTTCCAGTGTTGGTGCTCACCGTGGTGCAGTGGAAAACATGTCTGCCTCTGACGCTGGATGCCTGGGTTCGTATCCATGCGAGAACAGAGGTCTTATCTGAACCTAATGTTGGATACATTTGTCCTGTATTAAGCCATATAAAAACTTCTTGTCATAGAAGTGTCGACATGCCGTTCGTACTTGGCTATTAGAAGGTGTTTCCTTATCATTGAGTTTAAACTTAAATCCGACAGCACTCATAAATGTGTAAGAAGTTTGCCCTATGTTTTTTAATGGAATATTCGTGGACAAATTTAATTTGCAATTAGTGTTGACAGCTTGTGCAGGAAAATGTTGAATTGATTGAAAAATTTCAGGTCAATATGGGTGTCAAATCAAAGATTTCGGAAGCAAAGTAATAACAATTTTTTTTTTCGAAAGTGTTTTCAAATCTCTTAATTCCCTTAAAGTAGATTAAAGACAATTTTTAACATCACAAAAAAAAAATTATGAATTTGGTGATTTACTCATAAAGGGTGATTTTTTAGGAGCCAAAAAGAAAGTTAAAAAAAACATGCATTAAAATCAGAAAAATTCATAAAATGTTTATTTGAATCCTTGGTACGGTCCATATAATTTAATGTTTGAAGATTATTTCATGTAAATGCTGTCCGCTTAGTCCAATTTTGGCAATAATTCGGTATTTCACGAATAAATGCTTCAATGTTGAGCGGGCTTGTCTGTATAGACATGAGCTTTAATTTAACTCGACAAAAAAAGTCTAAAGGCTTTAAATCGCACGATCTAGGTGGCCAATTTACCGGTCCCGAACGTGAAATAAAATGTTCACCGAACTCGCCCCTCAATAGGTCCATTTTTAAGCGTTCTGCGTGGCATGTGGCACCGTCTTGTTGAAACCACATATAATTCAAGTCAAACTCTTTCATTTCGTTCCTTTCCTTGTATTTTCATAAAGGGGAAGTATTAAGAAAAGTTTCATACAGAAATTTAGCGCATTTTCAAACCACCCAGCTTTCTTAAAGCCAATATGGCTAATTTTTTATTACTAACTTTCAAAAGTTTCAAATTCCCGCTTGTTTTTCCCCTTTTTATACCCACCACCCAAGGATGGGGGCATTTTCATTTTGTCGTTCCGTTTGCAACACATCGAAATATCCATTTCCCACCCTATAAAGTATATATATTCTTGATCAGCGCAAAAGTCTAATCAAAAATGTCCGACCGTCTGTCTGCCAGTCTGTTGAAATCACGCTACACTATTTAAAAATGAAGATATTGAGCTGAGACTTTTCACAGGTTCTTTCTTTGTCTATAGGCGGGATAAGTCCGAAGATGGGCTATATCGGACTATGTCTTGATATAGCCCCCATATAGACCGATCCGCCGATTTAGGGTCTTAGGCCCACGAAAGCCACATTTATTTGACACAGAGTGTTGTGTTAGGCCTGTCGACATCCTTATTCAATTTGTCCCAGATCGGTTCAGATTTGGATATAGCTGCCATATAGACCGATCTCTCGATTTAAGGTTTTGGGCCCATAAAAGGCGCATTTATTGTCCGATTTTGCCGAAATTTAGGACAGTTTGTTTTTTAGGTCCCTCGACACCTCTCTGCAATATGCCACAGATCAGTCCAAATTTGGATACAGCTACCGTATAGACCCATCTTTCAATTTTCGGTCTTGGGTCCATAACAGTAGAATTTATTGTCCGATTTCGCCGAAATTTGGGACAGAGGGTTGTGTTAGGCCCTTAAACATTCTTCTTTAATTTGGTTCACATCGCTCCAGATTTGGATTAGCTGCCATATATTGGGTTGTCCAAAAAGTAATTGCGGATTTTTCATATAGTCGGCGTTGAAAAATTTTTTCACAGCTTGTGACTCTGTAATTGCATTCTTTCTTCTGTCAGTTATCAGCTTGTTCTTTAAGCTTGCTTTAGAAAAAAAAAAGTGTGAAAAAGTATATTTGATTAAAGTTCATTCTAAGTTTTATTAAAAATGCATTTACTTTCTTTTAAAAAATCCGCAATTACGTTTTGGACAACCCAATAGATCGATCTCTCGATTTAAGGTTTTGGGCCTATAAAAGGCGCACTTATTGTCCGATTTCGGCGAAATTTGACACAGTGAGTTATGTTAGGCTTTTCGCCATCCGTGTCGTATACGATTCAGATCGGTCTATATTTGGATATGGCTACCAAAAAGACCATTATATTGTTCTGCAATATCCCTGTCGAATGTGGACTTGTACCAAATTTCTGTAAATCTGCTATGGGGGCATAAATTATGCATTTTTCATCGGATTATGGTATAAGGTCGTTTACATATATACGCGAGGTGGTGGGTATCCAAAGTTCGGCCCGGCTGAACTTAACGCCTTTTTACTTGTTTTATTTGAATTAAAGCTTGAAATGATCTTTATACCCAAGCCGACTCACTAGTTTTTTTCTGAATGTTATATCCCAAATAGAACATCCCATTTCATTGCACATATGAGTAAAGAACATTTATTTTCTATCACTTCCTCTATAAATCAAAAAGAAACACAAAATTATCTCTTCTATCCTATATAATGCATTAACAAAGACCATTTTTTGAAAAAGTCGATCTTGCGAATTGTTGTTGTTGTTGTCACCATTAAACATGAAAGAAGACCATCTACTCCAAAGCGAAGTCTATGTATTCTTAATTCCATCTAGACTTCGCTAAATTCCGTGTAAAATTCTCTATTTGTGAAATGTACCCTTATATGGGAGCTACTATAAAATATTGGTCGTTTCGTCCATGGAATATACTTTCGTTTGCAAAATTTTAGACAGATTGGAACAAAAATGTGGGTTTCAGAGCAAAAGTACCTAAAATTGTGGGTTCGTTAGTATCAGACCCTGTGTTGGGTTCTCAATATACGGAACAACCGAACAAAGCGCGCAAACTGAGAAACAGCAAATTTGGTAAAGTCTTAATCAGAGATTAAAAGCGAAGACTTAACTACACAGCTAAACACTGACCTTCATAAATGATACCATGTTGATATGATGAACGGTGTATATTTTAAGATTAATGGCGCTTTTTAATATAGAAAATAAAATCAATTCTTACAAAGATGTTTTCTCTTGTAAGAAGTGATCACTGCAACTCACTTCAGGACTTGAATTAATAAAAGTTTTGCATAAATACAAATAACTTACTTATTTGAGCCGATCTAAAATAATTTATACTGACATAAATCTTAATTTCCATTTTAAATAAATCCCGCAAAAAAATGGCACATACATTATACAAATCCTCTAGCAAACAAACATATACACACACATACATACCTATACAAAACACAAAAAATTCAGTGTGGCATACAAAATGCCAGTATTTATTGGGAAAAACTCTGACAGGTGGTGGTGTGTGATGAGGTGTAAGAGCAGATAACGTAGGCAACAACAACAACAAAAGTAAAGTGAAGTGAAAAAGGGAAAAGCAGAAAAACAAGTTGTTGTTGTTGTTGTTGCCTTAAAGTGGTTTGTTTTCTTGCACACCAAACGCAGAGATTCACACACACACACACTGCCATAGAGATTACACATCACGTTACAAAAGAGAGCAATAGAAGAATATACATTTTTGCACTTCCATTCGTACGTACATACATACATACTTACATCTCCTTACATACCCATGTACCCTGCAAACATTTTTTTTCGCCAAACATTCTTCCGCGAATCTCCCAGATGAAGGTTATGAGAAAGCCAGAAGATTCTTGGAAGATCTAAGAATCTAGCAATTATCGTGTGGACGAGTAAAAAATTAGCGTTTTGGAAGATTAATAAAATACTCCTCTTAGGCATTATTCGCCTGGACGAGAAAAGAAAAAGTGCTTTGTAATGTTGTTGTTGTTTTAACCACATTTGCATGTGGAGGTAGCGATCCTCGCCATGCTGCTGTAAATAAGCAAGCTTGTTCCGGTCCAAAGGACCGATCGCTGGTTATATATAGGCGCCAATAACCCGCCTTGTCATATCGAGCATCATAGGCACTCAGTATTTGTGCAAGAGCTGGTGCCGCCCGGCCTCTCACTGAAACTCTTCGCTCGATACCGCTGAGTGTCCGCGACTGCCGTTGCAGCTACTCCGTATGGAGCATTCCACTATCCGCAACCTGTGGACGCGCCCGGTAGCTCGCTGCTAAGCTTCTCGTGGCCTCACATAACACCGGACGGACCTCAATGTTCCAGCCTATGTGGTGCTCACAGCTATTCCGTGCTGAAAGTGTTGTGTAATATTTATTATATATTATTCTGTTAGAGCTGCTCGTCATTGGCTTGGAAGATCTAAAAATGCATTAGTTTGCTCATAAAAAACTTAGCAACTCCGAAAAAAGTAAAAAAAAATACTCGTCATGTTCGTCATACTAAGTACCAATCGTCAAATAAGCCAAGTCGACTCAAAACAAAACATCGAACATCATTATTCAACACAAGACCTAAACGCACCACGTATAAAAATAAAAGCAATCGCCAAAAGTTAACTAAGGCGATTTGTAAACAAATCTTCTGGGCGATTATAGCGCAATGAGTTACGTATCAGTCGTCGCGAAGAGTTGCTAAATCTTCCACAGACACAATGGATTGTCCAATGATATCCTATAAGAGAGTTTCATGTCTCTAAAGAATCATCGCGAAAGGATTGTTTAATGATATCCCAGAAGAGTGTTTCGCGACTCATTCGGAAGAACAATTTATGATGGGGACGAACGCTCTTTCAAAATAATGAAAAATGTTTGCAGGGTACTCGTGGTACACTGGCGGCTACCGCCAATTACTTCCTTTTTGTTTTCCTTCTGCTTTGTTTCTGTCTGTTTTAACTCATCGTAAAGCAATAAACCAAATGAGCTGGAAATGTGGCCATCAAAACAAAAATGACAACACAATTTCGCAAAGAAGGAAATAGGGAAAATGCGAGGAACGTTAGGTATGATTTTTAGAAAAGACGAACAGGTTTTCCATCCATGTTAGTATTTGTTGTTCTACCTACAACAACATAACATTAGGTAGAGTTTGATGCTGTCCCACAGAGAGTTGCCATAAGCAGGAAAAGAAAATAATTACAGACTATTTTTGTTTTAAAAATGTGAGGTTTTCTAAATTCAGAAATAAAATTGTAACTCTCAATTAATTACATTTTTATACCCACCACTATAGGGTAGGGGGTATACTAATCTAGTCATTCCGTTTGTAACACCTCGACATATTGATCTGCCAGCCCATCAAGTATATATTTACATATATTCTTAATCGTCTCGAGATTCCGAGTCGATCTAGCCATGTCCGTCCGTCCGTCTGTCGAAATCACAATAGGGTTCGAACGCGTAAAGTTAGCCGCTCGAAATTTTGTATAGATGCTTCCTACTGATGTACTTAGCAGGACTCTTAAAGATACGTGCGACGGCGGAGTGGGCTACCGAAAGTGGTCTAGGAGTAAATCCGTGCATGACAGAAGTAGTTCTTTTCATTAGGAGGTACAATAGTCCCCACCCCGGGGGACCATTTGGTGAAAAGTATATAAAATCTCTTCACCACGGTTTGAAGTCTTGTTTTGAGATTTCCTTAAATTGTTAAGGATCTCCTGGATACGACAGTGCTGTTTACATGTTGGTTGAAAGAAAGTTCTGGTTTATCAGTCGGAGTAGAAGGGAAGACTAGGATGGATGGTATGAAGGTAATGGATGGGTAGGTGGTGATGGACGGTTAAAGCGACGAGACGGAGGATGGATGAGTGGAGAGAGTTGAAGGCTACTGTATCGTTGAAGTCTTCGGAGCTTGTCGAGTGGGTGTGAGTGTAGAAGTTCTGATCGTTTGAATGTGTTTTACATTGTGTCGCTTCTATTCCTTGCGAAAAGCAGAATGTAAACCGTGTTGTGTGAATGTTTCTGTGGCATTCATGTTTTGGCTCAGTCTTGTGCCGGCTCATTTTGGGCTATGCCAACCGATTTCTGATGGTTTCTGAATGACGAGTTGCTACGGATTGGTGCTTGCATCATCCCACTAGGTGACCAGTCCGGAATTGGTAAGAGTTCAACTGAAAGTAGTTGAACTGCGTGGTCGGAACAGAGTCCTTAATCTGGTACATCGGGAGTAAAGAGCCCCTTAAACTTTGGTACAAGCCTAACCATGATGGTGATGACCCAGTTGGAAGCAACGTGGTTGCTATGCTTTGTACCTAAAATCGCAGTAATGGCATTTCGATGATCGGTGTGGAGTTGCATGTAATCTACCGGGTGCCATGACCCATAGATCGAAAGGAGTTTTAGATGGTGCTCGGCTCATAACAAATATTGAAATCATGTCCAAACAATGTTGGATTAAATAGGTACTCATGCTGACTCGGTCATGTGCGTTGGTAGGCGCATTATATTCACCCGGGTTTTGTTGTCAACATTCCAAAACAATGTGGCCTAATCTGGAACAGACTTCTTAGTCATTATGTCCGTCATGATAGGATACAATGACAATGACGTGCTGACAGACTAAAGGTTGCAAGTAACGACTTTTGCAGATGTTGTGTGGACGTCGGTGGTACCCTCAATCGAGACGACCAAGAGCCCGGTCTAGTGGTGGGAGACACCTCGAAACTTAGTTTCTGAGATTGTAAAAGGAGCGGGGAAGATCGAGGCATTTAGATTGCTATTCTACGTTCGGATAATGGAACAAATGTTCTGTTATAAGCACGTCGAGCAGTTAAAAGGACGTCGAGGAGGAAGAGATTTTAGAACATCTGCTGGCAATTAGAAGGAGTTTTACTTTAGGTTCTCATTCCTTTGAGAACTTGTCTGATTTAGCGGATGTAAACATTCGCATATTGTAGGGATTTATTAAGTGATTTTGACGTTTCAACGATGGGAACTAGAAGGCACCTTCCTTCTCCTGTTCTTGTGGTATTACAATGAACGAAAACGTCTGAGTGAGTCTGATGGCAGACTGCCGCATAGACCTAAATTAACCTTCCTATTGATGTAGGGCTTTGGGGATTGTAACTGGGCCACATCGGTTCAGATTTGGATATAGCTCCCATATAAAGTGGTCCTTCGGGTTGAATCTTTTAGTTCCTAAAAGACCCAATTGTTTTCCGAATGGGCTGACATTTCTATTACGGCTTTCAACAATCGTGCTAAGTATAGATTAAATTGGTATATAATCAAGTGATATAGCTCCCATAGGAACAGGTCTCTCAATTTGACCTCTTGATCCCCTGGAAGCCGTAGTTGTTATCTATTTTGGGTGAAATTTTTTAATTTTAGCGTTCTGTTATGATTTCGAACATCCCGGCCAAGTACAGTCCAAATCGATGTATAACCTGATATAGCCCCTATATGAACTGACCTCCTGATTTGACATCTTTATAACTTCGGCCCTTTAAGCGTAGATCCTGTAGAATATTCAATATCATAAGGAATGCTATGTGCCTAATTTCGTGAGGATAATAGGCTGTAGAAGGGAGGTAACAATTTCATTTTGGTCATCGCTGATCTAGATCTGAACCGATTTCGATGAAATTTACCAGTATGGAGGCTCATAATAGACTCCTTCCACATTTTTGCAATACTAGTCTAAATCGGGCGAACATATATATGGGATCCATATCT
The DNA here is from genome assembly GCF_963082655.1 of Stomoxys calcitrans. Lineage (NCBI taxonomy): Eukaryota > Metazoa > Arthropoda > Insecta > Diptera > Muscidae > Stomoxys > Stomoxys calcitrans. Next base: position 161,102,568 of record NC_081555.1, on the reverse strand, counting down.
CCCAGTTTCTTTGGTTTTCGGCCTTAGGCTAAAAAATTGTCTGTCTCATATTTGACAATGTTCCGAAAAAAATTGCAATTTCTACTTTGTTCACAAATTAACACGGATAGAAATACATATAAAACGAAATGGAATATTAAATACATACTGCGTTGATCCGTATATTTTTCAATGGGTCTCTCTATGTGTCTCTCTCTTTTCTGGGTGGTTGAAACGAATGCAAACGAATCATTTTTTCGTGTAACAAATTGTCTTTTACTGTAAACGTAATATTTTTGGCTTAATCTTTGAATGAATCTTTATCACGGACGACGTTCCCAAAAGTTTTACCATAGACGATGTGACTTTTATATAAAGAGGAGAAAACTTCACGACTAACATTTGGCAGTGGAGAGAAATATATCTCAATGGGTATAAAAATTAGTACTTCACCAATAAAAACAAATTTGATTGTCTCAAATATATTCTCAAAAATATTCCAGATATACGGTATAATTTCAATTTTATTCTATTTTATTTTATCTTATTTTGTTTTATTTTCTTCTAATTTTATTTCGTTTTCTTTTCTTTTATTTATTTATTTTTTTTAACAGTCATACATAAAATTGGCAATACTGTAATACTGTTACCAATGTATCACAATCTCATGAGTTGAAGTTTTCATTACACACAATGCATTTATTTTCTCTTCCAAGAGCAAGAGAAAATATCTATGAGATTTTGTGAGTGTATCTTTGTATCAAGTAAATCAAACTCAATTAGCGTTAAGGTGGGGCAGGCGTCGTCATCATAACTTGATGTATGAAAAAGACATAAAGAGCAATAGAGAAAGAGCGTGAGTTGAATTTCTAATATAAAAATGCAGAAACTTTTATAAAAGAGTAGTATAATGAGTTATCCCCTTTAACTGCCCCCCTGCCCCACAACCATCATACGTAGTCAGTCAGTCAAGTCAAGCAACTTAACTCACATACACAAACACACTACTTATAGACGCCATTATAATCATTACGAATGAGATGATAATGATGATGAGCAAAAACATCTGTCAACATCTAATGTTGGAGAGTAGTAAATATTAAGCCCGAAGCATGGTTCAAGAGTGCTCTACTCATACAAATGATGAACTTTGGTGTGGGAACACACAGTCGCATACAAACCAAAGAAAAAACAAGAAAATGATGGAGGAATTTATTGTTGTTGTTGTTTGTTGCTAATGTCCATGCCGTTTTTTCGTTTCGTTTCTTTTCGTTTGGTTTGGTTTGGTTCATTCATTCTTTTTGGAAGCTTTTTCGCTTTTTTTTCTGATAGGTGGGGTAAGAGGTAACATGAAGGGAGTTATGTTCTCATACACATGGCTCCCTCGTCACTAAACACGTTGAAGCGTTGGTTTTTTTTGAAAATGTTTGTTTTTTTTTCGTTTCTCTTCCCAAAATTAGCACAAAAAGTTTGTGAAGGTATAAAAGACTATCAGATATAGTTATACATATACACCCATACGTATGTTTACTCACACAAATGCTGACACCTACAATTTGGTGGTTTTGTGGCTTTATTTTGTTCTGTCTCTTATTCGCCGTTACTAAATGACAGAAAATTTTAAGCAAAAAATTAAAAAGAAACAAAAACAACATACACGTGTAAGAGGATGGTATAAAAATTTGGTAGAAATAAGGTAGAACGGGGTGCCCAAACTTAACTTAACTAAAGGAAGACCTAGTAAGACGGAGAACTTAACTTAAAAAAGGCGTATGGTACTGTAGCATATACTTCATTAAACTTTTATCAAATTAACTTGTCTTTAAGAATTCAAATAATGACTGGGCTAGATCCACATGTCTCAATGTTTACCCAGAGAAGAAATATGCCTGTTCACGACGAAGACGAAGGTGGGCCAATTTAATGCACCACGTTTCCTCAGTAAGAAGATTTCGATATCTGACAAGGTCAAATACTTAGGTGTGATCTTGGACAGGAATCTGAATTGGTCGGTGTCACATTCAGGAGAGTACTGAGAAGGCTCACATATGTTGGGCACTATGTAGACGAGCCGTAGGCTCGAAATGGGGCGTGAATCCGAGGATAGTCCACCGGCTCTACAGGAGAGAACATGTCGTCTTGGCATAGGCGGAGCGATGAGGACCACGCCCACTAGGGCACTGGGAACTATTCTAGATATCCGACCCATTGACATACAGATTACGTGTGAGGCAGCCACTGCGGCTATAAGACTTAAGGCGATGGGAGAGTGGATTGAGGATGGGAGCAGCACATACCATCGCGATATAATCGAGGCGACGATAAGAAACCTGGAAGGAAGGGAAGAGGTTTCCGATCGGATACCTGAGATGAACCTTGATGTCGAGTGCGAGGCACTGCTGCCATCGGTACAGTCTTGGATTGACGGAACCCTGGTATTGCCATCATGTTACACGGAGGACAGAGTGAACCTTGGGGTCTACATTGGAAACCCAGGGACCGCCTGCAGGCGGAGATCCGTGCGATCACGGAATGCGTGAAGTGGTGTGGTGTTAAAGCGAGGACGTCCAGTGTAAACAACTTTACCAACAATAAAATTGCCATAAGGCCAATAACAACCAGGACGGTAAGGTGGCGAACAGTCATGCAGTGTAAGAAGGCGATAACGCCTTCTCTGTCATTCAGTATAGCTATTGGTATCATAAGGGGACACATAGGACTACGAACTCACTTATGTAAAATGGGTGCGGCAAGTGATAGCATGTGTAGGGCATGCGGGAAAGATGATGAGACGTTGGAGCATTTTTTTTGTCATTGCCCGGATACCGGCACTAAGGTGGAGACACAATACCAGGCATGAACCAATTTAGGGGAGTGGTATTGAAAACAATTAAGGATGTTGTAAGTAGCACGGAATTCCTAACTTAAAATTTTCTTTTTAGAGGTTACTTTATAGTTTTTAGAGCGCACAACAAACCGATTACTGGCTTAGGTGTATGTCCATAGTGGCATGGGGCGGATTGATATCTGCACCCTCTTTTCAACCTAACCTAACCTCAAAGAAATCGGTCAAGATTTTGATAGACTTGAATCGGACTGCATTCATTGATATATGAGAAATTTGTTCCTGTTCCTTCATGGGCAAATTTGCCATTTATGTATATCGCCCGATTTTCACTTCTAAAGCCAATGCAAGCGCATTTATTGACGAATCTTGCCAAAATTGTGCACAAAGCTTTCCTCGGTGCCTACAACAATATCTAAGAAGTTTGTTCAAAATCGATTCAGATTAAGTTGTAGTTCCCATATAAATGTTCGTCAGATTATGGGTAATTTGCAATATGTTGTCATTTGTCAATCGCAGTTATTACTTTTTGAACATATTTGCTTTGCTGGAAACTTGATGCCGAGGTCCATCAAAATTAGTTCAGAATTAGATATAGCTCCCATTTTGTTTATTGGTTTGACCATTTGTTATGAAAAAGTAAGTGGGAGTGATACAAAATTAGTGTAAATCACTCGTCGTAGTGCAAGGCTGGCGTTTTTTCACTGACCATCAGAACGTGGTTACAAACTCAAACGGCAACAACAAAACAAATTTTGTCTTTACATTTGCAAGGGTAGTAATTTTGTGGCACACAGTTTGAATTTACCTAAACTGTGTTTTTCCCTACATTTATTCCAGTGCCTCGTCATATCATTAAAAATGTGATCTTTATATCACATACCTACACACATACATATGTGGCCATATGTTCCGTAGTGGTAGTTCAAGTCTCCACTCACACACATCACTACCATCATCACCATTGTCGTCCCCACCACCATAAATAATGACGTCAGCTTTTTTTTCGTAAAAAACTACAGACTAAACCGACGCCACTGCCCCCCATATGGGAACATAAAACATTCTCTAATAAAACATTTTAATTTTGAAAGTGTTTTTTGGCATATGGTCTAAAATCGTTAGTTGTGCGTTGCTTGTTATTGTTTTCATTTTTTTTTCAATTTTCCGCTATCATTCTTGTTTTTCATAGCTAAAAATAGTTTTTTCATCCACATCATTATTTTGTTTTCTCAGTCGCTAATTAATTAATTTGAAATCTATTTTAAGTAGTATACAATATAAGCTACAAAGTTTTTAAATTCTTGAAATTTTTAGGGATTAATTTAAAAAGTGAAATCACTTTCTATTAAATAAGACTTTAATAAAAACTACATAGAGGAACATGAAAAGCAAAAAAAAATAATTATAATAAAAAAAAAATTATAAAATAAATGATAAATATTTTGCAAGGTGTTCTTATAAAAATGAAATGCTCGAGAAATTTTCTTGGAAAAACATGAAAATAATTGTTCATTATTTCAATAAAAATTAAAATGTTTTTTTTTAATAATTTTGATGAAAATAACATTTTAAGGAGTTTCTACAGATTCCACAGAGGTGGTTGTTGTCAGTCGATTAGATCAGCTGGCAAACCATCGGCTTCTGCGGCCTTGTTCTACAGCCGTATGACTGCTATGTAGACCACATTTCTCTGCGCCACATCTTTTATATATAAAAATCAATTTGTGTTTGTTTGTTTTTGTATGTTCCTAGACTCAGAAACGGCTGAACCGATTTTCTTGAAATTTTCACCGATGGTGCATAATGATCCCGTGGTGAAAATAGGGTACTACATTTTTCGGTATCTGAAGGGGAAACGGACCCTCCCCCTTATCCTAATTTTCAGGAACGCCAGATCTCTGAGATGGGTGGTGTGGTTTTTAAGCAAAATTTTGTGTCCTCTCTTATAGTAACCTACAAACAAAAATTTGGTATCAAATTTCGGATGGGGTACCTAGGGTGGGCGCCCCACCCCACATCCTAGCAAATATATATATATATACACCAATCACCACAATATGGGACTCAAATGATAGGTATTTAAGATTGCTAAACGTATCTGGTATCCAATTGCCGGACCAAGTGTTTGGGGGACCACCCCAACCCCCAAAACACCCCTAAATCGGACATATTTACCGACCATGGCTATATGGGACTCAAATGAAAGGTATTTGTGAATAAATTACAAATTTGATATCCAAATTTGCGACAAAGTTTCTGGGGGTCCACCCCTTCCTCAAAACACCCCCCCCCAAACAGGACTTATTTACTGACCATGGCAACATGGGGCTTAAATAAAAGGTATTTGAGTGTAGAGCACGAAGCTGATATCCAGATGTGGGACCAAGTGTTTGAGGGGCCGCCCATCCCCGAGAACATCCCCAAAGAAGACAAATTTACGGCCATAGCAATATGGGGCTCAAATGAAAGGTCTTTGAAAGTAAAGCACGAATCTGATATCAATGTTCGGGAAAGGTGTCTATGGCCCCCCATAGCACCACCCAAATAGGAAGTATTTGCTGACCATTACAATATAAGGCTCAAATAAGAGGTATTTTAGAGTAGAACAAGAATCTGATATGTATTTTCAAACCCAAGTCACTGAGTGGCCGTCCCATCCCTCAAAAACACCCCCTACTATGGAAAAATGGAGCTCAAATTAAGGGTTTTTGGGAGTAGACCATGAATCTGACATCAACATTCGGGACCAACTGTCTAGGGGTTGTCCCACCACCATAACAACCCCCCAAGTGGGACGTTTTTGCTCACCAGGACAATTTGGGTCTTCAAGACTATGGAGCTCGATATTCATAGTTTTTAGGGCCCATGCCCAAAACCAGACATATTTGCTTTTGACTTTTTTAAGTGATTTAAGTGAATGGTATTTGAGATTAGATAACGAATTTGATATCCAATGTTGAGGCTAATGGCAATATGGGGTTCAAATATATGAGAATAGAGCAAAATTGCTAATTTTCCCATGAACATTCCAGTAAGGAAAAGGGGCAAACTTCTCACATATCAATGAGTGTAGTCCGATTCAAAATTTAAGCTTAATGATAAGGGGCCTCCTTTTTATAGCCGTGTCCGAACGGCGTGTCGCAGTGTGAGAATAGAGCACGTTGCTGATATATTTTCAGAGCTTAGTGATTGGGGGACCACCCCACTCCCCAAAACACCCCTAAGTCGGGCATATTTACCGACCATGTCAATGTGGGGCTTAAATGAAAGGTATTGGGGACAGAGCAAGAATTGATACCCACTTTCGGGACCTATTTTTGGGGTTCTACCCCTTTCCCAAAATACCCCACAAACATAAATTTTTTACTGACCATCGCAATATGGGGCTCAATTTAGAGGTATTTGGGAATAGAATACAAATTTGCTATTCAAATGTAGGACCATGTATTTAGGGCATCATTTGCTATTCAAATGTAGGACCATGTATTTAGGGCATCACCCCTTTCTGAAAACACCCCTCAAAGGGTAAAAATTTTTCGACCATGCCAATATGTGGCTCAAATGAAAGGTATTTAAGATTAGAAAACGAATTTGATAACCAATTTTGGGACCAAGTGTTTGGGGGACGCTTTATCCTGTAAACTAAAAGTTTGTCAAAACATTCTAAAATTTTATTTTCATGTTTAAATATATTTTTCTAAAACATATTCTTAGGCTAATAATTCCATTTTTTTTTGAACTGCCAAGTTTAAGAAATTTTTTAATAAAATCTAAAAATTACTATCTCGTCTTAATTGTTTTATCACCATATATATTTTCGGTGTTATAAAAATACATATACTTGTTGATCACCCAAAAATGTTTGTTCTTTATTAATGATGTCATATTTTCGCTCCTGCAATACACAGCTTATTTAGAGGCATTTTTATTACTATTTGTATAAAAAGTTTCTGTTTTTTACTTAAAAATGTTTGATTATTTTAATGGAATAAACTGTGCAAACGTGCTTTAATTGTTAATTTTTTAAGTGCTCATCATATTTCAATTTCTTTGCTCGATTCGCTTCAATAATTCACATCGCTCAGTTGGCGGCGCTCAAATGGTTTATTTTGTTTTCCAAATCGGCTTGATGAATGCCAAAAGGTATATTTAGCAAAAAAAAAAAAAAAACAATGTAAAACTTTGTAGGTTATTCAGGCAATTAGTAATGGTGCTTTGGTTTGATACTAATGAAGTTGACCCTTAAATCAAGATTTTTAAAAATTTTTAAAAATTTCTTTTAGCAAATGTTTTAAATATTTTTGAAAATGAGAGGAAAGTTTTTATAAAAAATCATTGTGGCCGTCGCAAAAAATGTGAAACAAAATTTTTATACGAAACTAGTCGAACCGGGCCCGCTCCGCTGCGCCTTCTTTAACTCTCTAATATCTTTTTAGGGTGGGGCACTTCGCCCTGAATGAGGATATCGATTTCGCGCCATTGTAGTCTATGACACTGAATGCGTTCGAATCCTGGCGAGAACATCGGACAAAGCATTTAAAGAAATTTTCCCAAAGAGGTGCCGCACTGCGGGACGCCGTTCGGACTTGGCTATAAAAAAAATTCCCTTATCATTGAGTTAAAACTTGAATCGAAAAGCACTCATTGATGTGTAAGAAGTTTGTCCCTGTTCGGTTCCTGGTGTTTTTAAAAATTATGGTAATGAGAAGTGCTCTTTGGGGAAGGGATGGCACCTCAGACATTTCGACTCAAATATGGATATCAAATTCGTGCTGCACTTCCAAATCCCTTTAATTTGAGCCCCATATTGCCATGGCCGGTAAATATGAACCGTTTGAAGGGTGTTTTGGGGCTGGGGCGGCCACCGATACTTTACACTGAAAATAGATATCAAATTCGTTCTTTATTCCCAACGGAAATGAAGTACAGTTGAAAGGGCGTACTCCAAAACACTTGGCTCCAAAATTGGATATCAAATTCGTTTTCTACTCTCGAATACCTTTTATTTGTGTCCCATATTATCATAATAGGTCAAATAGCCCATTTGGTGTATCTTTAGGAGAAAAAGCGCCACCTAGAATTGAACGAAAATTTTAATGTCATATTTGTAATGTACTCCCAAATACCTTTCATGTGAGTCCCATATGGCCATGTTCGGCTAATATGACTATTTGCAAGTATTTGGGGTTGGGCGACCTCCCATTACTTGGACCTAATGTTTAATGCCATATTTATAATCTACTGCCTAATACTTTTCAATTGAGTCCCATATTAACAGGAACTTTGCCACCTAGACTTGAACGCAAATTTTAATGTCATATTCGTAGTCTACTCCAAAATACCTTTCATGTGAGTCACATATAGCCATGTTCGGCTAATATGCCCATTTGGGGGTATTTGGGGGTGGGCGACCTCCTATTACTTGAACCTAATGTTTTATGCCATATCTGTAATCCAATGCCTATTACCTTTCATTTAAGTCCCATATTGACATGAACTTCGAATATATGTGTTTAGAGGAGTTTTGGGGTTAAGGGGCCCGCTGGGTATTTGGACCCAAATTTTAATACCATATTTGTTTTCTGGTCTCCAATACCTTTCATATGATACCCTTGTTGTGCCCATCGCACCACTTTCGGATATGGGTGGCGTTTTTGGGGTAAGGGGGAGGGTCCGCCTCCTCCCGATATCTAAAAATTTTATAGCCTATGTTCCTTCCAGGCAAACGTACACAATCTATGAAAATTTTAAGAAAATCTGTTCAGCCAAATATCATATAAACATAATGTATCTCATGGCGTTTTTGAGAGGTGGTGTGACCCTCTATATTTCGATCTGATTTTGTATGCCAGATTCCAATTCTACTCCCGAGTACCTTTCATTTGAGCCCCATATTGAAATGAACGTCGAATATGTCTGTATGGGGAGTTTCGCTCAAATTTATTGTAAATACCATATCCGCATTCTACTCTCCAATACCTTTCATTTGATACTGATATTGTCCCGATCGGTCTACTTTTGATATTGTGCTGTGTTTTTGGCATAAGGGGAAGGGTCCGTCCCCCTTCCGATACTGAAAAATTACATAGCCTGTGTTCCCTTCTAGACCAACCTACACAATATGCGAAAATTTCGAGAAAATCGGTTCTGTCGTTTTTCAGTCTATACGGAAACAAACGAACCGAGTCCCATGTATCCGTGATTGGCTAATGTGTCCATTTTGGTCGTTTCTGTGGGGTGGGATGACCCCCTACACTTCGACATGAATTTGTATGCCAGATTCGTAATATACTCCCGCATACTTTTCATTTGATATATGGGTATGAAATTTTCTTATCGGTCCACTTTTGATTTTGGTTTGTTTTTTGGCATAGGGGGGAGGGTGAGTATTTATAAAGCCTATGTTTCCTTCCAGACCCTACCTACACAATCTGTGAAAATTTCGAGAAAATCGATTCTGCCGTTTTTTAGTCTATACGCAACAAACACACCGAGTCCCATATATCCGTGATTGGTTAATGTGCCCATTTTGGGCGTTTTTGTGGGGGTGGGGTGACCCCCTACACTTCGACATGAATTTGTATGCCAGATTCGTAATCTACTCCCGCATACTTTTCATTTGATATATGGGTATGTCCTTATCGGTCCACTTTTGATTTTGGGTGGTGTGTTTGGGGTAACGGTGGAGGGTCCGCTCCCTTCCGTTATCAATAAATTAGAAAGCCTATTCCTTCTTCGTGACCATATTCCTAATCTTCTCCCGAATTTATTTCATTTGAGTCCCATATTGTCGTGATCGTCAAATAAATCTATTTTAAGGGGTTTGGGGCTGGGGCGGCCCCCCAGGTACTTGGATCCAACTTTAATTATGAAATTCGTACTCTACTCTTGAATACTTTTCATTTGAATCCCATATTGTCCCGATCGGTCCACTTTTATTTTTGGGTAGTACTTTCGAGGTAAAGGGGAGGGTCCGCCCCCCCTCTGATATCAAAAAATTATATAGCCTATGTTTCCTTCCAGACCCTACCTACACAATTTGCAAAAATTTCAAGGTAATCGGTTCATCCGTTTTTGAGTCTACACGGAACAAACAAACAAATACAAATTGAATTTTATATATAATAAGATTTTGTTGCAAAACTTTTTTTAGGCAGACATTTTTTTTAACTTAAACCTATTTTTTATTAAAAATACCAAAATAAAATAACTTCTTTTTTTTATATTTTCAGGTAAATTACTTCTATACCCTTGCTATACAAATTTTGTAAGTACCCCATTGTGATGAAGTATGTGGTTGTAGCAAGTAGTTGGGAATTCGTCAGAATTAGAGGTGTGCACGTGAGTTGTTGTGTCGTGACTCACACGTGATTCACGTGATTCGTAAATAAGATCCAAATTAAAGCACATGTTCGTGCGTGACCGTTTTTGAATTAAAATTCTTCGTGCATGAGTATATCGTGAGCGAAATCATGCTCACGACACTAATCACGACTCATGAGAAAATCACGACTCACGAGAAACACGACTCGCAAGACACTCACGACCGACGCGACACTGACGACTCACGAGAAAAAAATTGTATTCACGAACGACTTTTTTATGTCGACTCATATCCACGCACGCTCAGGAGACGAAAATTTTACTAACACACGCTCAGGGATGAACATTTTACTCACGCACCACTCACGGGACACTCACGTGGCACTCACATGAAAAATCACTCACCCGCACATCTCTAGTCAGAATTTCATTTCTATAGGACATTTTGTTAAAATCAGGTCTGCGTAGTCTGACCTTCGGACCGGAGTCTAATTCGGAGTTGGAGTACCAAGCCGCAGTCGGAGTACGGTTTGGTACGATCGACTGCGCAGTCCTGGTTAAACAAAATTTTTAAAGAATTTATTTTTACAATATCAAGTCTAAAATTAATTTAAATTAAATTCTACGGGAACGTCGTTGACAAATATACATTTTAATGAAAAATTTTATTTTTCCTTTGCTATAGGAAATTTGAGAAAATATCTTCTTTTAATTTTCCTTCTTCGGGAATTTTGTCAAATAAACCTTCTGCAAAGAAATGTGTCAAAATTTCCTGCTATAGGAAATGTGGACAAATTTTCCTTAAATAGTAATCTCTTAAAAATTTGCATTCAATAGCAAATTTTGTCAAAATTTCCCTTCTATAGCAAATTTTGTTAAAATTTCCCTACAATAGCAAATTTTGTCAAAATTTCCCTTCAATAGCAAATTTTGTCAAAATTTCCCTACAAAAGCAAATTTTGTCAAAATTTCCCTACAATAGCAAATTTTGTCAAAATTTACCTTCAATAGCATATTTTGTCAAAATTTCCCTTCAATAGCAAATTTTGTAAAAATTTCCCTTCAACAGGAATTTTTGTAAAAATTATCTTTTTATGATATTTTTTTTTAAGTTTGTCCATCAATATGAAATTTTGAAAAATTTTTCATTTAATATGAAATTTTTTGAAAATTTCCCTTCTATAGGAAATTTTGTCAAAATTGCATTGCTATAAGAAATTTCGTAAAAAATTTCCTTTAATAAGATAAATCTACAAATATTGAGCATAAATTCTTCTTCAATAGTGAATTTTGTAAAAATTTCTCTTCAATAAGAAATGGCATGAAAACTTCCCTTCAACAGGAAATTTCGTGAAAAATTCCCAAAGATAGGAAATTTTGGCAAATTTTCTTCCGATTCAACAGGAAATTTTATACGAATGTCCCTTCAATGGGAAGTTTTGTAAAAATCTCCATTCAATAGAAAATTTTGCCAGCATTTTCCTTCAATATCAAACTTTGCAAAAATATCCCTTCAATATTAAATTTTTTCAAATTTTCCCTTTGATTTGAATTTTTTGTTTTAATTTCCCTTTAATTGAATAATATGTCAAAATTTTATCAAAACTTATCTTCAGTAAAAAATTTCATGAAAATTTCCCTTCAAGAGGAAATATCGTAAAAAATTCCCAACAATAGGAACTTTATTCAAATTTTCCTTCAATAGGAAATTTTGTACAAATTTCAATTCAACAGGAAATTTTACCCGAATGTCCCTTCAATAGAAGTTTTGTAAAAACCTCCATTCAATAGAAAATTTTGTAATAATTTTCCTTCAATATCAAATTTTGTAAAAATTTCCCTTTAATATAATTTTTTTTTAAATTTCCCTTCAATAAGAAATTTCATGAAAATTTCCCTTCAACAGGATATTTCGTGAAAAATTCCCAACGATAGGAAAAGTTGTCAAATTTTCTTTTAAAAGAAAAATTTCCCTTCCAAGGAAATTTTCTCAAAAATTTCCCTTCCAAGGAAATTTTCTCAAAAATTTCCCTTCCAAGGAAATTTTCTCAAAAATATCCCTTCCAAGGAAATTTTCTCAAAAATTTCCTTTTTAAGGAAGTTTTGTCAAAACTTCTCTTTATGAGAAATTCTGTCTAAATTTAATTTTCAGACATTTTTTTCAAAACTTGTTTTCTGTAGAAAATTTTAAAATTTCTTTGCTCTAAAAAATTTGCCACATTTTAATCTTAAGGGAAATTTCGCCATGTACATCCCAAAAATTTTTTCCTTACATGTGTTTTTGCACTTTTTGGTGAGGCCACATACATATATCAAATAAATCCGAAAATATTGCCAGCCCTCCTAGCTACCCCCTAAGAACATAATTTGACTATTTGAGCATAAATTTCGTATTTCGAGTCATTCATTTAATATGCCTCCGCCCGCTTGCGAATTGAGAGCATTATGGCGGCGTACGTAGCGCACGCTATGGCTATGAACACATGACTAGGGTGGGCGATCGGCTGGCCCAGAAACGCCTGTTCTTGGTATTATTTCAAATTTTAATTTTTGGACATTTCAAAAATGTTGTAGTTTTTGTTTGTTTGTACAAATTGTTGCGTCTAATTTTAAAGTTTAAAAAATTCTCACTCACTGGCTAGCTCGCGGGCTGTATGGCTGGTCGGCGCATTTCAAATGGCCAAGTGTTCTGTTTTTTTGCCTTAGTTTTGTTTTTAGTTTTTGAGTTCATTGCTGGCTGTGGTAGTTTCCTAATTTAAAATTTTTGGGCGTTATGTGGAATTTATCGCTTCGGCAACATTCACCCTGAGCTCCATCCATATTCCATCAGCTATGACGGCAAATGATGTTGGTGATGGCGGCAATGATGTTGCTGTGAATGCTTCTGCTCTTGGCGTTCTGGGTGTCAAAGTTGTGTTAGCCACACCAACTGTTGATCCGTCTGTCCGGTAGTCGATCTGTTTCTTTCTGCTTTGTTCGCTTTGTGACCATGCTAAGGGTTACGTCATATTCCCAAAAAAAAGAATATGATTGTCGTAACAAGTTTTACATTGGCTATTGCCCCACAAATTTATGATCTCTTTTAGTTGTGCAGAGATTTTCTTTTGTTTAGAAGAAATACCGGTTTTTTTCGTTCAAGTAATGACCTTAATTTGAAATCTTTTTTGGGACTAGATCTTTTTCAATTTGTTATAAATGATTTTCTAAAGTTTTCAAAAATTTGTTAGATTTTCAAGTTTATTTTTTTTTCAATTTTTGCTTTTCTGCTTTAGTTTATTTCCGCAATTACAAGCCTAGCAAACCTCGTTGAGTTTTATTTGTAACTTAAATTTGAAATAAGCGTGTGTCCATCTTAATTGATGGCGATTATGTTCACATATCATTCATCATTCTCATCGTTATTCCTCCTTCCGTTTCTTCCGTTTGTCTGTCCGTCCTTGGGTAGGTTGGTTTGCTTCTACGAAAAGTTGACACGAGATCATGTCATTTTAAATTGACTTTGCAGTACTTTTGACTTGGTTGCCTACCCATTCCATCCCATCTTTTTGGGGATTTGCGGCGATGTTTTGCGGTTACATAAAAAAACCATTTTAAACTGGATGTGCCCATGGATAGTTGAGAAGACCACACACACTTGAAAATGTTCTTTAGACAATTTTTTTTTTGGTGTGTGTGTTTTTTTTTTCAATGGATAATTGAAGTATATATTTTGTGAATTGCGGCTGAGGAGGAAGAACTGAGATCATTTCCTTAAGAAAGTGGAAAAAAATTATGAAACAGCCAAGCATGCACTTTGCCTTAGGAAGGGGTACTAAAACTATTGTTTTGCTAACTACTAAAACTATTCTTTCCCTTGGAAAAGCGTACCAAAAATACACATTCACTTGGAAAAGAGTACAAAAACTACCCTTTCCCTTGGAAAAGGGCACCAAAACTACTCTTTCCCTTGAAAAAGGTTATCAAAATTAACCTTCCCCTTGGAAAATGGTATCAAAAGTTCCCTTTCCCTTGGAAAAGGGTGGAGAAACTACCCTTTCCCTAAAAAAAGGTACTAAAATTACCCTCTCCTCTAGAAAAAGGTACTAAAATTACACTTTCGATCGGAAGAGGGTACTGAAATTAGCCTTTCCCTTAGAAAAAAGTAATAAAATTACACATTTCCTCGGAGTAGGGCAGCTTTAGTACACTCTCCCTAGAAAAGGCTAGTTTTAGTACACTTTCCCTTGGAAAAGGGTACTAAAACTAACCTTTTCTTTAGAAAAGGATACTAAAACTACCTGTCCCTTGGAAAAGGGTACTAAAACTACCTGTCCCTTGGAAAAGGGTACTAAAATTACCCTTTCCTTTGGAAAAGGGCACTAAAACTACCCTTTCCCTTGGAAAAGGGTGCTAAAACTACCCTTTCCCTTGGAAAAGGGTACTAAAACTACCCTTTTCCTTGGAAAAGGGTAACAAATTTACTCTTTTTCTTGAAAAAGGGTAACAGATTTACCCTTTTTCTTGAAAAAGGGTAAAAAATTTACCCTTTCTCTTGGAAAAGGGTAACTATATACCCTTTTCCTTAGAAGAGGGTAACAAATTTACCCGTTTCCTTGGAGAATGGTAATAAATTTACTCTATTCCTTGGAAAAAAGTACCAAAACTACCCTTTCCCTTGCAAATGTGTACTGAAACTACCCTTTCCCTAGGAAAAGGGTACTTAAACTAATATTTCCCTCAGAAAATGGTACTAAAACTACGTGTCCCTTGGAAAAGGGTACTAAGACTACCCTTTCTCTTGGAAAAGGGTACTAAAACTACCCTTTTCCTTGGAAAAGGGTAACAAATTTACCCTTTTCCTTGGAAAAGGGTAACAAATTTACCCTTTGCCTTGAAAAAGGGTAACAAATTTACTCTATTCCTTGGAAAAGGGTACCAAAACTACCCTTTCCCTTGCAAATGTGTACTGAAACTACCCTTTCCCTAGGAAAAGGGTACTTAAACTAACCTTTCCCTTAGAAAAGGGTACTAAAACTACCTGTCCCTTGGAAAAGGGTACTAAAACTACCCTTTCCCTTGGAAAAGGGTACTAAAACTACCCTTTCCCTTGGAAAAGGGTACTAAAAC
The DNA here is from genome assembly GCF_963082655.1 of Stomoxys calcitrans. NCBI lineage: Eukaryota > Metazoa > Arthropoda > Insecta > Diptera > Muscidae > Stomoxys > Stomoxys calcitrans. The sequence continues at coordinate 161,087,312 of NC_081555.1, read as the reverse complement.
TTCCCTTTCCCTTGCAAAAGGGTACTAAAACTACCCATTCCCTTGGAAAAGGGTACTAAAACTACCCTTTTCCTTGGAAATGGGAACTTAAAATACCCTTTTCCTATAAAGCTATCCTTAGCAAAGGGTACTTTCTTTGGAAAAGGGTTAAAACTAAAATTTTCCTTGCAAAAGGATACTAAAACTTTAGTTTTGGCAGACTTACCTTAAGAAAAGGGCACTAAAACGACCGTTACCCGGATCTACCCTTTTCCTTGTAAGAGGGTACTTAAACTACCCTTTCCCTTGAAAAGGGTACTAAAACTACCAGTTCCCTTGGAAAAAGGTACTAAAACCAACCTTTCCTTTGGAAAAGGGTACTAAAGCCACCCTTTTCCTTGTAAAAGGGTACTAAAACTACCAGTTCCCTTGGAAAAAGGCACTAAAACTACCCTTACCTTTGGAAAAGGTTAGTAAAACTTCCCTTTCCCTTGAAAAATGTTAGTAAAACTACGCTTTCCCTGAGAAAAGGGTACTAAAACTACCCTTTCCCTGAGAAAAGGGTACTAAAACTATCCTTTCCCTGAGAAAAGGGTACTAAAACTACCCTTTCCCTGAGAAAAGGGTACTAAAACTACCCTTTCCCTGGGAAAGAGTACCAAAACTACCCTTTTTCTTGGAGAGGAATACTAAAACTAACCCTTGACGAAGGGTAATAAGATTACCCTCTCCCGTGGAAGTGGGTACTAAAACTGGCCTTTCCTTTGGGAAAAGGGTACATAAATTCCCCTTTCCTTTGAGAAAAGGTACTAAGACTACCCTCTCCCTTGGAAATAGGAACTAAAACTGCCCTTTCCCTTAGGAAAAGGGTACTAAAACTACCCTTTTCCATGTAAAAGGGTACTAAAACTACCTTTCCCTTGGAAAAAAGGGTACCAAAACTACCCTTTCGCTTGGAAAAAGGGTACCAAAACTACCTTTTCTCTTGGAAAATGGTACTAAAACTACCCTTGGAAAAGTTACTTAAACTACCCTTTTCCTTGGAAATGGGTACCAAAACTGCCCTTTTCTTTGGAAAAGGATACCAAAAGTAACCTTTTCGTTGGAAAACGGTACCAAAACAACCCTTTTCCTTGAAAAAGGGTACAAAAACTACCCTTTTTCTTGCAAAAGGGTTTAAAACTATCCTTTTCCTTGGAAAAGGGTTCCAAACTACCCTTTCCCTTGGTACCAAAAATACCCATTACCTTTGAAAAGGTTTCTAAAAATACCCTTTCTCTTTGGAAGAGGATACTAAAACTGTACTTTTCTTGGAAAAGGGTACCAAAACAACCCTTTTCCTTGGAAAAGGGTACCAAAACTACCCTTTCTCTTGGAAAAGGGTACCCGAAATACCCTTTCCCCTTTGCAAAAGGGTACCAAAACTACCCTTTGCTTGGAAATGGTTACCAAAACTACCCTTTTCCTTGGAAATGGTTACCAAAACTACCATTTGTCTTAGAAAAGGGCACTACCCTGACGGAAATGGACTTAATCTAAACTACTACTGAATAACGCTTGCTTTAGGATCGGGTGCACCTGCATTTTTACTTCTATAGTAAACATGTGACATAAGGCAATACATGAGACCAAGAATCTTAAGATTTCCCTCGTGAGGCGCCAATAATTTTGTTCAGTGTTGTCTTATGTGCATTTTCTTTTCCTCTTTCCAGGCTAGTAATTCGATTCTTCATATGTTCTTAACATTTCCATTTTCTATTTAAATTTTTATACCTTAAGCTGCGCCCCACGTTGGGTGCCAATTTCATATAAAAGGTTGCCTTATTTTAGCCGTTTTTTTCTTTTTTTATTCCGCTAACTTCATCTTAAATTACAATTCCTGATTTGACTCACCATTTGCTAAGCCTGGTTGATATTTTCCTCTTTGCCAAAAACTGATGGGGGGCCTTCCTGTTCCACCAAACAAAAAAAACTGCCAATGGTTTACGTACTCATATGCCTTTGTATTTAAGCAATTAAGTGTTTTTTATGAGTGCTCCACTTTCATTCATTCATAAAAAATTTTAATAACAATGTCCACAATCCAATATTTGTGTTTTTCTGCCGATTGTTGCTGGGTTGTTTGATTTCTGGATTTTTTGCTTGTTGTCCACAATGCATGTCTCTTCCTCCTTCTGCTGTTTGACAGAGAGGGGGCCAACACAAGTTTTTACAGGTTGCTGTCGTAGCTGCCTCCGGTAGCTATTGCGGCTGAGGTTATTGCACCAACAAGTGCTCGTATCTGTTGGATACTCTCAACAACAAAACTAGTCGTTATTGCTGCTGTCGCTGAGACGGATAGTGCTGTTGGTGGTGGTTGTTGACTGGCTGTTTGGAAAAGCTTCAGGCTTTTGTTATTGTGAAATATGAATTTTCCGATGCTGCCGAGACTTTGGGCTTCAGCCATCGCTATCGTCGCACCATCAGCGTTTTTTCTGCCATGGCTGTTACACATAAATACTCTGGCGTATGTACCTATGTACGTGCATACCTAGACTGTTTTATGAAAATATGAATGAAAAAACAATTTTCAAATGAAATGAATGAATGCTAACTTGCCTTAGAAGGTAGAGGGTAGAGAAGGGAGCCAGCCCCCCTTCACTGCTAGTTGCATGTTCCTTGCCATGTGCCAACGCCATACCAAACAAACCAGCCAACAACGAATAAACACCTTTTTGCCTAGTATCTAGAAATCAGGTTAATTGCTTTGGCTTTATGTAAATAACGCCTATAAACAGCCTTAGTATACAATTTTTTCCTATTCAAATCTCAGATTTAATATCAGAAGAGTGGAGAGGAAGAGGGTGAGGAAAAACTAGGGTGAGATTATTTTCATGTGCCAAAGGAGATATACATGCTTGGCTAGAATTAAAAAAGGAAAGTTAAGATTTAGTTGGCAACAAATCGGAAGCGGAAATAGAAGAGAATTTATTAAAACAAAAGAAGCCAGAAATGAAGGAATAATTTTCCTTTGACATGGAAGTTGAGAGGAGCTTTACTGAATACAATTAGAAATTGTTTCACACGGAATAACACCTTTAAGGTAATGCCGTCACTGGCTTTGGTTACATATTTCTTAAGCAAAATATTTAGGAATTTTAGTTGAACTTTTTGTTATTTTCTGGTTTCTTTTTATGCCAAAAATGTTTGAAATGAATGGTACCCCACCCCGCGGATATGTTTAACAACTACCATGGATAGGAAAGAAAGCCAGAAAATAGTTATCTTTTATAGGCAGAATTTATTAAAATTCATAAATTTTATGAAAAATCATATATTTTATGAAAATTCATAGGTTTTATGAAAATTCATGGATTTTATGAAAATTCACAGATTTTATGAAAATTCAAAGTATTTACGAAAATTCAAAGCATTTACGAAAATTCACAGGATTTATGAATATTCTTAGATTTAATGTAAACTAACGGTATTCGCGAAAATTCATAGAAAATATGAAAATTTATGAAATTTTTAAAAATCTATGAAAATAGAATTTTAGGAAAATTCAAAGAGTGTATGAAAATTTATAGAATTTATAAAATTTCATAGAATTTAGGAAAATTCTTAGAATGTAGGAAAATTCTTAGAATGTAGGAAAATTCTTAGAATGTAGGAAAATTTGTAAAAATTAGGAAATGTCAAAAATTTATAAAAATTTATAGAATTTATGAAAACTCGGTGAGTGAAAAATATTCTAGAATTTAGAAATATTTACAAAATTTCCCAAAAATCATGAATATTTATGGATATTTACGAAAATTTTTAGCATATAATTCTTCATAATTCTTAAAATTTATGGATATTCTTGGTGTTTCTGAAAATTCATAGAATTAGTGTACATTTGTAGACCTCAGAGTTGACAAAAAATTCAAAGGTTTTAGGAAAATTCATACAATTTATGAAAATTCTTACAATATATGAAAATTCCTAGAATTTATGAAAAAAAAAATTAAAAAAGTTCTTAGGGTTTTTGAAGATTAATAGAATATATGAAAATTCAGAGAATTTATAAAAATTTATAAAAATTCATGGAATTTTTAAAAATTCATAAGATTTATAAAAGTGCATAAAATTTATAAGAATGCAAAGAATTTATAAAAATTCAAATTTAAATTGTCTAGCTTTCGAAGTCCATCAATGCTACTTCCAAAAGATGCACAAGTAACATGTGTATATTATTGGGGGTAGCTGTCAAACTTGGTTAGTGTCGTATTTACCCAGGATGAAACTCATCCATCACTACTTGGTTAGTTGTCATCAAGCACTAAAGGGACACGCACTTTCACGCACAAGAAAAATCGTTGATCATTAAGCTCGTCTCAAGAGAGAAACAAACGAAAATACTTAGGATTTTAGAAATTCTTTAGATTTTAGAAAATTCTTGGAATTTAAAAAATTCTTAGAGTATAACAAAATTTTTAGAATTATGAAAATTCTTAGAATCTAATAAAATTCCTAGAATTTAAAAAAATTCATGCAATTTATGGAAATTAATAGAATTCGGGAAAATTCTTAGAATTTGGGAAAATTCATAGAATTTGTGAAAATTCATAGAATTTATGAAAATTCATAAAATTTATGATAATTCATTGAATTTATGAAAATTCATAGAATATATGAAATTCATAGAATTTATGAAAATTCATAGAATTTGTGAAAATTCATAGAATTTATGAAAATTCATAGAATTTATGAAAATTCATAGAATTTATGAAAATTCATAGAATTTATGAAAATTCATAGAATTTATGAAAATTCATAGAATTTCTGGAAATTCATAGAATTTATGAAAATTCATAGAATTTATGAAAATTCATAGAATTTATGAAAATTCATAGAATTTATGAAAATTCATAGAATTTATGAAAATTCATAGAATTTATGAAAATTCATAGAATTTATGAAAATTCATAGAATTTATGAAAATTCATAGAATTTATGAAAATTCATAGAATTTATGAAAATTCATAGAAAATATGAAAATTCATAGATTTTGGGAAAATTCATAGAATATCTGAAAATTCATAGAATTTATGACAATACACAGAATTTATGAGGTTAGCATGTTCGCCTATGGCGCTGGAAGCCTGTGTTCAAATTCTGGCGAGACCATCAGAAAAAATGTCGGCGGCGGTTTTCCCCTCCTAATGCTGGCAACATTTGTGAGGAACTATGGCAATGTAAAACTTCTCCCCAATGAGGTGTCGCACTGCGACACTCCGTTCGGACTCGGCTATAAAAAGGAGGCCCCTTATCATTGACCTTATCAGATTTCACTCATTGATATGTGAGAAGTTTGCCACTGTTCCTGGGCAAAATTTGCAATTTGCACATGAAAATTCTTAGAATTTAACAGGATTTTTTTCAACGTTTCATTTTTGTTACAAAAACTTTGAGTTTAAATATTTTCGTGACTTAATTAAAGTCCATAGCAATTTCTTCAATTATGTATAAGTCAGCAGCCCGCTATTGCCTGCCAACGGAATTAACATAAACTCTTGAATTTATGCCCTCTTAACCCTCGAAACACAAAAAATGCGTCAATGCTTCGGCTGTTGTGTTTTATGAATAAAAACAAAAAACCTACCAGATGATGTCATTTTTTTTGTTGAGGGTATACAAACAGTTGATGAGTGTGGCTGGGAAAGGAAAAATTCACATTTCTTCTTCTTACTCCCGCTACATAATAGTGCAACAAATTTAGTATAATGAACGACTCGAAGAAAGCCTTTGTCGCCAGGCAAAAAGCCAAATAGTCGTCGCCTGAAATGCTGCGGACGACTACCAAAGTACACATGAACTCTTCAAACACACACAAATTGCTGGAAATGGAAATAATTTGTTGTCGCTTTTCTCCATGTTTCTAAGTTAGCTTCGAAGCCAAAAAGGAGCAAAAGGATAATAATAATAAGAAAAGGCACGCAAAGCAAACACGAGTAGCAACAACATAAAATCGATAAATTTTCCATGGCAGAGAATTCACTTCGGTTGATAATCATAGTTGACGTCATGCCATTCCAATTTCCATTTTGCGAGTCGTTATTTGGTTGGCGTTCGTCGTCCTTTGTTGAACCCATTGTATGGCAGTATGGCTTTATTAACTGCAAGAGAAAGTGATATTGGCGTTAGTATTGTCATGGGGGCCAAATAAAGTGTGGCCTATCTCCCATTTTTCTTCATTTTCAAATTTGTGGAGAAATTTAATGAAATTTTCTTTGGCCCAAAGACAAAGTGTGTAGGTGTCACATCTTCCAATAGGAAAATGTAATAAATACGGCCAGTGTCAACAATGGGTTAATTTCGTAGCACTAGGCACAGAAGCGTTTCTATTTGAGAGTGAGCATTCGTTAACTTATCGTTATTACATTTTATTTTGAGGCTGATTTTCTTTGCATTTCTTTCGTATTTCTTTACTTTGGGGACTTTCATTTTCTTTGCCAGAGTTTTCCCCTTGAGGCCAAGTTAATAAATTGAAGAACTCTAGCACCACCATATGGGCTATCGACTTGGGGAACGTTTTAGTTAGAGCAAAGCAGACGTTAGTTGTTGGCAGGGTGATAATGTTGGAGGGTATTATGCTGCCGCATGACATCAAACTCATGTTGTTGGCTCATGGCGATGACATTTAGCTGACGACCGACTTGGATATCAGTCAACTGCATTGTTTTGGCCATCATCATCATCATCCTCGTCATTACCACCACTACTATTTGGGGTTAATTGAAAAGCTACTTTTTTCTATTTTGGCCATGGTCGACACAAGTCGTTGTGTTTTCTTGGCAAACATATCATTTTGTGACCAAAGCGCAATGACCGTCTATATGCATTCCTGAAGTGCAGAGAAGGGAGAGTTTATAAGAGTTGGTCCCCAACAAAGGTGTGTACTATTTGACTTTTGACGCGATGGCGTTCCCAAAATGGCTAACTTGTTGGTGTATTCCAGTTTTTCTGTTCATGAAGGTGGATATTTGGTCTGTTCAAATATTGAAATGCTAAGCCTTGTTTACAAAAAATTAAAAATTCCTGCAAAATTTATGTTTATTGTTTTGGTGGTTAAAAAAAGCACGATTGTGGAAAGCAGTTATGAGTAGGTTAAAAGTGCCATTGATTTCTCACGCAGATTTCTTATGAGGTGAACTTTAGTCACTCAAATGTTTTACAATCGGAAAGTAAATGCTTGACCTGACATCAGGATACGTCAGAAAAACGAAAACAATTTTGAAATTGTGGTCAACTGCTGAACACCTGCATTCTATGAAAATTAGTAAATTTAAGGATCATAAATTCTAAGAAATTTCTTAAATTCTAAGAAATTTCTTTAATTTTAAGAAATTTCTTTAATTCTAAGAAATTTCCTAAATTCTAAGAAATTTCTTAAATTTTAAGAAATTTCTTAAATTCTAAGAAATTTTTTAAATTCTAAGAAATTTCTTAAATTCTAAAAAATTTCTTAAATTCTAAGAAATTTCTTAGAATTTAAGAAAAACGAAAACAATTTTCAAATTGTGGTCAACTGCTGAACACCTGCATTCTATGAAAATTAATAAATTTAAGGAATCATAAATTCTAAGAAATTTCTTTAATTCTAAGAAATTTCTTTAATTCTAAGAAATTTCCTAAATTCTAAGAAATTTCTTAAATTCTAAGAATTTTCATAAGTTCTATGATTTATCACAAATTCTACGAATTTTCATTTTCAATTTTTTTTTGCCTGTTAGGACGAAACGCGTCTAACAGTGGTTGATGTATTGTGATCTCTTTCCTCTTCCATAACAATAAAAATCTTTGATCATTAAGCAGGTCTCGAAAGAGAATAAAGAAAAGAATAATGAAATAAATGCTCTCGCCCTAACAAGCAAAAATACTTGAAAAAAAACCGGTAGAGCCAGACCGTGATTCAAACCTGGACAGACGGAGCCGTTGCTGTAGTATAGTGCTTGCAGCCATCAATACAACTTCCAAAAGATGCACTGACAACATTTGTGAAAAACAACTGAATATGTGGATTACTGAAATGAGTAACACATGCGTTGGAAAAGAACAGTTAGTGCGAGAGGTGTCAAACTTGGTTAGTATCGTATTGACATCGTAAATGTGTTTTCGTTTTTCATTCGATGCAATGAATGGCCCTTGAAGCTTCCTAGTGGGATTGAAACGTCCCCTAACCCAGGACAAAACGCGTCCTACAGTGGTTGGTGTATTGTGATCTCTGGCTTTTCTTTTCTCTTGCAAGAGAAACGTCGTACTTACGTCATTAAGCTCGTGTCTAAGAGTTTTCATAAATTCAAAGAGTTTTCATGAACTGTAAGAATTTTCATAAATTCTAAGAATTTTCATAGATTCTAAGAGTTTTCATAAATTTAAAGAATTTTCATAAATTATTATATATTCTAAGAATTTTCATAAATTTAAGAATTTTCATAAATTCTAAGAATTTTCATAAATTCTAAGAATTTTTATATATTCTAAGAATTTTCATAAATTCTAAGAATTTTCATAAATTCTAAGAATTTTCATAAATTCTAACAATTTTCATAAATTCTACGAATTTTCATAAATTTTAAGAATTTTCATAAATTCTAAGAATTTTTATGAATTCAAAGAATTTTTTTCGTATATGTATATTCAATTCAAAAAATCACGAAAAGATTTTAAAGACCAAAATAAAAGAATTTTGAATTCTAAGATTTTGCATAACTTTTAAGAACTTTTATAAATTTAGGAATTCTCATGATTACAAGAATTTTTATAAATTCCAAGAATTTCCATAAATATTATAAATGTTCATAAATTTAATGATTTTTCGTGAATTCTATGAATTTTCATAAATTCTATGAATTTTCATAAATTCTATGAATTTCCATAAATTCTATGAATTTTCATAAATTCTATGAATTTTCATAAATTCTATGAATATTCAAAAATTGTATGAATTTTCATAAATTCTATGAATTTTAATTATTTCTAAAATCTATGAATTTTCCTTCAGTATGAGTTTTAATGAACAGTGTTAATTTTCCTAAATCCTATAAATTTTTCTATTTCCTATGAATTTTCATACATTATGTGAATTCTTCTAAATCCCATGATTTTTTTTTCTAAATTTGATGAAAATTCCTATCTTGCGCTCCGCCCGACTTGAGCCTTTCTTTAACTTGGGAATTAAATTTAGTCTAGTTTTGAAAATAGTTTGACATCTTAAGCATTACTCATTACTCAAAATCTCTAACCAGGAATAACTGCATAGTGAACTGTACTGTAAAAAACCGCAAACTTCTTCTGCCTATGCAATTTCATCAACATGGAGTAATTGTAGTGATCTGGTTGTTAGCCTCAACTTTGCTAGCATTTATCATTCGAAGAAGTTAAATGCAGAACAACGTTCAAGTGAATTCCATTGGTTGGCTGGCTTAACAAGCTAAATTATAAGTTTTGAACTATAAGTTGTAGTTTGCTTGTTAAATCCAAAGAGGCTACTTATTATATGCAACCATTTTCGTATAGTAAAGAGAATTAAATGCCAAGCCTTTTCGGCATACCCATTCCATGATTTGTGCATTTATTTATTTGTTTGATTTCATTTTGTTCTTTTTTTATTAAAAGTTCGGTCATGTGCAGTGATCTGTGATATGGAAAAATATATGGGCATAAACATTTTGTAGAAATCTTTAAGGTGATTATTTCCTGTTGTCAAAAGGGTTACGTTTTGGAATGCATATATTGGTTGGTTTGCAACATGCGAATATTCAAAAGAATAGAAAATCGTTCTAAAGTTGTTGCAGTAGCAGTACTGGCGCCCAACGTGAAAACTAAAATTTAAATTCTAAAGTTCAATTGTGGATATAGATATAAAATTTTGTCGCCTAATCTAAACGTTAACACTACAAAAGGTATCCGAGTGAAGCGTATCTGAGGTTCCTGGCCGCATGCCCTTCACTCTTACCTAACCTATCACTATTGTTTTATTGGCGTCCAACGTGAATGTTGTTTTTGAGATATAGTCTTTAAATCGTTTTAGCACTTGTAATGATACGAAAATATTCAAATTGAAATTTAGATTAAGTTCAATACATATTTTTTTAGTACTGCGAATCGTGGCGCCCAACATAGATGCATGATAATATTTTTCTCACAGTTAATCCTCTATTTAAAAATTAATGTTTTTTATGTTAGCTGAAACAAAAGTAATTTCAATTTATTTAATTTTTATTCCATTAACAATAAAGTGATTCATTTTTTCAAATGGTTTATAAAACACCATACAAAATATGATTATTCATTATTCATCCGATCATCATCATCATCACCGGCGGAATCACTAGCCTCAACGAAATATGCAAGTGACATCATGAGGTTGCTAAGTCTAAATAACGTCATCGTTTTAACAAAAACATGGTATTATTAAATTTAATTATACCGGCTTTTGTAGACTTGTACATAAATGATGAATGTATATTTGAATTAAAATTTTTTTCATATAGCGGAAAGACAACAAAAAAAAAAAAGTCAAGAAATAAAACATGTTTGCCTTCTCGCTATGCGTGAATTGTCAACATCAAAGGAATCAACGCATTTCATAGTTGAATTTATGTTGCTTTATGCTCCAAATATTTAAACTAATCACTCTAGGGCTTAATTGACAAAACTACTGAAATAATTGTTGCCATTAAAACCGAAAAAAATAATATGCATAAATTAGACTTATTGGTCTTTTAATTGCTTAAATTTAGGTCTATCATCGATTTTACAAGTTTATTGCCTTAATTACCACAATTACTACGACTTTGTAGCTGTACAATGTGGACACCCTTATTGATTAAATTAGATATACCACGTTGTAACCATTATGTGATATTATGAAGAAAAAACAACAGAGTTTATAGCTTCATTCATAAATTTTATTAAAAATCATAGAATTTATTAACGAATCATAGAAAATTAGGAAAATTTATAGAATTTATGAAAATGCCTAGAATTTATGAAAATCCCTAGAATTTATGAAAATTCATGGAATTTATGAAAATTCCTAGAATTTATGAAAAATTTCTAGAATTTATGAAAATTCCTAGAAATTATGAAAATTCCGAGAATTTATTAAAATTCCTAGCATTTATGAAAATTCCTAGAATTTATGAAAATTCCTAGAATTCATGAAAATTCCCAGAATTTATAAAAATTCATTGAGTTAATGAAATTTCATAGAATTTATGAAAATGCATAGAATGTATGAAAATACATAAAATTTCTAAAAATTGATAGAATTTCGGACAATTCATAGAATTTATGAAAATGGGCGACGAATGCGCATGCAACATTGTGGAACAGCGAAACGGTCGGTAGGACAGCGAAAATCCTATCCTATCGTGAGAAGACGAGGCTATTACTGATAGGAAGTAAGAAGGAGGTCAGTATAGCTATTGGTATCATAACGGGACACATTGGACTACGAGCTCACTTATGTAAAATCGTTGCAACAAGTGATAGCATGTGTAGGGCACGCGGGGAAGATAATGAGAAGTTGGAGCACTTCCTTTGTTATTGCTCGGCTTTCGCGTCTAACAGATACCGGCACTTAGGTGGTGACACAATACCAGACATGAACCAACTAAGGGGAGGGGTATTGAAAACAATCAAGGATTTTGTAAGTAGCACGGAATTCCTAACTTAAAATTTTCTTTTTAGAGGTTACTTCATAGTTTTTAGAGCGCACAATAAGCCGATTACTGGCTTAGTTATATGTCCATATTGGCATAGGCGGATTAATATCTGCATCCTCTTTTCAACCTAACCTAACCTAGAACATATGAATACTTTTAGAATATATGAAAATTCTTAGAATTTATGAATATTTATAGGCATAAGTAAAAATTCGTAGAACTTAGCAAAATTTATATAATATATGTTAGATTCTTATGTTAAATTCTTAGAATTTAAGATATTCATAGAATGTAGGAAAATTCATAGAATTTAGGAAAATTTATAGAATTTAGGAAAATTCATAGAATTTAGGAAAATTCATAGAATTTAGGAAAATTCATAGAATTTAGGAAAATTCATAGAATTTAGGAAAATTCATAGAATTTAGGAAAATTCATAGAATTCAGGAATATTTATAGAATTTAGGAAAATTCATAGAATATATGAAATTATAGAAAATGCTCAGAATTTATCAAAATTCTTAGAATTTATCAAACTGCATTTTTCAAGTTTTTTGCCTGTTAGGGCGAGTTTATAAAATTTTTTTTGTTTGTTTCTCTTTCGAGACGAGCTCAATGATCGGAGATCATCAAATTGCTTAGAATGTATCTAAATTCTCAGAATTTATCAAAATTCTTATAATTTATCAATATTCATTTATGGTTTGAAAAATCATAGAATATATGAACATTTATTGAATTGCAGAAATTTGAGAACTCCCAAATTTTAAATTAATTCCTAGAATTTTTTATAAATTCATTTATTTCGTCTGTCCATTGGACCGGAACGAGCTTGCTCGCCTATAGGTTGTGGATAGTGGAATGCTCTATAGAGAGTAGCTGCAATTGCAGTCGCGCCTATGATGATCGATATGACAAGGCGAGTTATTGGCGCCTTTAAATAACCAATGGTCACTATGTTCCCGCAGCGATCGGTCCTTTGGACCGGAACGAGCTTGCTCACCTATAGGTGCTAGACGAGGATCGCCACCTCCACATATAGACATGTGGAAATAACGAAAAAACAACAATATAATTTACAACATTGCTAAATGAAAAGAAAATTCATAGAATTCATGAATATTCTTAAAATTTATTTAAATTCATAGAATTCATGAAAATTCATAGATTTTTTTAAAATTCATGGAATTTTTCAAAATTCATAGAAATCATGAAAATTCATAGAATTTATGAAAATTCATAGAATTTATGAAAATTCATAAAATTTATGAAAATTCATAGAATTTATGAAAATTCATAGAATTTATGAAAATTCATAGAATTTATGAAAATTGATATAATTTATGAAAATTCATAGAATTTATGAAAATTCATAGAATTTATGAAAATTCATAGAATTTATGAAAATTCATAGAATTTATGAAAATTCATAGAATTTATGAAAATACATAGAATTTATGAAAATTCATAGAATATATGAAAATTCATAGAATTTATGAATATTCATACAATTTATGCAAAATTCAGAAATCTAGAAAATTATTGAAATTCATGATAGTTTTATTATTTTTATTATTATTTAATTTATTAAATTAATCGCTAATAAAAGCCAAAGATATGAAAAAAAATTTGTCGAATTTTAAAAATTTATGAAAATCCATTGAATTTATGAAATTTTATAGTATTTTAACTATTAATATACATATAATCGAAAAATATTATTTTTTTAATTGTTTTACTTCACATACGAAATATTTGTGAAATTTATTTGTTTCACATGTTGTTGAGGTTGCATTGCATTTCTTTTTATGAGTTACGAGTGTATGATACAATGCAGTTTTTTTTTCATTAAGCAATTGATTATACCCTGAGCTCAACCGATTTCAATGAAAGTGTGAGAAAATTGTCACTGGATTTAATTGCTTTATTATTATTGTTCAAGTTTATTATGCTGGTATTTTCAACTGTCTTGTGAATGCTTCTTATGTGACTTGTAAGTTTACAACAATCCCTCTTGGCTTTCTTCAACAAATGTTTTCGTTTTGTGAATAGCTATTTTTCCAATTATAAATTCCATGGGCACCATTGAATTAACCAAATAGGGTGGGTCTGTGAAACTAGTCATCGTTTGGAGACAATGCATCTATAAAAGACTAAAATAAAACTTAATTTTGAATGTAAGCTTTTTCTGTTATGGATCTAAAATCGAATATTTTAGTTATTAAAAAAAAAATCCTGAAGAGAAAAAAAATCATAGATAGACAAACAGCTCTAAAAACTCTAATCTATGCTGTAGACCTGTTGTGGGGAGGGGTCTGAGTTCGAACAAAAACTTGGCTTGGCTAATTTTTTTCCATAAAGCATGGAATCATTTCTTCTCTCCCCTCTGGCCTATGTTTTTGACAAATAAAACTACTTATACTCATATGTCATACTCTTGAAAGGTCAACAAGTTCTTACATTATGATCATAATCACTCAATTCTCAATTCTTCTTGACTAGCTCTCAGTAAAAGACAGACATTTTTTGCTCTATAAAATAACTGGCGTTTCACTTGAGACACATACAATTATTCCATTTGTATGAAATTGTGGACATGCTGTGTGAAAGTGGGTTGATCTGCACATTTTTTGTGGTATTTTTTCTTCTACTGATAAATGAGATAATTGCTATGAATTCTAGTCAAAAACTTGTCTTATACTGTTAGTTGGGTTTGTAATTTCCTTCGCGGAAACATGCAAATCTCTTGCGGTTTAACGATGAGCAACTAGATTTTGTTAATATTTCCCGACTGGTCAGCCGTTTAATTAAGACAATAGACAAATTAAATAAAAAATTATACACGAACTGTGTCATGTCATCACTGAGGTGAATAGCCTTTTCGCTTAACTGTAGCACACATAGAGGATTTATTACAGTTTAGCGAAAAATGTTCATTGGGAATATATTTCCAAACCTCCCAGGGATTTGTTTTGTTAATTTATGGCTATGTTTTTCACATCACATCATATCACACATAATAAGGGTCACTCGTTTGGTATATCGTTTGGTTATTGTATTTTGGGCAAACTACAGAAAGTATGAAAGTTAAAAAAAAATTAAAATTCATAGTATTCATGAAAAAACAATAAAATTTAAGAAACATGCATGGAATTTATGAAAATCTTCATAGAATTTATGAAAATTCATAGAATTTATGAAAATTCATAGAACTTACGAAAATTCATAGAATTTATGAAAATTAATAGAATTTATGAAAATTCATAGAATTCATGAAAATTCATAGAATTTATGAAAATTCATAGAATTTATGAAAATTCATAGAATTTATAAAAATTCATAGAATTTATAAAAATTCATAGAATTTATGAAAATTCATAGAATTTATAAAAATTCACAGAAGTTATAAAAGTTCATGGAATTTATGAAAATTTATAGAATTTATGAAAATTAATTTATTTTCATTTATTCTAATTTATCATAGAATAAATGAAAATATTTTTTTTGCCTTGCAAAAACAAAAATACCTGTATGCTCCGTCATTATCATTAATCCTCAACATATCACAATATTTTCTGTTTTTGGTCATATCCGTTTTTGCCCCTAATCATATGCCATGTCTCTTAACCTCTATGAAATGTTCTTTATCCTTAATATTATCCTTGCTAATGCCATAATTTCCCTTTTTTATATTTTTGCAGGTAAGCATACCGACCGGGTTACATAACTTTTCCCTTAAATCATCCATAGCAACGAGTTTATTTTTTTGTAAGTATGCTAATACTATGCCAACTTAATGTGATATCAGACTCAGTGGAGGAATGTGACCCAAATCAACAGATTTCCAACGACACTTTTCCAACAAAAAGTTTTTTCCTTCATTTCCCCCATTTTAAAGACAATGGCTTCCACCAAAAAATGAAAAGTTAGCCATGTTAAGCGGGCACAGCCATACTGTCGTTTAACCATTGAAATGGTAACTAATTACAGATTTTTATTTTTGTTTTTGCTCTACTTCACTTCTCATGTATGAGTTCAAGAGAGTAGTTGCCTTCATTATCCTTCTGTTGTTGCTAGGGGCTTATTATTATGTCATACCCCCAACAAGGGGGTATAGGGTATTGCTTGCCATCCTTGCTTTTTAGCAATGCAGGAATGCCAATTACTACTTGGGGCTGTTTTTTGCCAAGAGTTCATGTACTGTCTGGCCTAAGAGCTTTTTTAATGTTGTTCATATTTAATGTTTGCTGGTGTTTATCGATGGGGAATATTTAAAGTTTGGGAAGCCATTATGATGTGCTGGAAAACTCATAATTTTTAGAAAAACTCAAATTAAAAAATTGTAGGAAAATTAATAAATTTTAGGATAATTAATGAATTTTAGGATAATAAATTTTAGGAAATTTGGTAAATTTTTGGGGAAATTCTTAATTTTGAAGAAAATTTATAAATTATATGAGAATTCATACATTTTTGTAAGAAAATTCATAAATTTTAGGAAAATTCATAAATTTTAGGAAAATTCATAAATATTAGGAAAATTCATAAATTTTAGGAAAATTCATAAATTTTAGGAAAATTCATAAATTTTAGGAAAATTCATAAATTTTAGGAAAATTTAAAAATTTTAGGAAAATTCATAAATTTTAGGAAAATTCAAAAATTTTAGGAAAATTCATAAATCTTTTGAAAATTCATTATTTGTAGGAAAATTAATAAATTTTAGGAGAATTTATAAATTTTAGACAAATAAATAAATATTAGGAAAATAAATAAATTTTAAGAAAATTCATAAATGATAGGAAAATAATTAAATTTTAGAAAAATTAATAAATTGTAGGAAAATTAATAAATTTTAGGATAATTAAAAAATTTTAGGAAACTTCAGATATATTATAAAAATTCATAATTTCTATAAAGTTACCTAAATTTTATAAAAATTCATTTATAAATTTACAAAATTCGCAAACCATTTTATAAAAATTCATACATTTTATGAAAGTTCATACACATGATAAAAATTCATACATATTATGAATATTAATAAAATTTATGAAAACTTCTAAAGTGTTATGAAAATTCATAAATATAATGCAAATACAATAATCCTAAGAAAATGTATACATTTTATGAAAAATCTTCTAGCTTTAGAATTTCATAAAATTTATGAAAATACGTTTTCATACATGCATACATTTTTATAAAACATTAGGGGTTTTCATTAAATGTATGAATTTTTATAGAATGTATGCATTTATGAAAATTTATAAATAAATCTAATAATTCTATTAAAATTCATTCATTTGAAAATCTATAAAATTCATAAATTTTATAAAAATTGTAAATTTAATGAAAATTCATAAATATTTTGAAAATTCATATATATATATATTATGACAATTGATAAATGTTATGAAAATTCACAAATTTTGTGAAAGTTCAAACATTTTATGAAAATGCATACATTTTATGAAAATTCATACATTTTATGAAAATGCATATATTTTAAGAAAATGCATACATTTTAAGAAAATGCATTCATTTTATGAAAATGCATACATTTTATGAAAATGCATAAATGTTATAAAAGTTCATAAATTTTATAAATATTCATAAATTTTATAAATATTCATAAATTTTATAAATATTCATAAATTTTATACATATTCATAAATTTTATAAATATTGATAAATTTTATAAATATTCATAAATTATTAAAATTAAACAATTAAACATAACATAAATTTCATAAAATTTCTTAAATGTCATAAAAATTCATAAATTTTATAAAAAATCATAAATTTTATAAAAAATCATAAATTTTATAAAAATTCATAAATTTTATAAAAATTCATAAATTTTATAAAAATTCATAAATTTTATCAAAATTCATAAATTATATAAAAATTCATAAATTATATAAAAATTCATAAATTTTATAAAAATTCATAAATTTTACAAGAATTCATAAATTTTACAAAAATATATAAATTTTATGAAAATTTTCGGAAAATTCATTACGTTACAAAAATTCTGCCATAAATCTTTACAAACCTTAATGATACCAATTTTCCTTTAATTTACGAAAATTCTTCTTGAATTTATGAAAATATAAAGTTATGAAGGTGCTTTTTAAATTTACTTGATTTTCCACAAAGCCAAGATAAATTGATAAGACCAGCATGTTTAATAAAATATCGTCTTCAATGTACAAAAAAATTGCTTGGCCTTCGTTTGACTGATGCCGGACATGGAAATTATCATGGGTACTTAAAAATCTCCTTATATTGCATATAAAAGGAGTTTATAAATCTCGAAATATTCATGGACCATCCATACACAAAAGAACAATGAAATATGAGCCACTTGTGCTTCACTCCCACATCCATAAACGACCAACAGGACTCAAATAAATTGCATTCACTTATCCTTTGTCTGATGGTGGGGTGGTGATTTTGGTCCGGAAGCTTTTGTTTCTCCAACCATTGCCACTGTGAGTAATAATGACGCAGCGTCAAGAGAGGTCGAAATGTGGGTGTATTCCTGCACTGCAATCACAGGACACAGAAAGTCATTTGTCAGCAATTTGTTGTGTTTTTCGGTAATTTGTAAAATTTTATTATTGTCGTCCATTGCATATCAAATGTGCTTTCATCGGTGCACTTGGTATATAAAGGCCATGATGACGCTTGCGGGATGACTGCATCGGTGAGGATTATTCATCTGGCGAGTATTGGCTAAGCGGGTATTTTGTTGTCATCGTCCATCTGTGTTATGTCATGGAAGTTCAAGTCATCAAAGGATGAATACATGTAAAAGAAAGCAAGGATTGATGGCAGGCTATCCGCCTGTCTGTCCAAAGACAGACAGACAAATTGCCTGGCAAAGGCATTTCTCATTGGTGCGTCTGATTACTGAACATGAGTGGCATCAGTCGCCTCAAGTACAGGGCTAAGTTTAATGAAATTTTTGTCGTCTGCGGCCTTTTGTTATCGGTTTTATCATAAATGCATGCCTCATATCCGAATCAAGATGAACAAGTTTTGGACAGATGTCACGTATTTTCCAACCCGAAAGCTTTAACTTTTGAACATTTTGCTATGACAGAAATTAATAGCTACCCGCTGACACATCGTCAAAAGTCGAGTAACCCTTATTTCTCTTAATAATTATTCATAGGGAGGAAATACTTCAAAACAGGAAGAGTTTTTAAGGAACAAGCTCATTTAGAATCTTCGCCCTTGGGAAAAGAAGTGAAAGTAATCGTTTTTGGTTAAAAGAGTTATTTTTAATGGCACAAAACCTTAAAACATTATTTAAAAATTCATAGAATTATAAAAATTTATAGAATAATAAAAATTCATAGAATTTGCATCTCCGATCATTGAGCTCGTCTCGAGAGAAAATCAAAAATTTAAAATTTAATGATTTTCGCACTAACAGGCAAAAAAACTTAAAAAAAAAAATTAAGAATAATTAGAGTTCATAGAATTTAGGAAAAGCCATACAACTTAAGAAATTATATAGAATTTATAAAAATTATCAATTATATAAGGAAAATTCTTAAATTTTATGAAAATTCATAGTATTTACATACCATAGAATTTAAGAGAATTCATACAATTTATGAACATTCACTGAAATTATAATAATGTGTAGTATATATGAGGATTCATAGAATTAATAAAAATTCATAAAATTTATGAAAATTCATAAAATTTATGAAAATTCATAGAATTTATGAAAATTCAGAGAATTTATGAAAATTCATAGAATTTATGAAAATTCATAGAATTTATGGAAATTCATAAAATTTATAAAAATTCATAGAATTTATGAAAATTCATAGAATTTATGAAAATTCATAGAATTTATGAAAATTCATAGAATATATGAAAATTTAGAATTTATGAAAATTCATAGAATATATGAATATTCATAGAATATATGAATATTCATAGAATATATGAATATTCATAGAATATATGAATATTCATAGAATTTATGAAAATTTACAGAATGTATGAAAATTCATAGAATTTAGAAAAATTTATGGAACTTAAAAAAAATAACAAAATGCATAAAAAATCAATGTTTTTGTAAAAAATCGTTCAATTTATTAATGATTTTTTATTATTCGTTCATGTTATGAATATTGTTCAATTATTGTTGTCATCCAAAAGATTTTATCTCCCTCTAAATCATTTGTGATTATTCACTTTAGGTCATGGTCAACTTATGCCAGATTTGAAACCTCCACTTTAACTTTGCTAATTTTCAACAAATATCTTGCTTGCAACAGACTGCTGGCAGAGGCTAATAGTCGTTTTTAATTTCATTACCCTCATTGCCTTGAGCTAAAAAAAGGATGCGATTTTTTTCTCATTCATGTGCATCGTCATCATCAGCCTTTATGGCTGCATATATCCAATCCTTGACCCAATGCTGCTTTATCTGCCACATGACGGCGATGCCAACAACCTTGAATGTAAGGCTGGGCAAGGCAAAGTATTCCAGTCATGGCTATCTTTGATTTTCTTCTTGCAGACTCCTGATACTCTGACCTCGATGGTTTTGGCACGACGAGTTAAGTCGAAAGCACTAAAGCATTATTGATTTTTTTTCTTGTGGTGGGCCCATAAAATAAATTTTATGGCCAAAGTATGCTTAAAGGGCTGCAGTTTAGAGGGCGGAACGTGCCTCTTTACTCCAATACCAGCATGTAGGAGGCTTATATTCCAAAGATTATCATTGTGACTGGTGTTGCCGCCAGCTATTGTCCTAGGTTCTCATATATTGTATATATATTTTTTTTGTGGTTGTATAGGCTTCATTGATTTTTATCCCTCACAGCGAAAACTTCTTTATGCCTTTCAAGAGTTTTCTTTTTTAATTAGCTTTTTATTATTCGATACATATTTGCTGGCATTGTTCCATGCAATATGCTTTTGTGGCATAGTTGCCTTTTGACCCCCATAATTTAATTAAAGTTACAAATTATACATCATTGCTTGCTAGCTTGCCATCATCATCATTAGAGTCGTTGCGGTCGATGATGATGATGCCTCCCGGACTCTGAGTGAATCATTTGTATTGCATGGGAACCCTCATCTCGTAGTCTCAATCTCTAATCATGGCTCATATGAGTAATTATTGGATTCGCATCCTTGCCTTCTTTTTCTTCTTTATCATCATTTTATGTCAACGACAACATCATCAGGCATTTGTCACATATTTCACATGGAATAGCTTCACAAGTTGTTCTTGAACCATACACATAGGTTTGGAAATTCTTAGAGCCCGCTTTCCGCTACTAATTTCTTATTTTCTTTTATTTTTGGATAATTTCTTTTTATTACACTTTTTTATGATGGTTTTCATCATTTAATTTTTTTTTTAATTTGTTTTTGGTATTTTTTGTTTGTTTGCTTGAAAAGGGTGTATTCTTGCGCGTGTTCGTTTTGAGTGCCTGTCCTGACCTTAATTCCATTTGAAGTTGGCCGGGGTTTTGGTCATAATATATTCTCCTTATTCCATGTTTGTGTCATTTTTTAAACACAACGAGCGCAGTCGTTTTGTGGCTTCGAGGAGTGTGGCAGTGTTTTAGAGGACAGTTTCTTATTTAAGGTAATTGGAAATCGTATTCAGATTTTTTATTTGAGAGTTTCAATTGGAATTCGGGTTAATTGTTTGAAAATCCTTAAATCATTCAATCGATTACACAAAAAAAATTCTTTTAAATAGAAAAAGAACAAACCTTTTCTGCCATAGCAAATGTTTGTAAGATGGAAAAGGTTATTCTGAAGAAACTTTTTTTGTGTATAAAATGTTTATCCGATAATTTTTCTTATAGAAAAAGTTTATTCGATAACTTTTTAGTATAAAAAAGTTTATCCGATAACTTTTTCGTATAAAAAAGTTTATCCGACAACTATTTATATAAAAAAAGTTTATCTGAAAGCTTTTTCGTCCAAAAAAATATAACCGAAAATTTTTCATATAGAAAAAGGTTATCGGTAAACTTTTTCTAATAGAAGAGGTTTATCTGATAACTTATTCTTCTTATAGAAACAGATAATCTAAAAAGATTATCCGATGAACTTCTCTTATAGAAGAAGTTTATCCGGTAACTTTTTCTATAGAAAAAGTTTATCTGATATCTTTTTCATACAGAAAAAATGTAACCGATAACTTCTCATATAAAAAAAGTTTATCTTATGGACAAAAGCTTCTCCGATAACGTTTTTTGTTTTTATTGAAACAGATTATCCGAAAACTTTTTCTTGTAGAAAAAGTTTATCCGATATCTTTTGCTATAGAATAGGTTTATCCGATAACTTTATCATTAAGAAACAGTTTGCTCGATAACTTTATCTTATCCGACCACTTTTTCTTATAAAAAAGGTTTATCCGATCATTTTTCTTAAAAAAAATGTTTATCCGATAACTTCTTTTAATAGAAAATGTTTATCCCATAACTTTTGCTTGTAGAAAAAGTTTATCTGATAAATTTTTCTTATAGAAAAAGTTTATCTGATACATTTTTCCTATAGAAAATGTTTATCCAATAATTTTTTCTTTAGAAACGGTTTATACGATAACTTCATATAACAGAAAAAGTTTATCGGATAAAATTTTCTTTTAGAAAAAGTTTATCCGATACATTTTTCACATAAAAAATGTTTATCCGATGACTTTTTGTAGAAAAAGATTATCTGATAACTTTTTTTTTAGAAAAAGTTTATCCGATAACTTTTTCTTTTAGAAAAAATTTATCCAATAACTTTTTCGTATAGAAAAATTGTATCCAATTACTTTTTCGTTTAGAAGATTTATTTTCGAAATCCTTTTCGTATTGAAAATGTTTATCCGATATACTATTTTATAGAAAGTGTTCCGGAACTTTTTTGTTTAGAAAAATTTTATCCGATAGCTTTTACTTATAGAAAAAGTTATGTCGATAACTTTTTCATTAATTAAAAAATTATCCGATAACGCTTTATTGAAAGAGTTTATCCGATAACATTCCATTGAGGAACTGGGACAAATTTCTCACATAACAGTGAGTGCTGTCCGATTCAAGTTGAAGCTTGCTGAAAAGGGGTCCCTTTTTTATAGCCGAGCTCGATGACTTTTTCCTATAGAAAAAGATTATCGGATAACTTTTTCATTTAGAAAAAGTTTATCCGACAAGTTTTGCTTATAGAAACAAATTATCCGAAAATATTGAAATATTGAATTTTTCTAAAAAGTTGATTCACTAAACTCTTCTAATAGAAAGTTTATCCGATAATTTTTTTTGAGAAAGAGTTTCTCCGACATCTTTTTTTTTAGAAACAGTTTATACGATAACTTTCTCGTATAGAAAAAGTATATCCGACTAGTTTTTTATGGAATGGAAGAGGTTTATCCGATAATTTGTTTTTATAGAAAAAGATTTCCGATAACTTTTTTTTTGTAAAAGATGTTTATCCGATAAAATTTTCGTTTAGAAAAAGTTCATCCGGTAAAGTTTTCATATAAAAAAAGTTTATCCGATAAGTTGTTCTTATAGAAAATGTTCATCTGAATACTTTTTCTTATAGAAAAAGTTTATCCGACTTGTTTTTTATGGAAGAGGTTTATCCGATAACTTGTTTTTATAGATAAAGTTTTTCCGATAACTTTTTTTTTCTAAAAGAGGTTTATCCTATAAAATTTTCATTTGGAAAAAGTTCATCCAATAAATTTTTTACATGAAAAAGTTTATCCGAAAACTTGTTCTTTCAGAAAAAGTTTATCCGACCACTTTTTGTTATAAAAAAGTTTTCTCCGTTAAATTTTTCTTATAGAAAAAATTTTTTCCGTTAACGTCTTTTTATTCAAAATAACTTTTTCTAATAGAAAAAGTTTATCGCATAAATTTTTTAATAGAAAAAGTTTATATAATAAATTTTTCTTATTGAAAAAGTTCATCCGATAACTTAATTCGACTAGTTATTTTATGGAAGAGGTTTATCCGATAACTTGTTCTTATACAAAAAGTTTTTCCGATGACTTTAACGTATGAAAAAGTTTATCCGACTAGTTTTGCTATGGAAGAAGTTTATCCGATATCTTGTTCTTATACAAAAAGTTTTTCCGATAAATTGTTTATGCAGAAGAGGTTTATCGGATTAAATATTTTGAAAGAAAAAGTTTACCCGGTAAATTTTTTTTCATAAAATAAGTTTATCCGATATATGTAAAGATTATCTGACAACTTTTTCTATTGGAAAAAGTTTATCCGATAACTTTTGCCTATAGAAACAGATTATCCGATATAGAAAAATATTTTCCGCTAACTTTTTTTAGAAACAGTTTATCCTATAGGTTTTACTTATAAAAATGTTTTCCGACCACTTTTTCTTATTGAAGCGGTTTATCCGATAAGTTGTTCTCATAGAAAAAGATTTTCCATTATTGTGTTTTTATAGAAGAGGTTTACCGGATAAAATTTTCTTATGTGAAAAATTTTATTCGATAACTTTTTCTCAAAAAACTTTTTTTGAGAAAAAGTTTATCCGATAACTTTTTTTGAGAAAAAGTTTATCCGATTTTTAATTTTTTCTTATAGAAGAAGTTCATGTGATTACTTTTTCTATAGATAAAGTTTATCCGATAACTTTTTACTATGAAAAGAGGTATCTTATATTTTTCTTATAGAAAAAGATTTTCCGCTAACTTTTTCCTAGAAACAGTTTATCCTATAACTTTTACTAATAAAAATGTTTGTTCGGACCATTTTTTTCTTATTTAAGTGGTTTATCCGATAACTTGTTCTCATAGAAAATGTTTTTCCATTATTGTGTTTTTATGGAAGAAAAATTTTGTTTCAAAAAAAGTTATCCGATAACTTTTTCGGATAAAAAATGTTTATCGGACAACTATTTATATAAAATAAAGTTTATCTGAAAGCTTTTTCGTCCAAAAAAATATAACCGAAAATTTTTCATATAGAAATAGGTTATCGGTAAACTTTTTCTTATAGAAGAGGTTTATCTGATAACTTATTCTTCTTATAGAAACAGATAATCTAAAAAGATTATCCGATGAACTTCTCTTATAGAAGAAGTTTATCCGGTAACTTTTTCTATAGAAAAAGTTTATCTGAAAACTTTTTCTTGTAGAAAAAGTTTATCTGAAAACTTTTTCTTGTAGAAAAAGTTTATCTGAAAACTTTTTTTTGTAGAAAAAGTTTATCCGATATCTTTTGCTATAGAATAGGTTTTTCCGATAACTTTATCATTAAGAAACAGTTTGTTCGATAACTTTATCTTATCCGACTACTTTTTCTTATAAAAAAGGTTTATCCGATCATTTTTTCTTAAAGAAAATGTTTATCCGATAACTTCTTTTTATAGAAAATGTTTATCCCATAACTTTTGCTTGTAGAAAAAGTTTATCTGATAAATTTTTCTTATAGAAAAAGTTTATCTGATACATTTTTCCTATAGAAAATGTTTATCCAATAATTTTTTCTTTAGAAACGGTTTATACGATAACTTCATATAACAGAAAAAGTTTATCGGATAAAATTTTCTTTTGGAAAAAGTTTATCCGATACATTTTTCACATAAAAAATGTTTATCCGAAGACTTTTTGTAGAAAAAGATTATCTGATAACTTTTTTTTTAGAAAAAGTTTATCCGATAACTTTTTCTTTTAGAAAAAATTTATCCAATAACTTTTTCGTATAGAAAAATTTTATCCAATAACTTTTTCGTTTAGAAGAAGTATTTTCGAAATCTTTTTCGTATTGAAAATGTTTATCCGATATACTATTTTATAGAAAGTGTTCCGGAACTTTTTTTGTTTAGAAACATTTTATCCGATAGCTTTTACTTATAGAAAAAGTTATGTCGATAACTTTTTCATTAATTAAAAATTTATCCGATAACGTTTTATTGAAAGAGTTTATCCGATAACATTCCATTGAGGAACTAGAACAAATTTCTCACATAACAATGAGTGCTGTCCGATTCAAGTTTAAGATTGCTGAAAAGGGGCCTCTTTTTTATAACGGAACTCGATGACTTTTTCTTATAGAAAAAGTTTATCTGATAACTTTTTCATTTAGAAAAAGTTTATCCGATAAGTTTCGCTTATAGAAACAAATTATCCGAAAATATTGAAACATTGAATTTTTCTAAAAAGTTGATTCACTAAACTCTTCTAATAGAAAGTTTATCCGATAACTTTTTTTGAGAAAGAGTTTATCCGATATCTTTTTTTTTAGAAACAGTTTATACGATTACTTTATCGTATAGAAAAAGTATATCCGACTAGTTTTTTTATGGAATGGAAGAGGTTTATCTGATAATTTGTTTTTATAGAAAAAGATTTCCGATAACTTTTTTTGTAAAAGATGTTTATCCGATGAAATATTCGTTTCGAAAAAGTTCATCCGGTAAATTTTTCATATAAAAAATGTTTATCCGATAAGTTGTTCTTATAGAAAATGTTCATCCGAATACTTTTTCTTATAGAAAAAGTTTATCCGTCTTGTTTTTTTATGGAAGAGGTTTATCCGATAACTTATTTTTATAGATAAAGTTTTTCCGATAACTTTTTTTTCTAAAAGAGGTTTATCCTATAAAATTTTCGTTTAGAAAAAGTCCATCCGATAAATTTTTTACATGAAAAAGTTTATCCGAAAACTTGTTCTTTCAGAAAAAGTTTATCCGACCACTTTTTGTTATAAAAAAGTTTTCTCCGTAAAATTTTTCTTATAGAAAAAAATTTTTCCGATAACGTCTTTTTATTCAAAATGTTTATCCGATAACTTTTTCTAATAGAAAAAGTTTATCGGATAAATTTTTTAATAGAAAAAGTTTATATAATAAATTTGTCTTATTGAAAGAGTTTATCCGATAACTTTATTCGACTAGTTATTTTATGGAAGAGGTTTATCCGATAACTTGTTCTTATACAAAAAGTTTTTCCGATGACTTTAACGTATGAAAAAGTTTATCCGACTAGTTTTGCTATGGAAGAAGTTTATCCGATATCTTGTTCTTATACAAAAAGTTTTTCCGATAAATTGTTTATGCAGAAGAGGTTTATCGGATTAAATATTTTGAAAGAAAAAGTTTACCCGGTAAATTTTTTTTCATAAAATAAGTTTATCCGATATATGTAAAGATTATCTGACAACTTTTTCTATTGGAAAAAGTTTATCCGATAACTTTTGCCTATAGAAACAGATTATCCGATATAGAAAAATATTTTCCGCTAACTTTTTTTAGAAACAGTTTATCCTATAGGTTTTACTTATAAAAATGTTTTCCGACCACTTTTTCTTATTGAAGCGGTTTATCCGATAAGTTGTTCTCATAGAAAAAGATTTTCCATTATTGTGTTTTTATAGAAGAGGTTTACCGGATAAAATTTTCTTATGTGAAAAATTTTATTCGATAACTTTTTCTCAAAAAACTTTTTTTGAGAAAAAGTTTATCCGATAACTTTTTTTGAGAAAAAGTTTATCCGATTTTTAATTTTTTCTTATAGAAGAAGTTCATGTGATTACTTTTTCTATAGATAAAGTTTATCCGATAACTTTTTACTATGAAAAGAGGTATCTTATATTTTTCTTATAGAAAAAGATTTTCCGCTAACTTTTTCCTAGAAACAGTTTATCCTATAACTTTTACTAATAAAAATGTTTGTTCGGACCATTTTTTTCTTATTTAAGTGGTTTATCCGATAACTTGTTCTCATAGAAAATGTTTTTCCATTATTGTGTTTTTATGGAAGAAAAATTTTGTTTCAAAAAAAGTTATCCGATAACTTTTTCGGATAAAAAATGTTTATCGGACAACTATTTATATAAAATAAAGTTTATCTGAAAGCTTTTTCGTCCAAAAAAATATAACCGAAAATTTTTCATATAGAAATAGGTTATCGGTAAACTTTTTCTTATAGAAGAGGTTTATCTGATAACTTATTCTTCTTATAGAAACAGATAATCTAAAAAGATTATCCGATGAACTTCTCTTATAGAAGAAGTTTATCCGGTAACTTTTTCTATAGAAAAAGTTTATCTGAAAACTTTTTCTTGTAGAAAAAGTTTATCTGAAAACTTTTTCTTGTAGAAAAAGTTTATCTGAAAACTTTTTTTTGTAGAAAAAGTTTATCCGATATCTTTTGCTATAGAATAGGTTTTTCCGATAACTTTATCATTAAGAAACAGTTTGTTCGATAACTTTATCTTATCCGACTACTTTTTCTTATAAAAAAGGTTTATCCGATCATTTTTTCTTAAAGAAAATGTTTATCCGATAACTTCTTTTTATAGAAAATGTTTATCCCATAACTTTTGCTTGTAGAAAAAGTTTATCTGATAAATTTTTCTTATAGAAAAAGTTTATCTGATACATTTTTCCTATAGAAAATGTTTATCCAATAATTTTTTCTTTAGAAACGGTTTATACGATAACTTCATATAACAGAAAAAGTTTATCGGATAAAATTTTCTTTTGGAAAAAGTTTATCCGATACATTTTTCACATAAAAAATGTTTATCCGAAGACTTTTTGTAGAAAAAGATTATCTGATAACTTTTTTTTTAGAAAAAGTTTATCCGATAACTTTTTCTTTTAGAAAAAATTTATCCAATAACTTTTTCGTATAGAAAAATTTTATCCAATAACTTTTTCGTTTAGAAGAAGTATTTTCGAAATCTTTTTCGTATTGAAAATGTTTATCCGATATACTATTTTATAGAAAGTGTTCCGGAACTTTTTTTGTTTAGAAACATTTTATCCGATAGCTTTTACTTATAGAAAAAGTTATGTCGATAACTTTTTCATTAATTAAAAATTTATCCGATAACGTTTTATTGAAAGAGTTTATCCGATAACATTCCATTGAGGAACTAGAACAAATTTCTCACATAACAATGAGTGCTGTCCGATTCAAGTTTAAGATTGCTGAAAAGGGGCCTCTTTTTTATAACGGAACTCGATGACTTTTTCTTATAGAAAAAGTTTATCTGATAACTTTTTCATTTAGAAAAAGTTTATCCGATAAGTTTCGCTTATAGAAACAAATTATCCGAAAATATTGAAACATTGAATTTTTCTAAAAAGTTGATTCACTAAACTCTTCTAATAGAAAGTTTATCCGATAACTTTTTTTGAGAAAGAGTTTATCCGATATCTTTTTTTTTAGAAACAGTTTATACGATTACTTTATCGTATAGAAAAAGTATATCCGACTAGTTTTTTTATGGAATGGAAGAGGTTTATCTGATAATTTGTTTTTATAGAAAAAGATTTCCGATAACTTTTTTTGTAAAAGATGTTTATCCGATGAAATATTCGTTTCGAAAAAGTTCATCCGGTAAATTTTTCATATAAAAAATGTTTATCCGATAAGTTGTTCTTATAGAAAATGTTCATCCGAATACTTTTTCTTATAGAAAAAGTTTATCCGTCTTGTTTTTTTATGGAAGAGGTTTATCCGATAACTTATTTTTATAGATAAAGTTTTTCCGATAACTTTTTTTTCTAAAAGAGGTTTATCCTATAAAATTTTCGTTTAGAAAAAGTCCATCCGATAAATTTTTTACATGAAAAAGTTTATCCGAAAACTTGTTCTTTCAGAAAAAGTTTATCCGACCACTTTTTGTTATAAAAAAGTTTTCTCCGTAAAATTTTTCTTATAGAAAAAAATTTTTCCGATAACGTCTTTTTATTCAAAATGTTTATCCGATAACTTTTTCTAATAGAAAAAGTTTATCGGATAAATTTTTTAATAGAAAAAGTTTATATAATAAATTTGTCTTATTGAAAGAGTTTATCCGATAACTTTATTCGACTAGTTATTTTATGGAAGAGGTTTATCCGATAACTTGTTCTTATACAAAAAGTTTTTCCGATGACTTTAACGTATGAAAAAGTTTATCCGACTAGTTTTCCTATGGAAGAGATTTATCCGATATCTTGTTCTTATACAAGAAGTTTTTCCGATAAATTGTTTATGCAGAAGAGGTTTATCGGATTAAATATTTTGAAAGAAAAAGTTTACCCGGTAAATTGTTTGCATAAAATAAGTTTATCCGATATATGTAAAGATTATCTGACAACTTTTTCTATTGGAAAAAGTTTATCCGATAACTTTTGCCTATAGAAACAGATTATCCGATATCCCTTTTTTAAGGAAAAATAGAAAAATATTTTCCGCTAACTTTTTTAGAAACAGTTTATCCTATATGTTTTACTTATAAAAATGTTTTCCGACCACTTTTTCTTATTGAAGCGGTTTATCCGATAAGTTGTTCTCATAGAAAAAGTTTTTCCATTATTGTGTTTTTGTAGAAGAGGTTTACCGGATAAAATTTTCTTATGAGAAAAATTTTATTCGATAGCTTTTTTTGAGAAAAGGTTTATCCGATAATTTTTATCCGATAAAATTTTCTCATAAGAAAAATTTTATCCGATAACTTTTTTTGAGAAAAAGTTTATCCGATAACTTTTTTTGAGAAAAAGTTTATCCGATAACTTTTTTTTGAGAAAAAGTTTATCCGATTTTTAATTTTTTCTTATAAAAGAAGTTCATGTGATTACTTTTTCTATAGAAAAAGTTTATCCGATAACTTTTTACTATGAAAAGAGTTATCTTATATTTTTCTTATAGAAAAAGATTTTCCGCTAACTTTTTCTTAGAAACAGTTTATCCTATAACTTTGACTAATAAAAATGTTTGTTCGGACCATTTTTTTCTTATTTAAGTGGTTTATCCGATAACTTGTTCTCATAGAAAAAGTTTTTCCATTATTGTGTTTTTATGGAAGAAAAATTTTGTTTCAAAAAAAGTTATCCGATAACTTTTTCGGATAAAAAATGTTTATCCGATAACTTTTTCGTATAGAAATAGTTTATCCACTAACTTTTTCGATTAGAAGTTTTTCGTAAAAAAAAACTTGTTCGTATTGAAAATGGTTATCTGATAAAAAATTTTATAAAAAGTATTGCGATATCTTTTTCGTTTAGAAAAATTTTATCCGATAACTTTTACTTATAGAAAAATTATACAAATTATTAAAAATTTATCCGATAACATTTTTTATCGAAAGATTTTATCCGATAATAATCCATTAAGAAACAGGGACAAATTTCTTACAAAACAATGAGTGCTCTCAGATTTAAGTTTAAGCTCAATGAAAAGGGGCTTCCTTTCCAAGCTCAAACGGCAAGCCGCAATCAGTCACCTCTTTGTGCGACATGGAGACCATATCACATGATCCAGTTATTCACTGATGTCGTCAGCATTAGGAAGGGATAACCTCCTAAATTTTTCTGATGTTCTCGCCAGAATTCGAACCCAGGCGTTCAGCTTTGTAGGCGAACATGCTGACCTCTGCACTACTGTGGCTCCTTTTTCTTATAGAAAACGTTTATCCCATAACATTTTCTTGAGGAAAGAGTTTACCCAATAAATTTTTTTATAGAAACATTTTATCTCGTAATTTTTGCTTGACAAATTTCCATTCGAAAACTTCTTTTTATAGAAAGAGTTTATCCCTTAACGTTTTCTTAAACAAAAAGTTTAAAATTTAAATTTTTTTATACAAAAGTTAATGCGATATATTTTTCTGATGAAGACATTTTATCCGATAACTGTGTTATAGAAAAAATTTTTTCAATAATTTTTTCTTATGGAAAAAATTTCTCTGGCTAATTTTTCTTTTAGAAAATATTTACCTTATAACTTTTTCTAAAAAAAGTTCATCGGATAAACTTTGTTTTTAAAAGAATTATTCAATGAACTTTTCTTACTGCAAAGATTATCGATAATTTTTTGTATCATAGAAAATGTTTATCCAAAAACTTTTGTTATAGAAAAATTCTTTCTGATAGCCATTTCTCATAGAAAATTTTTAAGTTTTTTTCTTTTTTGAAAACCTTTAGCCGACAAGCTTTTTTTTATAGAAAAACTTTAATCAACAACGTTTTCTTACAGAAAATCTATATCCAGAGTCTTATGGAATACTCATATTACACTCAGTTTCTTCTAAGACGAGTTTAATTTTTATACCCTCCACCATTTTATGTCGAACTAGCCATGTCCGCCCGTCCGTCTGTCTGTCGAAAGCACGCTAACTTTCGAAGGAGTAAAGCAAGCCGCTTGAAATTTTGCACAAATACTTCCCATTAGTGTAGGTCGGTTGGGATCGTAAATGGGCTATATCGGTCCACGTTTTGATATAGCTGCTATATGAACCGGAGGTCACCGTAGCGCAGAGGCTAGCATGTCAGTCTATGACGCTGAACGCCTGGGTTCGAATCCTGGCGAGACCATCAGAAAAAATTTTCAACGGTGGTTTTTCCCTCTTAATGCTGGCAACATTTGTGAGGTACTATGCCATGTAAAACTTCTCTCCAAAGAAGTGTCGCACTGCGGCACGCCGTTCGGACTCGGCTATAAAAAGGAGGTCCCTTATCATTGAGCTTAAAACTTAAATCGGACAGCACTCATTGATATGTGAGAAGTTTGCCCCTGTTCTTTAGTGGAATGTTCATGGGCAAAATTTGCATTTTTGCCATATAAATCGATCTGGGATCTTGACTTCTTGAGCTGCTAGAGGGCACAATTCTTATCCGATTTGGCTGCAATTTTGCATGAAGTGTTTTGTTATGATTTCAAACAACTGTGCTAAGAATAGTTCAAATCGGTCCATAACCTGATATAGCTGCCATATTAACCGATCTGGGGTCTTGACTTCTTGAGCCTCTACAGGGAGCAATTCCCATCCGATTTGGCTGAAATTTTGCATGACGAGTTCTGTTATGACACCCAACAACTGTGCTAAGAATAGTTCAAATCGGTCCTTAACCTGATATAGTTGCCATATTAACCGATCTGGGGTCTTGACTTCTTGAGCCTCTACAGGGAGCAATTTCCATCCGATTTGGCTGAAATTTTGCATGACCAGTTTTGTTATGACTTCAAACATCTGTAATGAGAATGGTTCAAATCGGTCCATAACCTGATATAGCTGCCATATAAACCGATCTGGGGTCTTGACTTCTTGAGCCTCTAAAGGGCGCATGTATTATCCGATTTTGCTAAAATTTTGTACAACGGCTACTCTCATGACCTTTAACATACGTGTCGAATATGGCATGAATCGGTTTATAGCCTAATACAGCTCTCCGATCTCGCTATTTTACTTCTTCAACCTCTAAAGTGCGCAATTCGTACTAGATTTGGCAGAAATTTTGCACAATGACTTCTACTATGGTCTCCAATATTCAGTTCAATTATGGTCCGAAAAGAACCATAACTTGATATTGTTCCAATAACATAGC
Source organism: Stomoxys calcitrans (assembly GCF_963082655.1). Lineage (NCBI taxonomy): Eukaryota > Metazoa > Arthropoda > Insecta > Diptera > Muscidae > Stomoxys > Stomoxys calcitrans. The sequence continues at coordinate 161,054,304 of NC_081555.1, read as the reverse complement.
AATTCTTTTATTTTATCCTTTGTTAGCCTAAAAAGAGATGCCGTGGCAAGAGCTCGACAAATGCGATCCATGGTGGAGGGTATATAAGATTCGGCCCAGCCGAACTTAGCACGCTTTTACATGTTCTTCTTGAAAAAGTATATCCGTTATACTTTTTGCCAGAAAAATTTGTGGGTTATACTTTTCTTATCGAATATAGAGAAAATTTATACATTTTTCCGATGTCTCCTAAGGTAAATAGTTCATTGACCTATTTGTTCTCTGGATAAAATACATCCAATGTGCTATTCCGCTTGAATGAAAGCAATGCCATTCCTTCCTTCCATATGCACCAAATGAACATTTCTGATTTATTGCGTAAACATTGTGTCGTTTGTTGTCCCTTTGCTTATCGTTCCATGGAATTCTTGGCCAACAGATGAAATCTAAAAACCGCAGAGCTGCGGGGAGCATCAAACACTAGAATGGCTTCAGTCTCTGTGTGAAGCCAGTGGAAAAATCAAAGTGATTGCAACATTGCAAGGTTTAAAGACAAAAGTGGATGGAAGCAACTAGAAAATCAGAAACCAGTCGCATATTTCAAACATAAAACTAGAAAACAATGGATTTTGTTTTCAAAAAATTCCATAAAATGCAATCTAAAATGACACAACATTGTATAAAGTGGGAAAATAATGAAAAAAACTATGCCGAAGGACTTGGAGTCAATTGTGCGGTAGCCACACAAGGCACGTGCGTTAAATTGAAAATGAAATTGTGGGAGGTCATATCCTATTGTTGCAGCATGTGCAATAGAAATATTTAGGGAATTTTAAAGAATTCAATTCGATTTTCACCATCACTTGGCAAGGACTAGCAGCCAAATAGCAAATCGCTCAGAACGTGCTTCTAGCAGTGTTGATTAAATTAGTTCTCCACCGCCAGGTATGGGTATGGTAAAAAGGCATTTGGTAAGTTTGATCAGGTCTGCTACGCTATTTTGTAAGGCGGAAACGGATATGGCACCTTTGTCCAGCCTAAGCCTGCGATTTTTCAGAAATTAATTGTTTGCCTGCAAATATAAGAAGAAACTCAAATCAACCCCTGTTTAACACCTTGTTAGGTCCTAGAAATGACTCATAGGGGAAGAAAGGATAAATTGATAGTAGCGGTGGTGGTGGTGGTATCCTTTTTTGGTGGTGGTGGTTCCACAAATAGAAACTTCTGCGAATGTGCCCTTGATTAAGTGATTGATTAAGGCTTTTAGGAATAACATTAAAAAAAAAACGCAGCCAACATTGCCGTTAACAGGAGGGTGGTTTGTGCGCAGGCGCAAATGGCTTCCTTTATCAAAATTTAATTTCCAAGTTCACAGCTGACGCCTTGCTGCATAGTTACCTGGTTAGACAACTTTCGAAATGTGATGACTAAGGGTGTGTACAACATATCTGACTGTCGGTCCTATCTATCTGTAAAACCTCTCTCTGTATCTGTGGTGTCTCTCTTTGTGTTTCTGTTATAATTTCGATTAGATCACACATGCCACATATTTTCATTTACATCAGCCACCTAGAAGGGAGTTCCTGTTGATGTATCCTGGTTTGGCATGCAATATGCGAGCCGATAGCGTCAGTCTGCTGTTTATTTAGTTTAGGTTTCATACCAACACGCACCATGGGGTGGCGTGCATATTGAAATACGGCTACACGAAGGAGCAGCCATCACCATATGTGTTGTCATGCTTGGTTATAATTTTTAATTGTTTAATTATGTTAATTAATTCATAGAAGAGGAGAACTGCATTTCCTTTTTTAAAATACCGTAAAAAAAAAACATCTTTGACATTAAATGTGAAAAAATGATTTCATATGGAATTGATGGAAAAAACTTAAAGCTATTAATAATCGGTTTAGGTTTGGGGTTGATGAACTTCGATTTCTCTCTAGCAGCAGAGAAATTAAGAATAAAAGAAAACTATTGGGTTGCCCAAAAAGTAATTGCGGATTTTTCATATAGTCGGCGTTGACAAATTTTTTCACAGCTTGTGACTCTGTAATTGCATTCTTTCTTCTGTCAGTTATCAGCTGCTACTTTTAGCTTGCTTTAGAAAAAAAGTCTAAAAAAAGTATATTTGATTAAAGTTCATTCTAAGTTTTATTAAAAATGCATTTACTTTCTTTTAAAAAATCCGCAATTACTTTTTGGGCAACCCAATATAACATAGAAGAAAACTGCGGCATAAAAGTTAGAATTCGATAGATTCCAATATGCCGCATGCGTTTAATACAAAAATGTTTGCCTACGGATAAAATGTTTGTGAAAGAAAATTTCTTCTTATAATTTTTAACTGTAAAACAACTTTACGGATAAACTTAAAATTTAGGAAATCTGGTCTAAAAGTTTTAAAGATTTTTCTATACTAATTGGATAAGAAAAGTTAAACATACTATGAGAATAGTATTTCGGATAAATTTTTACTCTCAGGAAAGTTCATCCGATAAACTTTTCCATACGAAAAGTCAAACAGCAACATTTTTCTATTAGACTCCTAGAAATTTGCTAGTAAAAACAGCAAAAATGTGTAGTGTAACAGCAGAAAGTCTGCAGAAAATGTGACAGCAGTAATTCTTTGCTAAAATAGCAAACATTTTCTGCTGTTTTCAAATGATAAAACTTTATAAATTTCAACAATTTTTGTATTCTAAAATGAATTTCAATGTTGAAGCATGTGACGTAAATTTTTTTTCTATAAGAAAAAGTTTTTGGATCAACATTTTCTGTAAGTTATTGGATTTTTTTCTATAAGAAAAAGTTATCGGATAAACTATTTCTTTAAAAAAGTTGTCGAATAAACTTTTTTTATAAGAAAGAGTTATCGGATATACTTTTTCTACAAGAAAAAGTTATCGGATAAACTTTTTCTACAAGAAAAAGTTATCGGATAAACTTTTTCTATAAGAAAAAGTTATCGGATAAACTTTTTCTATAAGAAAAAGTTATCGGATAAACTTTTTCTATAAGAAAAAGTTATCGGATAAACTTTTTCTATAAGAAAAAGTTATCGGATAAACTTTTTCTATAAGAAAAAGTTATCGGATAAACTTTTTCTATAAGAAAAAGTTATCGGATAAATTTTTCTATAAGAAAAAGTTATCGGATAAAGTTTTTTTATAAGAAAAAGTTATGGGATAAAATTTTTCCATGAGAAATACCAACCGGATAAACTTTTTTATGAGCAAAAGTTATTGAAATTTTTTTATAAGAAAAACTTATTGGATAAATTATTTCTATAAAAAAGTTGTCGGATAAACTTTTTCAACAAGAAAAATTTATCGGATAAACTTTTTCTATAAGAAAAAGTTATCGGATAAACTTTTTCTATAAGAAAAAGTTATCGGATAAACTTTTTCTACAAGAAAAAGTTATCGGATAAACTTTTTCTATAAGAAAAAGTTATCGGATAAACTTTTTCCACAAGAAAAAGTTATCGGATAAAGTTTTTCTATAGAAAAAGTTATCGGATAAATTTATCTATAAGAAAAAGTTATGGGATAAACTTTTCTATAAAAAAATTTATCGGATAAACTTTATCTACAAGAAAAAGTTATTGGATAAAAAAATGTTATCGGACAAACTTTTCCTATGAGAAATACCAACCGGATAAATTTTTTATGTAAGAAAAACTTATCGGATAAACTTTTTCTATAAGATAAAGTAATCGGATAAAGTTTTTTATGAGCAAAAGTTATTGGAATTGTTTTTTTCTATAGGAAAAACTTATCGGATAAATTATTTCTATAAAAAAGTTGTCGTGTAAACTTTTTCTACAAGAAAAAGTTATCGGATAAATTTTCTAAAAGAAAAAGTTATCGGATAAACTTTTTCTATAAGAAAAAGTTATCGGATAAACTTTTTCTATAAGAAAAAGTTATCGGATAAACTTTTTCTATAAGAAAAAGTTATCGGATAAACTTTTTCTATAAAAAAAGTTATCGGATAAACTTTTTCTATAAGAAAAAGTTATCGGATAAATTTTTCTATAAGAAAAAGTTATGGGATAAACTTTTTCTATAAGAAAAAGTTGTCGGATAAACTTTTTCTATAAGAAAAAGTTATCGGATAAACTTTTTCTATAAGAAAATATTATCGGATAAATATTTTCTATAAGAAAAAGAAATTGGATAAACGTTTTCCATAAGAAAAAAATATCGCATAAACATTTTCTATAAGAAACGAATTTCGGATAAATGTTTTCTGTAAGAAAAAGTTAATCAATTATAATTTTTCTAAAAGAAAATTTCAACGTATAAATTTCTTCTGTAAAAAAGATAAAGATTTTCTGTAAGAAAGATTTATAGATAAATTGTTTTTATAAGAAAGAGTTTTTGGATGAACTTTTTTCTCAGAAAAGTTATCAGAAAAACTTTTTTCCCAGATAAAGTTGTCATAAGAAAAAGTTAAATAAAAGTTAATAAACTTTCTCTTCAAGAATAGTGTAACGGATAAACTTTTTCTATAAGAAAAGTGTATCGGATTAACCTAACAATAGAAAAGAACTTTGTCTCTAAGAAAAGTTGAGCAGATAACGATTTTGTATAAGAAAAGTTTATCGGATAAACTTTTTTCATGAAAAAGTTATCAAACCAACTTTTTTCAAGAAAAAGTTATAAGACTAACTTTTTTTTAAGAAAAAGTTATCAGACAAACTTTTTTTAGTGAAAGTTATCGGTTAAACGTTTTTTTACAAGAAAAAGTAATCGGATAAACATTTTCTATAAGAAAAGTTAAACGAACTAGCCTTTCCTATAAGATAAGTTCATAGGTTTACATTTTTCTTATAAGAAAAGTTTATCGTAGCGCAGGGGTTAGCATTTCCGCCTATGACGCTGAACGATTAGGTTCGAATCCTGCCAAGATCAGCAGAAAAAAATGTCAGCGGTGGTTTTCCCCTCCTAATGCTGGCAATATTTGTGAGGTACTATGCCATGTAATAACTTCTCTACAAGGAGGCACGCCGTTCGGACTCGGCTATAAAAAGGAGGCACAAAAATATTATGACCTTTGGTCATTGAATGTTTGATCTTGATTTTTGTTGACTAAAAAAACTATTTATAGTAAGAAACACTTACAAATATTTTCTCAGCTAATTGACTTTTCTTACGCTTGGATCTTTGTCTGGGTTATTAAAATTGCTTTATTAAAAGTTTCCAATAATTTTCAATTACCAACATTAAGGTTTATTCTCTCCTCTACTGAAATGAAGCTATTAATTAAAACAATTGAAATGCAGTTTCAAATGCGGGTACCCCTATTTTAATTAATAACATAAACTTCAATCAAAATATATGTACATAATTATGGACATTTAACGGCACAAAATATTCACATCATTCAACAAAAACACTGAAGAATGCGACAATGATGACAGAGTCATCGATGATGTGATGTGAGCTCAATGTGACTCGTGCCACATTTTAGACGATAACTACATTGTCGACCGGATGGCACGACTCCCTTTACCCATTAAGTGAGGGGTTGAAAACTGAATACACAGGACTCGTTGTCGTTGTCGTTGTGTCAGTCAGTCATCAATCGCATGCATGACAATAATCTTGGTCCTAGTTGTCGAGCGGCTCTTTCTAAAGGCCCATAAAAACATAAACAAACTCAAACTTCACGGATGGAATGACTCACAGATGGATGAATTGGCTGTTGTACAGTGTAATCGGGTGCTACGGTCCTGGCTCCTCGTTTGCCTAAGACAACCAGCACGCACATACTACACTAACTTAAATTACTCTCACTCTTCAGCAGGATGAATTGTTGTTGTTGTAGTGGTCGCTGTCGCCGCCATAGTCATTCTTTCATTTAATGATTTCCATTATATTTTTTTTTCGCTATTTCTCTTGTGCGCCGCCACCATTATCCATTTTTATTTTGTTTTTTCGCATGTCCTTCATTTATGTGTACTCTCACTCATCCAGATACAATATGTATATCGCTCCATATAGGATGGAGATGAAGGATAATAATTTTCATTGCGAAAACAAGCGGGCGCTAGCAAGGATAGACAGAGGAATAGACTGACTGTTGGCCATCACAGCCATGAAGAAACTCAATTGACATGGAATTTATGCCATTTTGGTATTCCCAATTTTTATATATGGGAATTTTTGCCTAGATATGAAATCCAGCACTCTTTTTTCGTTTCTTTCTATGCTGGAGCAAAATTTTTAATACCCTGTTGCCAAATTTCTCTAGTTAAGAGAGTTTTGTGAATTACTAACGCCTATGTGGTTGGAATTGACAATTTCACTGAGCACTGATTGAAATGTGGTTAACCGCCAAATATGAATAAATCCCCATGGGAGTAAAATTTATTGGGATAGAAGTCAATCATAATAAAAATGGTATAAATTATTAGCAAAGCAGAATAGGTATAGTAATGATAAAATTTCAAATGTGTAAACTTGCATTAAGTTTGACCGGGACAATTATTATAAACCCTTCATTATGGGTAGCATTTGCCGAATTCTTTGGACCAAACATAAATGAGGTTCCCAAAAGAATTCCACATAAAAAATTTTATTATAGTTAGAAAAGAACTAGGTGCTGTAGGTACTCAAAAAATCATACCGGAAGATTGGCTTTATATGGGGGTATGGCCGATATGCCAAACGATCCACATCTAATAGAAATATTTGTGCCATAAGGACGCATTAAAAGACCCCGGTTTCTTCAAGTCTATTCCAAACTTGATTCTGAGATATGTTTGAATCTTATTCGACGATTGTTCAATCGAGATCTATTTGTCCTCATCATCATTCTGTAATCATTATGCAGGATTTCCATGTTTTCTTCCATAAGTCCGGTCGCGCAATGATCGGTTATGACTTCTATTACAGCACTCAGTGACCTCTTGTTAACAATCCCATGGCAGCCGGTTGTATGTACCGGATTGACCCGATGAATTCCTTCATCGACAAGGGCTGCCGCCTCAGTATACCACACATTGCTACTACAACAACAACCTCTTCTTAAAATCAAACATTTTTCAGCCCTTTTCTGGTTGACATTAGCCCAGAGAGTTTTGGTAATTCACCAACCATGTAAAGATTCTCAACTTATTATGACATCCGTACTGATCATCCTCTCTATTTGGTTCCAAAGATCGACAAATATCAAGTATAGGACACAGGCAAATGGTTTTCTAACTTCCTTGATCCCCTCCTTGCATATTTTTGATCTCTCATTTGCCAAAATATCATTGCGAGAGGGTACCCAACATTGCGTTATAAAGGGTGATTTTTTTAGCTATTATCTTTTTGGCAACACTGGTTTAAACAGCTCACGCACACTTCGTGTTTTGTTTCACTGTCAAACATCTTCAGTTTGTTCTCTAATTTATCCATGAATAGTTTTACAAACAAACGACGCTTGCAAATCATAGAATTTTTGTTATCAGAATGCGTGGTCTGTTAAGAAAGTTCATCGGGCGCTTCTTCCATTGAGCAACGAAGGTCATCTTTGGCTCAATGGGTACATAAATAAGCAGAATGGTCGATTTGGAGTGAAGATCAGCCAGAAGCATTGTAAGAGCTACCAATGTTTGTAGAAGCTAACAGTGTTTGGAGCAGTTTATGGGCTGGTGGCATCATTGGACCGTACTTCTTCAAAGATGATGCGAATCGTAACGTAGCTGTGAATGGTGAGCCCTATCGTGAGATGATACCCAACTTTTTTTTTGCCCAAAATGCAACAGCTCGGCTTGCATGACATGTGATTTCAACAAGACGGTGCCACATGCCACACAGCACGTGTAACAAATGACTTATTGAGAGGCAAGTTCGGTGAACTTTTTATTTCACGTTCGGGAATTGGCCGCCTGGATCGTGCGATTTAACTCCTTAAGACAAGCCCGCTTCAATTGACGCATTGAAAAACAACATTGTAATATTTGTTCGTGAGATACCGGCCGAAATGTTGAAAAGAGTGTGCCAAAATTGGACTAAGCGGATGTACCATTTGAAGCGCAATCACGGTCAACATTTGCATGAAAAAATCTTCAAACATTAGGACAGTACTATCAATGCAAATGAAGATTTCAAGTATTCTAAATTTGATGTGTCTTTTTGAAAACTTTCTGTAATTTATTTAGAATTCTAAACACTCCGCCACGCATTTCCAATTTGCCTTGAACTCAAGGGCTTGAGCTACTGCCACATAAACCCAGAGTTTAGGGGACAGTAGAGTCTTTTCCCTGAATTTCGACTGCGTTTATCGGTATGGCATAGACGAAGGCCTAAAGAACCCTGCACACGGCCGGCAGTTTCATAGACATGTTAAGATTTGGAGCACCATTATCTAATACACGGGATAACTCACCGGCAAGGGATAACTTACCCGGGTGGTGCTCAACACGGGCTAAAACTTTGAGCTCCCATCTGTGTGGTGTTCATCGTTATCAAGAGAAGCTTAGTTGAAAGCTACCGGGTGCGTCCACAGGTTGCGGATAGTGGAATGCTTAATGTGGAGTAACTGTTACAGTTTAAACACGGGTAATCAGCGGTATCGCGTGGAGAGTCTCACTGAGTGCCTATGGTGCTCTATATGACAAGGCGAGATATGGGTGTTTTTAAATAACCAATGGCCATAATGTTCTCATGGCGACCGGTCCTATGGATCGAAACGAGCTTGCTCACCTATAGCAGCTGGACGAGGATCGCTACCTTCAAATGCAAATGTTGACATCGCGAATCCCAAATTTTCCAACCCGAAATGGTCTCGGTTGTAGATAGTCTGCTACCGCAGTCTTCTCTTCGCATTCATAGTATTCAGAATAACTATACCCATACACCCATAGAAAAAATCAAGCACGGCGTTGATAAAGTGACCACATTCGTTCATAAAATGAATCAACACACAGATGTTATCACATCAACCACAAATGTTCATAAATCGACAGCAGTATTTCTGAATGGAATGTCCACACCCATTCACATTCTAGGAACGTCTAGTGCACATTTCTTTTAAAAGATTGCCACAAGTTTTTGTATGCTTCTGAGTATCGAACTTGTGTTCCATCCATTCCGTTGAAGGTTTACAAACGCCTTATCCCATTGCACCAAAGCCAGCTATGTATGTGGGAGCTATATCTGTTGATCGACTGATTCGAATCTTTGTTATAGCTGTTGAAGATTATTGGAGAAATCATTTTGCAAAATTTGAGGCTAATCGGATAAGATTTGCGTACTCTCAAGGCTCAAGAAGTCAAATTGGGAGTTCGGGTTATATGGGGGCTATTTTCTAAAGTTCCAAAATGTAGCAACCATCGAAGAAAAATTCAAGTTTGCAAATTTGTCCATTAACATTTCATTGAGGAACAGGGGCAAACTTCTCATATATCAATGAGTGCTGTCTGATTCCAGTTTTAGCTCAATGATAAGGCGTCATAGGTGGACGCCTTATCATTTAGGCCACCGTACCTCTGCGGTACGGTGGCCTCCAGAAAGTACGAAGTTCTTATATTGGTACGATTTTGATGAAATGTTGCACAACGACTTCTACATCCGACATCGAAACCAAATATGGTCCGAACTGGTCCATAACGTGATTTAGCTTCAAAAGCATAGCAAGGAAGCAACAACCTTGTCAAATTTGATCCATGGACGGTAAATTAGGTTCGGCACGGCCGATGGGGGTATACTAATCCGTTTGTAACACCTCGAAATATTGATCTAGAACCCCATAAAGTATATATATTCTTGATCGTCTCGGTCCGTCTGTAGAAATTACGATAGCGGTCGAACTCCTAAAGCTAGCCGCTTGAAATTTTTTCCAGATGTTTAATATTGATGCAGATCGTTGGAGATTGCAAATGTGTCTTCTGTTATGACTTTCAACAACTGTCCAAATCGGTCTATAACCAGCTCCCATATGTTAGTAGAATCCATGATGGTGGGTTCTCAAGATTCAGCCTGGCCTGGAACTTAGCACGACTTTACTTGTTTGATGTTCTCCTCTGTTTTTACGTCGACAGAAGAAAATTAACTCACTTTTGGTACGATTTTTCGTACTTTCAGTACTATTTTACAACTTTCAGTAAAAGTTTTTGTGCTTAGGGAAAGATTTTTATATTATCACTTTTTGAGCAGATTTTTAATTTAGTCCGTATAGTACTTTTCGCACTATTGGTAAGATTTTTCCTTACTTTTAGTAAGATTTTTCGTATTTTTAGTAGGATTTTTTTGTATTACATATATACATATATACCTTATATTGTCAGTACGATTTTAGTACCTGTTTGTACTTTTAGTACGATTTTTTCACTTTTAAGTACGTTTTTTGTACTTTTAGTACGATTTTTGTACTTTAGAACGATTTTTGTACTTTTAGTACGATTTTTGTACTTTTAGTACGATTTTTGTATGTTTAGTAAGATTTTTGTACTTTTAGTACGATTTTTGTACTATTAGTACGATTTTTGTACTTTTAGTACTATTAGTACGATTTTTGTACTTTTAGTACTATTAGTACGATTTTTGTACTTTTAGTACGATATTTGTACTTTAAGTGCGATTTTTCTTACCTTTAGTACGAGTTTGGTGCTTTTAGTACTATAAGAGATTTTTTGCCCAGTTTTCATTTAATCCCTTTTTCTAACGCCGAAAATATGAAGCTATAGTGCTTTCGGTACGATTTTTCGAACTTTTAGTAAATTTTTTATAACTTTAAGTAAGTTTTTTTGTACGATATGGAACCTGATAGTCTACGCATAAGTCAAAATGTATAGCTCTAAATTTAGTCCCAATAAAGTGCTAAAGAGTACCAGTCGTAGCATTAAAAGTACGCTTCCGTACTTTTGGTACGATTTTTCGTACATCGAATCTGATTTTTCGTAGTTTTAGTACAATTTTTCGTACTTTTTGTACGATTTGTCGTTCTTTTAGTACGAGTTTACATTTTATCCCTTTGTTCGCCGATAAAATTACTTTTTCGTACATTTGTTACGATTTTTTGTAATTTTGGTACAAATTATCGTGTTTTTAGTACGGTTTTGTTCATTTAGTATGATTTTCGTACTTTACATATGATTTCTCGTACTTAACATACGATTTTTCTTAATTTAAGTACGATTAATTTCCATTTCTTTCGTACTTTCAGTACAAATTTGTGTACAGTTTTTATTTTATACCCTTTTTTCGCCAAATATCTTTCTTCATAAATCCAAACACTGAATTTTCGTTTTTGATTTTTCTCCCTGAAGTCTATTCACACACTGCCGCAATCTTTTCAGTATTTGACATTGGCCTAACAATAAAATAAAATCTTACTCTACATACAGATAAATGATATAACAATAAAACGATTTAACAAATAAATTATTTTATATAGCACTGGACTGTACTGCACTGTGCAGTGGTCTGATTTGGTTTAGTCTTCTAGTCCAAGCTACAGTTCCACCACATAACGACTACTGCCCGTAGAACTGATGGAATAGTAGCTGTTCTCTAAAGGAAGAGAAGAAAATGTCACAAATTTAATAAAAAAAATTCAGAAATATTAAGAATCCACCATACCTTCATCACTATCAAATGAATAATATCTCTCTGCATCATCCCTTGTCATGCTGCGTCGACTGCGGTGAGTATTCAAAAACTCCGTTTCCTTGCGCATGGAAATCGGAGTCACTTCGGTGGAACCCATTAGGCTGGAGGGAAAATCCATGGGTGAACCATATTCGGAATTCGATTGACTATAATTGGAATTTCGATCGAATTGATTGAAGGAATTTGTGGTGCTGCCGGGGGTGGGGGTTAACAAAAGATTCGTAGGTGAAGACGAAGGCTCTGGCTGGGGCTGAGATGTTGTTATCAAAGGTGGTGGCGCTCTATTGAGTTTCTTGGATGATTTTCTGGAGGTTTGGAGATTGTTGTTGTTGTTGTTATTGAAGGAAGTTTCTTCTGTTTTGGTAGCAATGTTGGTCTCCAGAGTCATGTTAGCATTTGTTGGTGTTCTATCTCGGGAAAATGTTTGCCTCACTGGCATAACATCTTCATCTGGTATTATGTTGAGAGGCTGTAGAAGGGGCTCATTTTCGTTTATAATATTTTTATTCACATCCTTCAGTTCTAATTTCTCTAGACGTTTGATGGTCTCCTCTTCGTCATCGCTAAATATCTCCTCGGATTCTTGAGTCATATAATTTCGCTTTGGTATAATACGTGGTCTTCCCTGTGGCTCAAAACGTGATATCAGTTTATTGACTTTCCCCACATCTTGGGGTTTCACCTGTTCCGAATAGGCCAAACGTAGGGAGGCTGTCTTCACCAGAGGCTTGGCCACCTTTGACACTGAGGGAGTTCGCTCAGGTATTTTTGGAGGACCCGCAATGGGTCTATTGGGGGGTAAAGGTGGTTTGGTTTGCGGTAAAGGTGGTGGCGGCGAGGGAGTTCGTTCTTTTTGTAGAGCAGGTGGTGGTGGTGGGGGAGCCTGCTGCTGAGCTTTATACACCTTGGGAGATGTTTGTCTTTGCGGTAGAGGTGGTGGTGGCGGCGATTGCACTGGTGGTGGTGAAGGTGCCGACGATGGAGGACGATCCATATCCTCGATTTCATCACTATCCTGATCATCCTCTTTGTAGCTGGAATCCTCCTCATCATCAGGGGTCTCATTGGGATCCACATTGCCCATGAGACTTTCTTGACTATTGGCATATTGGAAATTGGCCAATTTGGGTTTAGCTGCTGCAATTATGGTAGGAAGAGGTTTTATTTCTTCCTGGAGTAAGCACTCTCGACTACTGCCATGCAATTGAGTTGCCAGATTGGATTCTATGGTTAACTGATCTCTGGGTATTTCCCCAAGTCTTTGTTGTAGATTTGCTACTGCTTCTTCCACAAGAGGGACTTGATTTGTTGCAAGGGGAGGTTGGACTAAAGGTTTAGTTATTTGGAAAGTGTTGCCAGATGGTTTATTACCATTGGGATTCTGATTATGTTTTGGGATTTCTCCCATTTCTTTGGCTTCGGTTTCGGCTTTTGCTTCGACTTTGACAGGCTGCTTGTTGTTTACCTCTCTGCTGGCAACTATTCCTCGACAATTTTCCAATAAATTCTCGGCCAGATCTATGGCAATTGTTGGCAAATCTGCCAGGTCCTCATCCTCACTTATATGCAGAACCACATTATCCAGGGAACTCTTCGGGGCCAGGGGCGGAGTTACACTGGCCTCTGCTTCCTTGATTTTGTTGTCATTTTCCTCTGATCTTAGAATTTTGGTAATTCTCGAGGAGTTATCATCATCAGCAGCATTGTCATATTCATCATCACTGCTATCATCCTCCTGTTCTTCATCCTCTGCACTGTTATTGTTTTTTGTTTGTTGTTCCTTGGCCTCCATTTCAATTTTGACCACTGGCGTATTTTTCAATTCATCATCGAAATCTTCAAAAATATGCAAAGCCTGACCCTGTTGTTTGTGTAGCTCAAAGATGTCAATGCTCTTGGTCTTGTAAAGACTGTCTTTGGTATTATCAGCTACCGCACCAACTTTCCAAGGTCCCTCCTCTTCCTCTAGGTCGATATGACGATTGCCTATCAGTCCTATGGCCGTAGAAGGCTCTCGATTAACACCTCTCAGCCACGAAGATTCATCGGAACTGGAATCCATGGACTGATTGCGTGAATAGGCCCTCTGTGGGCTTGTGGAGTCCAAGGAATCCTTGGACAAATCCCGTTTTATTGTTCTGCACTTCCTGGAGGGTGAACTTGCAGCATTAAAGGCTGAAATAATCTCACGATTAGGTATCCAATTGTCTGCTTTGGTTTCCGGCGTGGAAGGCTTTGGTGAATCTGTGGGTGAACCCTTAGGGGACTCTTGGTAATCTGGTGGCAACTCTGTTATATAGGGTGAGGAGGTGGAAGAGCGTGAGGGTATGGGTCTTGTCACCGCTATAATCAAAGTCGATTCAAAGACATCGGAATTATCCTGGTGTATGAGCACACGTGGTAGCATGTCATCATCTTCGTCGCCAGTGGAGTCAGGGTGTATGGGTTTGGCACTCCAAGCGGCTCGTGATAAAGGCACCAAAACATTGGGCTGATAGGGTTCCAAAGTGACTTTGGTGAGATCTTCCTCTTGCTCCTCTTCTTCGGGCTCTTCATCATCGGAGCTATAATAATGTCTGCTATTATCCTGAGCCTTAGCTAGGGCTTTGGCTGCAGGTTTCTTTGTTCTTCGGGCTGCTGATTCTTCTTCGCTATCTTCCAAATCCGATTCACCACTGGCATTATTAGCCACCCCAATTTCGGGTTTCTCTTTTTTATTCTTATCCTCTTCCTTGTCCTTGTCCCTGTCTTTCTCCTGTCTTTTGCGGAAATATTTTTTGGATTCCTTCAACTTTTCCATGGTCATTTGTGGCATTTGAGTGGCTGCCACCACACCCTTCTCCCACTGTAGCTTGGCTCGAGAGCGGAAACTTTCACGATAGGTGGCCCCACCCTCTTCGTCATCATCGGGATCATCTTGACTATGCTGCTTGCGCATGCGTATTTGCTGTAGCCTTTTGATCAAGGTTCCCTTTTTACGTTTCGGTGAGGTGGCACCACTCATTTCATCATCATCTTCGGTGTGGGAGGCCTTCTCGGAGGCCTTAATTTTGAAGCTCTTCTTCCAATCCTGCAATTTTGAGCTCAACTTTTGCAAAGGTGAGCCTGGTGTTTGCCTCTCCTCCTGCCCCTCCTCAGTGTGTTTATCCACATTATCCACCGAGCGGAAGCGTTTTAGACGCTCCGCAAATTGTTGACTCTTGGATTGTTTGACCTTGTCGCTTTGATTCTCCACATCGGATTCGGCTGCAGAAACCGAGGAGCGGGAGGGTAATTTTATGGATTTATGGAAACGTTTGAGATTCTCTTTGAAATTGCCCTTGGAGGAAGCCTTTTCTGAGGAGGCCTTCTCCGAGCCTCCAGGGGACTTTAGGGATTCCTGGGATTTTTGTCCCCTTAAAGGAGCCTTGCGTTTCTTTGTGGAACCACTGGATAAGGAATCATCAGCGCTGTTATTTTTCGACAGGGTGCCCTTTAGCCTATAGAGGCTGCTTTGAATGGGACTTAGGATTTTGGAACTGCGGCTTGCAGTCTTGGTCTGTTCTTCTGGACTGCCATCGACATTATCATCATCCATGGATAAGGATTCCTCTTGGCTAACATTTCTCAAATTGGCCAAGGGAGGGTTTTTAATGCTTTGGGATTTTTGTGTGGGCGGTCTCGGCGGCAATGGCCTTGTTTTTGGCCTTTTGGCTATGACCGTTTCCATTTCCAATTCTTGCTCTGCTGCTTGAAAATCCTCATCCTCTTCCTCATCGTCACCATCTTCCTTTTCATCCAGTGACAAGGATTCCTCTTGGCTCTCATTCTTCAATTCTCCCAAACCTTTTTTTATGCTCTTGGATTTTGTCATCTTTTGAGGAGGCGACAAATGTTCCTGCTTTTGGCTGAGCTTCTTCTTAAGGGCACTCTCTATGGGATGCAAAGGAATTTCTCGCATTTCAGCATCATCATCATCATCGACGTGCTGAGGTCTTTTAGCTGCCTTCAAGTGCTGTTGTATGCCATCGTCCTCCTCCAAGGACATATGCAAAGAATCCTTGCGCACTCTTGAGAAACGTGTGGCTGCTATTCCAGGCTTACGCTTGGGTGGCGATTGTTCCATGCCACTTTCATCACCGCTCTGCTCGCTCAAAGTTTTCTTGTTATGACTCTTCCATTGGTGGCTGGCTGAACCCTCTGGGCTGCCATCACCAAAGGATTCCTCGGACTTGCGACTTGAAAGTTTAAATTCAAATTCATAATCATCAGATATGCCACTATTGCGGCGAGCCTCAAACATCTGCTGGCGTTGGCGATCCTCTTCATAGCGATGCACATAATTGTCCACCTGTATGGTGTCCTGGCGCACCACTGTCTTTTTGACAAAAATATGCTTTAAACGAAACTCGGAGGCTTCCTTGTAGCCTTGTTTGGCCCTTTGCATGAGGGATTTTTTGGCTGGCGGCCCATCAGTGGCTTGTAGATGGCTGGGAGACATATCCAAGGAGGTTCTGGATATGGTGGATTTTTTCCTTGGACCATTTAGAGGTGAAGGACAATAATCCTCTATGCCCCCAGCACTGCGATAGGAGAATTCATCATCGTCATCATCATCGAAGTGGGAGCCTTTTAGGGTAGTGGGCCTATAACTGCGCCCGCCAACACCACCACCACCTCTATTCGTTTGACCTCTTACCGGTGATTGGCCCACCAATGAAGAAATGGTTGAAATTTTCCTTGGTGTATGATCCACAAAATCGGAAGGCGGTGCTAAGGGTATGGCAAATGCTTGCCCTGCTATATCAGAGCTCTCCGAACGGCGTGAGCTGGAACGTTTGGCATGTGGCGAAGTGTTGAGATCATCCCTTGAGCTGCGGAAAACCTTGCGGGATTTTAACTTTGACATTGATTTGGGTAACTTAATTTGGGTTACCATATCAGGCAAAGGTGGAATTTTAGCTGTAATCAAATAAGAGTATCAAAAAACGTAAGCCCTTAGATGATGATGATAAGGTAGAGGAAGTAGGGACCAAAGGGGGGAATCCATGGCTTTTATTTTAAAAGGTTTCCTTTGAAAAGACCACGCACGCTTGACATTCAAAACAAAATGCTACAACAAATCACGCACATTTTATTAGCTGCCAGCTAAGAGGGGTCTTATTGGCCCTCAGGTCCCCTCAAATATTGATTTTCACACCCTTGATACCCACCTCGTATTGAATCCACATCTATTTTTGAACATATACTGCGAAAATCCATTTTTTTTCTACACTTTCCTTTTTAATCACATAGGGACATATGAATCAAGCGTTTTGAAGTTAATTTCCAAATTTTTGTTTTTTTTTTTGTATTTTTTATTGATTTTTCACTTTATGTATCTTCACCAGCTGTCGTATTATCTTCAAGATATTTAATATAATTACTAAAGCCAAAATTATAGCGATCGAATTACCACCACCACTACCGTTCGCTGAGGTATCTGAGAACATTTTAGTGAATCTAACCCTTTGACTCCGATTCACTTTTCAATTTGTTGGTGCCATTCATTGTCGTTCGATGGTTGGGACTGTGTCGTTTCAATGGGGCTAATTGAATTAGCAAGTTTTCGCTTTCATTTTTTTTCTTTTTTTTTTGGTTTATTTTCCCCCACATTTTCGGTCTTATTCAGCGTCTTCTGTGTTGTTTTTTGCGCTCTGGCTTTTGTTGTTTTCATTTTCATGTTTTGGTTTTCTATTTTTCCATGTGTTGTTGTAAAAATCTACGGTTTTTTTTACCTTTTATTCACACAAAAGTGCTATGCGTCTAGCTAGTAATGTTGTGGGGGAGAGATACATGCTTGCACATTGGGTTGTTAAGCAGTGGCGGCAATGGAAATGGGGGCTCCAAAGTTGTGATTATAGTAAAACAAAATATTTTTTTTTTTTAAATAATTTTCCTCAAATGTTGTTAAATGTAATGAAGTTTTCTGTAACAACAGACTTAAACTCTAACCCTTAAACTGCGATTGGATAGAAAAATAAAAAAAAAATAAAAATAATGGTCCCATAGTGAAAAAACGTTACTAAATTGTTTGATATCTACAGGGGGGGGGGGGGGGGGGGGGGCGGACACTCCCCCTTACCCTAATTTTCAGAAACGCCAGATCTCGGTAATGGGTGCTTCGATTTTAGCGAAATTATGTGTGCTCTCTTTTAGTACACCAAAAATAAAAATTTGGTATCCAAATTTCGGATACTTAGGGGGGCCGCCCCACCCTAAAACCTACCAAATATATATTAAGACCAATCAGGACAATATGGGACTCAAATGAAAGGTATTTAAGACAAGAAAACGTATTTGATATCCAATTGTCGGACCAAGTGTTAGGGGGACCACCCCAACCCCTAAAACACCCCTAAATCGGACATATTTACCGGCCATAGCAATATGGGGCTCAAATGAAAGGTATTTGGGAGTAGACCATGAATCTGATATCAAAATTCGCGACCACTTGCCTAGGTGACGTCCCACCCCCTAAACAACCCCCAAATGGGAAGAATTTGCTCACCATGACAATTGGGGTATTAAAGGGAGTGGAACGCTATATTGAAAGTATTTAGGGCCCGTAGCCCAAACCGGAGATATTTGTTGACTTTTGCAATAAGGGGTTAAATGAAAGGTATTTGAGATAAGAAAACGAATTTGATATCCAATTGTCGGACCAAGTGTTCACCCCTAAAACACCCCTAAATCGGTCATATTTACCGACCATGGCAATATGGGCTCAAATGAAAGGTAGACCACGAATCTGATATGAAAATTTGCGACCAACTGTCTAGGGGACGTCCCACCCCCTAAACAACCCCCAAATGGGAAGAATTTGCTCACCATGACAATTGGGGTATTAAAGGGAGTGGATCGCGATATTGATAGTATTTAGGGCCCATAGCCCAAACCGGACATATTTGTTGACTTTTGCAAAAGGGGGTTAAATGAAAGGTATTTGAGATTAGAAAACGAATTTGATATCCAATTTTGAGGCCAATGCCAAAAAGGAGTTTTAAATGAATAATATTTGAGAGTAGAGGAGGGCTAAGTGTTTGGGGGAGCACCCCTTTCCACAACACACCCCTAGAATCTGAAACCAGAATCTAGAATCCATGTATTTGGGTCACCGCCCCTTTTCCAAAACACCCTCCAAAGAGTACACATGTTGGGGCCAAGAGTTTGAGATAATATGGGGTTTAAATAAATGGTATTTATTCACCCCTGAAAACACCACCAAATCGGAAATCATGACAACATCGGGCTGAAATAAAGACTTTTAAGGATAAAGTATATCACACATCCAAACGTTAATGACCCTAAACCCTCCGAGCGAATTCTTAAACCAATAAGGATCATAAAGGATTCAGATAAAGGTATTTATATTCGCGTACTGTTAGTCAAGCGATATATTGGGTTGCCCAAAAAGTAATTGCGGATTTTTTAAAATAAAGTAAATGCATTTTTAATAAAACTTAGAATGAACTTTAATCAAATATAAGTCAACGCCGACTATATGAAAAATCCGCAATTACTTTTTGGGCAACCCAATACATATACTATTTTCGTAGCATGGTATTTCACTTAAGGCTCTTTAATTGTCGAAAATTCATACTCAAAGTATAATTTTCTTCCATACAAAGTCAGAGAAGGCGCAGCGGAGCGGGCCCCGTTCAGCTTGTCTTCTAGAGGGCGATATTCTCGTCCGATTTGATTGAAATTTTGCACATGGTGTTTTGGTATCACTTCCAACAACTGCGATAAGTATGGCTCAAATCAGTCGATGTTTTGATATAGCTGCCATATAATCCGATCTTGGGTCTTGACTTCTTGAGCCTCTAGAGGGCGGAATTCTCGTCCGATTCGACTGAAATTATGCACGTAGTGTTTTGGTATCACTTTCAACAACTGTACTAAGTATGTTTCAAATCGATTCATAATCTGGTATAGCTGTCATATAAACCGATCTTGGGTCTTGACTTCTTGAGCCAATAGAGCGCGCAGTTCTCATCCGATTTGGTTGAAATTTCGCATGAGATGTTTTGTTATGACTTCCAACAACTGTGCCAAGTATGGCGCGAATTGGCCCTTAACCTGATATAGCTGCCATATAAACCGATCTGGGATCTTGACTTCCTGAGCCTCTAGAGGGCGCAATTTTCCTCCGATTTGGCAGAAATTTTGTACAGCGGCTTCACTCATGACCTTCTACGTATGTGTCTAATATGATCTAAATCGATTAATAGCTTGATACTGCTCTAATATAAACCTATCTTCCGATTTTGCTTCTTGAGCCCCTACAAGGCGCAATTCTTATCCAAATGAACTGAAATATTACACAATGACTTTTACAATGTTCAGCATTCATTTATGGTCCGAATTGGACTATAACTTGTTTATTTTTTCTTTGTTTTCTTTATTATTGATGGCCTGTTTTCTTCATAGGTTTCTTTGTAGTTCATGATTTTATTATAACCACCACCATAGGATCGGGTAGGTTCGTCAAAGACTCCATAAAGTATATATATTCTTGATCGTCTCGACGTCTTGAGTCGATCTAGCCATGTCCGTCTTCCGTCCCTCTGCCGAAATCACGATAGCAGTCGAACGCGTCCGTCTGCCGAAATCACGATAGCAGTCGAACACGTAAAGTTAGCCGTTTGAATTTTTGCACAGATACCTTATATTCATGTAGGTCGTTGGGGACTACAAATGGGCCATATCGGTTCAAATTTGGATATAGCTCCCATATAAACCGATCTCCCGATTTGACTCATTTGATTTGATAACCCCAATTTTTCCGTTATGACTTACAACAACTTTTGCATTTTTCGTATTACATTGTTGTCTCGTTTGGCGGTCATCCTTGAGGGGTCTTGTTACTTGTCCATCCCTTGCTCAATGATCGCCTTATAATAGACGAATTTCTTAATCGAATGCAAATTTGCTGGCGCCCGATCATAAACTTGTTGAATTTTATTTTTTAACTTTGTTCAAATTTGTTACCATTTTACCATCAACCACTTTTGTTTTTGCTAGCTTTTCCATTTGAATAACGACGTCTCTGTATACTCTTTTCTTCTTCTTTTTAACCACATGTATGATATGGTTGTTCGTTTTATGTTGTTGCGGTTACTTGTGGTTTGATTTACCTGACACCTTTTGTAAGAGCAGGGCCGGCTCTTAGCCTTACTGTTGCTAGAGACATCAAGACTGTTACACACATTGACAGATTAATTATTATTAATAGACATTAGAAAATTAGATCATACAGAAATTAGATCACTTTAAACACAGAAATAAAAAATATTTGTAATTTTTTCTGCATAAACTAATTCCATTTCTTTAACTCTTCTCTCTCTTTGCAGATTTACAACATGTTCTTCGTTTTTCTTTCTTCAAAATTTTAGATTTTCTACGTAAAATTTTGCCTATTTAATTTTTAAGTGATACAAAATCTAAAACGAAATACATATTCAAAATAAAATTCAAAACGTACAAACGTGCAAAATAAGGAATACAAAACAACAGCGACATTGGTAGAAATCCCCCTCAACCCCACATTCCCAGTTGAGGCCCTAAAGAGGTGGGATTTTGTGTATGTCTGATTGTGTGTAAGCGAGGGCGAGACAGAGAGAGAGAGTGTGTGAATATCTTAATCAGACCCGGCCGTAAGTGCAAGGGCATCGTGTATTGCGGAAGAGTTCCATTTTCCCTCCATCAACAGCAGAGCAACTGCCATCAAAATGGGACGGCAGTCGTCTAGTACGCTGACCGTCGTCCTTTTGGTTGCTGCTTTAGGCATTACAACAGCATCGGGTAAGTTGAACGAAAAAAAAAACCAAAAAATTATTTTAAATTCTCTTTTATAACAGCATACTAGATAGGGAGGTTTAAAATATACTAACTAAACAGAAAATAGCAATCAAATCAATATGAATGAATGTAAACTTTATGGAAAATTGTTGGAAAATTTCTTTATAGAAAATTTTTTTAAAATTTTTTGAGAAAAATCTACTTTATAGGGCACAACAGAAAATATTTTAAAAACAAGTAAAATGGCGTTAAGTTCGCTCGGGCCGAACTTTGGATACCCACCACCTCGGGTATATATGCAAAACACCTTTCATCAAAATCCGGTGAAAATTGCATACCTTATGTCCCATAGCAGTTGTATCGAAATATTTTTCGATTTGGATCAAATTCTAATAAGTACAAGTCATTGTTCAATTGTGTATAACAAAATTTTGGTCTTTTTAGTAGTCCTATCTAAAAATATACCGATCTGAACTATGTACGACAAGGATGTCGAAAAGCCTAACATAAGTCACTGTGTAAAATTTCAGTAAAATCGGATTATAAATGCGCCTTTTATGGGGCCAAGACTTTAAATCGAGATATCGATCTATATGGCAGCTATATCCAAATCTGGACCGATTTGGGCCAAATTAAAGAAGGAAATTGAAGAGCCTAACACAACTCACTGTCCCAAATTTGGGCGAAATCGGATAATAAATGCGCCTTTTATGTGCCCAAAACCTTAAATCGAGAGATCGGTCTATATGGCAGCTATATTCAAATCTGGACCGATCTGGGCCAAATTGAAGAAGGACATCGAAGAGCCTAAAACAACTCTCTGTTCCAAATTTCAGCGACATCGAACAATAATTGCGTCTTTTATGGTCCCAAAACCTAAAACCGAGAGATCGGTCTATATGGCAGTTATATCCAAATCTTTACCGATCTGTGCCATATGCCAGAAGTATGTCAAGGAGCTTAACTTAACTCACTGTCCCAAATTTCAGCGACATCGGACAACAAGTTAGCCTTTTTAGAGCCCAAAATCTTAAATCGAGAGATCGGTCTATATGGGAGCTATATCTAAATCTGTACCGATCTAGGTCAAATTAACGAAGGATGTCGAGGGGCCTAACACAACTCACTGTCTCAAATTTCAGCAAAATTGTTATTATCAAATTTTGCTGAAATTTGAGACAGTGAGTGTGGTTTTTATGGGCCTTAGACTCTAAATCGGAGGATCGGTCAATATGGCAGCTATATCCAAATCTGGACCGATCTAGGCCAAATTAACAAAGGATGTCGAAGGGCCTAACACAACTCACTGTCCCGAATTTCAGCAAAATCGGATAATGAATGTGTCTTTTATAGGCCTAAGACCCTAAATCGGAGGATCGGTCCATATGACAGCTATATCCAAATCTGGACCGATCTAGGCCAAATTAACGAAGGGTGTCGAAGGGCCTAACACAACTCATTGTCCGAAATTTCAGCAAAATCGGATAATAAATGTGGAATTTATGGCCTAAGACCCTAAGTCGGAGAATCGGTCTATATGGGGGCTATATCAAGATATAATCCGATATAGCCCATCTTCGAACTTAACCTGCTTATCGACAAAAAAAGAATCTATGCAAAGTTTCAGCTCAATATCTCTATTTTTAAAGACTGTAGCGTGATTTCAACAGACAGGTGGACAGACGGACGGACATGTCGAGATCGTCTTAGATTTTTACGCTGATCAAGAATATATATACTTTATAGGGTCGGAAATGGATATTTCGATGTGTTGCAAACGGAATGACAAAATGAATATACCCCCATCTTTCGGTGGTGGGTATAATAATGCCATATAGACCGATCTGCCGATAAAGGGTCTGAAGCATATAAAAGCTTAATTTTTTATCCGATTTCGTTGAAATTTGAAACAGTGAGTATATAGATCGATCTCCCGATAAAGGGTCTGAAGCTCATTCAATCTTTATTTTTTTATCCGATTTCGCTGAAATTTGAAACAGTGAATAGTTCTAAGCCACCCGACATCCGAACCAAATATGGTTCAGATCGGACTCTATTTAGATATAGCTGCCATACAGACCGATTAGCCGATTTAGGGTCTGAAACCCATAAAAGCTTTCTTTATTAACCGATTTCGCTGAAATTTGAAACAGTGAGTTCTTTTAAGCCTCCCATTATGCGACTCAAGTATGTTTCAGATCGGAAGATATTTAGATATAGCTGCCATATAGACTGATCTGCCGATTAAGGGTCTGCAGCCCATAAAAGCTTTATTTATTACCCGATTTCGTTAAAATTTTAATTGGTGAGTTGTTTTAACCCTCCCGACATCCGTTCCAAATTTGATTAAGATCAGACCTTATAAATATAGCTGTCGTATAGACCGATGTTGCAATTAAGGGCCTTAATCCCATTAAAATCAGATTTATTGCATGATTTGGCTGAAACTGATATTTGTATACCCTACACCACTATTGTGGTGCAGGGTATTTTAACTTAGTGTATTTGTTTGTAACACCAAGATAGAAGAAAGACCCATTGATAAGTACACCGATCGACTTCTGATTCGATTTACTTTCTGATTCGATTTAACCAGGTCCGTCTGTCTGTCCATGTTAATTTGCGTACCAACTACAGGTCACAATTTTTATCCGATCGTCTTCAAATTCGGTACAGACATGTTTTTCGGCAAAGAGATGAAGCCTATTGAAATTGGAAAAAATCGGTTCAGTTTTGGATATAGCTCCCATATATATGTTTGTCCGATTTGCAGTAATAATGCAATAAAATTGTCATTTGTTAACTGATTCTCTCGAAACTTGGCAAGAAGAATTTTCTTATGACTATCGACATTAGTGGTGAATTTCATAAAAATCGGTTCGGATTTAGATATAGCTCCCATATATATGTTCGTCCGATTTACAGTAATAATGCAATAAAATGGTCATTTGTTAACCGATTTTCTTGAAATTTGGCAGGAAGAATTTTCTTATGACTATCGACATTAGTGGTGAATTTCATAGAAATCGGTTCATATTTAGATATAGCTCCCATATATATGTTCGTCCGATTTGCAGTAATAATACCATAAAATTGTCATTTGTTAACCGATTCTCTCGAAATTTGGCAGGAAGAATTGTCTTATGACTATCGACATTAATTGCGAATTTCAAAGAAATCGGTTCAGATTTAGATATAGCTCCCATATATATGTTCGTCCAATTTGCAGTAATAATACAATAAAATGGTCATTTGTTAACCGGTTCTCTCGAAATTTGGCAGTAAGAATTTCGGTATGACTATCGACATTACTGGTGAATTTCATAGAAATCGGAACAGATTTAGATATAGCTTCCATATATATGCTCGTCCGATTTGTTGTAATAATGCAATAAAATGGTCATTTTTAAACCGATTCTCTCGAAATTTGGCAGTAAGAATTTTGGTATAACTTTCAACATTAGTATCGAATTTCATAAAAATCGGTTCAGATTTAGATATAGCTCTCATATATTGGGTTGCCCAAAAAGTAATTGCGGATTTTTCATATAGTCGGCGTTTACAAATTTTTTCACAGCTTGTGACTCTGTAATTGCATTCTTTCTTCTGTCAGTTATCAGCTGTTACTTTTAGCTTGCTTTAGAAAAAAAGTGTAATAAAGTACATTTGATTAAAGTTCATTCTAAGTTTTATTAAAAATGCATTTACTTTCTTTTAAAAAATCCGCAATTACTTTTTGGGCAACCCAATATATATATCGCCCGATTTTCACTTCTATGGTCACTGCAGTCGCATTTTTAACCAATCTTCCCCGAATTTTGAACAACGCTTTCCCCGACGACTACCACAATATCTGAGAAGGTTGCTCGAAATCGGTTCAGGTTTAGGTATAGCTCCCATATATATGTTCGTCCGATTTGCAGTAAAAATGCAATAAAATGGTCATTTGTTAACCGATTCCCTTGAAATTTGTTAGGAAGGATTTTCTTTTGACTCTCGACATTACTGGTGAATTTCATAGAAATCGGCTCAGATTAAGATATAGCTGTCATATATGTATATCACCCGATTTTCCCTTCAAATACCACTGCAAGCGCATTTATTGATCAATCTTGCCAAAATTTTGCACTACGCTTTCCTCAACGACTACCACAATATCTGAGAAGGTTGCTCGAAATCGGTTTAGGTTTCGATATAGCTCCCATATATATGTTCATCAGATTTTAGGTAATTTGCAATAATGTTGTCATTTTTCAACCGTAGTTATTACAGTTTGAACATATTTGCTCTTAATATGATACGGACTGTTTTATAACCCATCTGAAAACATCCGCCAAGGTCCATCAAAATTGGTTCAAAATTGGATATAGCTCCCACATTGTAGATAAAGGGTAGGTGTAGGGTATAATACAGTCGGCACCGCCTGACTTTGGCCCTTCCTTACTGGTTTTAAGTTACTTTGGGGACACTTAACGCATTGTGATGATGGTCGTCCGATATATAAAAATTCTATTTAAGAAACGCCGAGGGAGACTTCTCGCATATCGATGAATGTCGTGCAATTCAAGTTTTAGCTCAATGATAAGATACACCTTTTCTATAGCTGAATCAAAAACGCATGTCGCTTAGAAAATCTCTTAACGGAAAAATTTTGCATGGCTGACTACTCCACAAATGGCGCCAAAATTAGTGAGGCTAGAAACTCCACTGAAAGATTTTTCAAGACTTCTCGCCTAGAATCAAACCCAGGCGTTTTGCGCCTCTAAACTCCGTGGCCTCCAAAATAGAAATTCTCTTTCATATAAGTAAATTTTTTTTTAACTTATCCGCTATTTGAGTTTCAACTATTGTGCTATTTATTTCTCCCCATCTGTTAAAATTCCAATTACCTTCTTCGGGCAACATTTTACTATGCACACCACGTTATACGCAGACTACTACATTCAGAACAGACACAACAATGTAGTAACCAGAACCTTTCGTCGCCTTTGCACTAAACTCTATGATGAGTACTTTGGGTTGTTTTTTAGCTGAACAAGCTAAAAATTAAAGAGCTCAAATCCCTTTAGGCTACTTTAGCTTGGCTGATATTGAAAAATTGTTTGTAATAAAAATTCTTATACACACCCCACCATTCAATGGAGGCATTCAAACTTAACGTTACACTTTTACAGAGTTGCATTTGTTGTGCCCACTCATGCTCCTAATATGATTTAATATTTCTAACGGGTGACTTTCTTCTTTTTGCTGCTTTTAATGTAATAGAAATATGCCATATTCCTTAATGTTTTGTCCAAGTTCAATATTACCAAACATTAATCATATCGGAATTAAATTATGATAAGTAAAAACGTGCTAAGTTCGGCCGGCCCGAATTTTACGTACCCTTTACCATGGATCGCATTTGTCAAGTTCTATAGGCAAACAAGGGATAATGGATAAGAATTCCTATGTTATTGGAGCTATGTCAGTTTATAAACCGATTTGGACCATACTTGGCTTGGATGTTTAAGACAACAGTACACTCAACAAAATTTGTTGTTCAAAACAGCAAAAATGTTTGCTTAAACAACATTTTTTTTGGTGAAAAAGGCAAAGCAGACATTACTGCTGTTTCCGCAAACATAATGCTGCTGTTTTGTCTTTTAACACAGCAGCAACAACAACAATCCATCTCTCGTGTGCAGTAAAGTAGAACAACAACAGTACAAAGGTATTTTAAACAGGGAAATGCCGCATAAATGCTCCATACCTAGTTGAAGCTTATGACATAGAAGTGCTGTGTATTGCTCACAATAACGATGACTTTTTTTACAATGTCATAAAACCCAGCGCACAAGGGCCTGGGCTCAAAAATCTTATACAAACAGTGTGTGCAATAAACAACAACTACAAAAGTATAACAACCGTGTGGGTGGGTGACCAAAACCATTTTTTTTCTAATTTTCTTTCCAAAAAAATGTCTCTTCCATTTCAATTCTTTTTACAAAGCATCATAAATTAAACAACAGACTTTTCAGCAGTAGGCCTGCTGTTCTGAAATTGCAGAACTACTGATGTAATAGCAAAACTACTGCTGTAATAGCAGCAAAATGAACTGCTAACGGTCAGCAGACAATGTTTGTTGTTTTCAGCAGACATTCTACTATGAATGTATATCCCATTGTGTAAAATTTTAACCAAATTGGATAAGACTAACGCCATCTAGATGCTCAAGAAGTAAAATCGGTAGATCGCTTTGCATGCGAGCTATATCATTCTATAGACCTATTCAGACCCTATTTGCCACGTTTGTTAGAGGCCACGGATGCAGTGACTGTGCCAAATATCAGCAAAATCGTATGAGAATTGCGCCCTCTAGAGGCTCAAGAAGTAAAATCGCGAGATCGGTTTATATGGGAGCTATATAACGTTATGGAAGGATTTAGACCATATTTGGCACGTTTGTTATAGGTCATGGATACAGTGACTGTGCCAAATATCAGCAAAATCGGATAGGAATTATGCCCTCCAGAGGCTCAAGAGGTAAAATCGCGGGATCGGCTTATATGGGAGCTATATAAGACGCATTCAGACCACATTTGACCTCTAACATTTGTTAGAGGTCATGGATACAGCGACTTTGCCTAATTTCAGCAAAATCGTATAAGTATTGCGCCCTCTAGAGGCTCAAGAACTCAAATCGGGAGGTCGGTTTGTAGGTAAACTATATACGGTTTTGGGCCGATTTGAACCATACTCGCACGTAAGTTGAAGGTCATTGAAGAACCAATTGTGACAAATTTCAGCAAAATCGAATAATATCGATGGCACTATCGTTATTAATTTTTTGACTGAATATCGATTGATATTTCTTCTATGGATACTATCGGAAAAGTTTTTTGCAAAATTAAACAAACGTAAGCGATGTGAACAAAAATAAGATGCATTGCGCCTATAGAGGGCGCAGTTTTCATCCGATCAGGCTAACATTTTGTACAATGATTTCTCTCATGATCTGACTGGCTTTATTAACCTTAGTTTAATTTGGTCTTTGGATTGCACCCTCTAGAGGTGGAGCTGGCAAAATATCGATGGCACTATCGATATTAAATTTTTTGACTGAATATCGATTGAGAATAGTTTAATTTTTTGCAAAATGAAACAAAAGTAATCGCCTATAGAGGGCGCAATTTTCATCCGATTAGGCTAACATTTTGTACAATGATTTCTCTCATGATCTGACTGGCTTTATTAACCTTAGTTTAATTTGGTCTTTGGATTGCACCCTCTTGAGGCGGAGCTGGCAAAATATCGATGGCACTATCGATATTTAATTTTTTGACTGAATATCGATTGATATTTCTTCTATGGACACTATCGGAATAGTTTAATTTTTTGTAAAATTAAACAAAAGTAGTCGCCTATAGAGGGCGCAATTTTCATCCGATTAGGCTAACATGTTGAACAATGATTTCTCTCATTATCTGACTGGCTTTATTAACCTTAGTTAAATTTGATCTTTGCATTAACATTGCTTCTATATAAATCGATCTCCTGATGAAGTTCTCATTTTCGTTTGAAATATAGAATATGGGAAAATAACGATAGTATCGATACTATCGATATTTATTATTAAAACTATCGATTATATCGAATGTTGCGATTATCGATAGTTTCCCAGCTCTATCTAGAGGCTCATTTGAAGAAAATCTAGAGATCGGTGATCGGAGCTATATCTAAATATGGACCGATATGGCCCATTTACAATCCCAACCGACCTACACTAATAGGAAGTATTTGTGCAAAATTTCAATCGCCCAGCTTTAGTCCTTCGAACGTGGGCGTGCTTTTCGGACGGACGGACACGGCTAGATGGACTTTAAATGTCAAGATGATCAAGAATTTATATACCTAATGGGGTCTTAGATAAATATTTCAAGGTGTTACAAACGGAATAGAGAAGTGTTGTATACCCCTTTCCTATGGTGGAGGGTATAAAAATTATTTTGACATAACAGTATAAAGCATATTCTCTCATATCGCTAACAATAACTACAACACGAGTTCTCCTACTAACTCCTTCTCTTAACTCCTACTACGTGATGACACTACAACGTGATTGATGATTTAATAACATCTGCTGTAGTAAGTCGCACGTGCGCCACCAAATTAATGATTTAGGGGGGAAAAGGGCAAAATCCTGCGTGCCTAACTCTATCAGTAGTAGGGATTATTTTGAACATTTAAGGATTTACACTACCACAACTAAAGAGATTAAAAGAGTTCATGATAGATGCATAACACGCAGTATGAAACATAAAAACTAATCGTCAATTGGCTTAAAAAATAGAACTCCATATGTTTCCGTTGAACTCCAGTCAAAGTCACACAACAAAGTAATTAAATTGATAACACAAAAAAAGTTTGGCTACTAAAACACACGTACGAAAACTAATCTAAAAGTACAAGATCATAGTCCGCAATTTTGTGTTTTCCACATTGCCAACCAATGGCCCTGAGGAAAAAGTTTAATTTTCTGCAAAATGTTGCCGTAGGTGTCAAGTAAATGCAAATTTGCCCATGAACATTCCTTTAAAGAACGGGGGCAAACTTCTAACACATCAATGAGTGCGGTCTGATTCACGCTAAAACTCAATGATAAGGGATATCCTTTTTTAGCCCAGAGCCCGAACAGCGTGCCGCAGAGTGCCGCCTCTTTGAGGAGATGTTTGTATATGGCATAGTACCTCACAAATGCCTCGCCAGCATCAAGAGGGGATAACCAATGCTGAAATTTGTATCTGATCTTCCTGCCAGGATTCGAACCCAGCCGTTTAGCGTCATAGGCGGACATGCTAACCTCTGTGCTACGCTTACCTCCAGTAGCAGAGTAGTTTCATACAAAATGACAAAGTGTTCTGAGTAAAAATGCTCGAAGAATGTTTAAACTTTCCCATGGCAAACCTAATATTGCCCGAATTGAAAATATACAAGCAACCCTTTTAATAAAGGGTGATTTTTTAAGAACCATAGGAAAGTTAAAAAAACACAGAAAATTCAAAAAAAATGCTAAAAATCTTAATTTGAATCGGTAGTACGGCCCATATAATTTAATGTTTGAAGTTTATTTTATGCAAATGTCGACCCTGACTGCGTTTCAAATGGTCCATCCGCTTAGACCGATTTTGGCGTACTCTTTCCAACATTGCGGCCGGTATCTCACAAATGAAAGCTTCAATGTTGTCTTCCAATGCGTCAATTGAAGTGGGCTGGTCTGTTGAAACATGAGCCCCACAAAAAATATTCTAAAAGCGTTAAATCGCACGATCTAGGCGGCCAATTGACTGGTCCCGAAAGTGAAATAAAATGTTCACCGAATACGCCTCTCAATAAGTCCATTGTTACGTGTGCTGTGTGGCAATAGGCACCGTCTTGTTGAAACCACATGTCCTGCAAGCCAATCTCTTGCATTTTGGGCAAAAAAAGTTGAATATTAACTCATGATAGCGCGCACCATTCACCGTTACGTTACGATTCGTTTCATGCCATTGATGAAGTACGGTCCAATGATGCCACCAGCCCATAAACCGCACCAAACTGTTACTTTTTCTGGATGCATTAGTAAGGTTAGGTTAAGTTGAAAAGTGGGTGCAGATATTAATCTTCCCCATGCCACTACACACATACACCTAAGTCAGTAACGGGCTTGTTGTGCGCTCTAGAAACTAAAAAATAACCTCGAAAAAGAAAATCTAAATCCACCTAAGTACCGGTATCTGTTAGACGCGAAAACTGGGCAATGTCAAAGGAAATGCTTTAACGTCTCTTTATCTTCTCCGCATGCCCTACACAGGCAATCACTTACCGCACCGATTTTACATAAGTGAGCTCGTAGTCCTATGTGTCCCGTTATGATACCAATAGCTATACTGACCTTCTTCTAACTTCCTTTTAGTAATAGCCTCGTCTTCTCATGCTCTGGATCCCCCATAGAATTTTCGCCGTCCTACCAACCGCTTCGCTGTTCCACAATGTTGCATGCGCATTCGTCGCCCACTCCCTTAACTCGGACTGCGTCGACCCGATAGGCTTCGTGTTAACCAAGTTTATTGAAGGCAGTCCTTTGGCCTTCACCGCCAAATCGTCTGCCTTTGCATTCCCTCTTACTTCCTAATGGCCCGGTTGCCAAACGATGCGGATATTGACATCCTCAGAGAAGGCGTTAATCTCTTTCTTACACTGCAAGACTGTTCGTGACCTTACCGTCCAGGTTGTTATTGCCCTTATGGCAATTTTACTGTCCGTAAAGATTCGAGGTCTTCATATTAGCACCACACGCATTCCGTGATCGCCCGAACCTCCGCCTGCAGGACCGTATTATGATCAGGCAGTCTTTTGGTTCTTAATGTAGACCCCAGGTCCACTCTGTCTTTAAGCTTTGATCCATCCGTGCAACGTGATCTTCCATATGGCATTATTAGTGTTCCGTCAATCCAGCAGTGCCTTGCACTCGACCTCAAGGTTCATATCTGGTATTTGAACGGAAACCTCTCCCTTTCTTCCACGTTTCCTATCGTCGCCTTATATTATACCGCGATGGTATGAGCTGCTCCCTTCCTTAATCCATTCTCCCATCGCCTTAAGTCTCATAGCCGCTGTGACTGCCACACACTTAATCAGTATGTCAATGAGTCGGATATCTAGAATAGTCTCCATTGCCTAAGTGGGCGTGGTCCTTATCGCTGCGACTATGCCAAGACAACTTGTTGTCTGAACCTGTTGTATGGTCCTTATTGTTGCACCTTTTCACCATAGCAGTCCATCAAACTACTGGTGGACGCGCCTGTAGAGCGAGTAGACTTTCCTCGGATTCAAGCCCCATTTCAAGCCAAGGGCTCGTCGACATAGTGCCCAACATCTGTGAGCCTTCTCAGTACGCTCCTGAATTCAGTTTTCTGTCCAAGATCATATTGGGTTGCCCAAAAAGTAATTGCGGATTTTTTAAAAGAAAGTAAATGCATTTTTAATAAAACTTAGAATGAACTAAAAGTAACAGCTGATAACTGACAGAAGAAAGAATGCCATTACAGAGTCACAAGCTATGAAAAAATTTGTCAACGCCGACTATATGAAAAATCCGCAATTACTTTTTGGGCAACCCAATATCTAAGTATTTGACCTGGTCAGATATCGAAATCGTTTCGTTGAGGAAACGTGGTGCGTTAAATTGGCCCACCTTTGTCTTGCTCGTGAACAGGCATATTTCAGTCTTCTCAGGGTTAACATTGCCGATTATTGGGTTAGATGTATGTCTATAGTGGAATGGGGCGGATAAATATCTGTCCACTTTTTTCAACCTAACCTAACTTAACCCATCCCAGGTAGCCGAGTTGGTAGCGTGCTTGGATTACCAGTGCAGGGGGTCGTGGGTTCGATTCCCGCCAGAAGCCTTGGTCTGTCGCTACTGTAGTATCACAATGGACTTAAATTTGTCTAAGTGAGTCTGTAAAGGACTGCCACTCTTACCTAACCTAACCTATCCTTACCTAACTTATTCCAAAAGCTTATCGAATTTGGCGCTGGCCATGCTATTCTAAACCTAATGTAGCGATGGTCAGAGAAAGAGTGTGCAACAACGCATTGGTAGTACTTGCTATGCTTCTGGCTGATCCTCACTCCAAAATCGACAATTCTGCTTATTTACGTACCCATTGAGCCTAAAATGAGCTGAAGAAGAAGAAGCGCGCGATGAACTTTCTTAAAAATGCATGCATTTTGATAATAAAATCCAATAATTTGTTGTTGCGCTGTTCGTTTGTAAGACGATTCATGCTAAAATTATAGAACACACTGAAGATGTTTGACAGTAAAAGAAAAAACGAAACGTGCGTGAGCTGTTGTCAAAAAGACAATAGCTAAAAATTCACCCTTTATTTTCACAACGTAAGCATTTGCTTATTTCAAAACGTTTTGTCAATGCTTTCTTTGACAAGTTTGGCAACACTTTGTTCTGCATCATCAATGTCTCTGCGACAACGTTTGAAGTTCAGTTTCAGTTTTCATCGAATTTCCTCATCATGGGCTGGATTTGTTATGAGACCCCTCTTCACAATGTAGGTTGCACGCTTCATACATTTTAGCTCACCATCTTAAACGAAAGCTAAAAGCAGCTACAACAGGTGACACTAGGGTCAGTGATATAAACTCTCATCTATCCACAATATCCCCTATATCGAGCAATTTTTAAATATTTGGATTATAAAAATTCTTATTTCAAAACATTGGGGTTCTCCTCAACTTGTTGTTGTAGACTGAAATTGAATTTAATGCTGTGTAAGCGGGCCAACATATTTTTCCATGTCTTTCAAATTCCATGGTTGTTTACATTCATCTTAGCACAGCATAGCTCATGTAAATTCAATATAAACAATTCCCAACAAGACCCACACTTCCATACTGCCACAATACCCCCACACTCTTTTTTCGCCCCTTACACACCCTATCAGAATGGACTCCAAACTAATTTGCTAAAGTGCAACATAACAATCGCTTCAATGTGCAAGACAACATTCTCGACATCCATGGGACAGACAGAGAGACACAGACAGACAAACTGCACAGGCAGTCATGGCTGTGCAATAGTGGGGGAGACCATCGACCATTGCCAAAGGCTGCTGGGAAAGATGATTACATCTCTGGTAGATGTAGATGTTAGCTAACAGATGATGGGCAACGTCATGATTATGGGGTCTTTATAGATCTTGGCAAAAATCATTATGTCCTCTCTCTCTCTCTCTCTCTCTTTGACTCTCTTTACCCCTAACTATACACTCTACAAAAGGCATGCAGTATGAGTGGCAGCAGATGCTCTGACCATAAATCCAATTTAAAATCATGTTGCACAAGCGATAAGCAATGAATCGAATGTGCCATAAGAAAAAAAAACAACAAACCATCTCGTTTAGTGATGGATGCATCTGTCTCAGCCTCACAGCAATGTTTGAGTAGTGGGTGCATGTGTGTGCATGTTGGTGGGACCATAGAATATTTGCTACGTATTGCCACTAATTGGGACCAAGGGGAACTTAGACGCAGGTATTGTGGTTGTTGTTAGAGGCTATACTAGTTTGTTGATCCAAATCTATTGACACATCTGTGTCCAACGATCTGCACTGTTGATGGTATGGTACGTGGCATGACTTTGAGTGGCATGAGGGGAACATGTTCCCATTTTTTTTGTTGAGTTTTTTTTTTTAATTTTTGTTTATTTGTGTTTTGTTTTTTTGCTTGTCGAAAGAAAAAATGGGAAGAATGAGGGTATTGAGTCTCCTAAGAGACATTCATTGATTCAGTCAGATAAGAATCTTTGCCTATTGTTGGCTTTGATTTGAAGTGTCAAATCTGTCAAACAGAAAGTTGCAAAATTTTCATATTTGGTATATTGAACGTCAACTGGGAATGTTTATAGAGATGTTGTTGATGGGGAAACTAAAAAACTATTTTTTTTTTAAATTGTAGGATAAGTAAAAATTTTGTAATATTGATTTCCATGGCATTTTTGTTTTGAATTTTATGCAAAAATCTAACATTAAAATAAGAAATTTTTATATATAAAAGGTTGCATATAGCAAATTTCGCCCATGAACATTCCATTAAGGAACAGGGGCAAACTTCTCACATATCAATGAGTGCAGTCCGATTCAAGCTTTAGCTCAATGCTAAGGGGCCTCTTTTTTATAGCCGAGTCCGAACGGCATGCCGCAGTGCGAAATTTGTTTGATGGTCTCGCCGGGATACGAACCCAGGCGTTCAGCTTCATAGGCGGCAGTAAGTTGTACTAAGGACCCCGTTATTATTGTAAATACGAATATGGTCCATTTTTACATATAGCGGCCATATAGGCCGATATGCATGTTTAGGGTCTTAAGTCCGTAACAGGTTCATTTATTATCCGATTTCGATAAAATTGAAAACAGTGAGATGTTTTGAGCCTCCCGACATCCGACTCAAATATGGTTCAGATCGGACCATATTTAGATATAGCTGTCATAGAGACCGATCTTCTGATTTAGGGCCTTAAGCCCATAAATGCCGCTATTATTATCCGATTTCGCTGAAATTGAGAACAATGAGTTGTTATAAGCCTTTCGTCATTCGACAGAAATATGGTCCAAATCAGACTATATTTAGATATAGATGCCATATATCGATTTTCGATTTTCCAATTTCGACTCAAATAAGGTTCACATCGGTCTTTATTCAGATATAGCTGCCATATAGACCGATCTGCCAATTACGGGTTTAAGCCCATATATTACCCGATTTCGCTGGAATTTGACACAGTGACTTGTATTAAGCCTCCCGGTATTCGACCAGCATATGGTCTAGATCAGACTATATTTAGATATAGCTGCCACATAGACCGATCTTCTAATTTAGGCTCCTGATTCCATAAAAGCGGACATGTTGCCCGACTTCGCTGAAACTGTGATTGATATAAGAGTTCTCGGGCCCTGAATCATATATAATCCATACCAGCCCCCATTTGCATATTATTATGAATATGGTAGTGAAGTTGGTATTAAAGAGGATAATTAATTCATCCATGGTGGTGGTGGGTATGCAAAGTTCGGCACGGCCGAACTTAACACGTTTTTACTTGTTTTATATATTTTTTATACCCACCACCGAAGGATGGGGGTATATTCATTTTGTCATTCCGTTTGCAACACATCGAAATATCCATTTCCGACCCTATAAAGTATATATATTCTTGATCAGCGTAAAAATCTAAGACGATCTAGCCATGTCCGTCCGTCTGTCTGTTGAAATCACGCTACAGTCTTTAAAAATAGAGATATTGAGCTGAAATTTTGCACAGATTCTTTTTTTGTCCATAAGCAGGTTAAGTTCGAAGATGGGCTATATCGGACTATATCTTGATATAGCCCCCATATAGACCGATCCGCCGATTTAGGGTCTTAGGCCCTTAAAAGCCACATTTATTATCCGATTTTGTTGAAATTTGGGACAGTGAGTTGTGTTAGGCCCTTCGACATCCTTTGTCAATTTGGCTCAGATCGGTCCAGATTTGGATATAGCTGCCATATAGACCGATCCTCCGATTTAGGGTCTAAGGCCCATAAAAGCCACATTTATGGTCCGATTTTGATGAAATTCGGGACAGTGAATTGTGTAAGGCCCATCGACATCCTTCGTTAATTTGGCTCAGATCGGTACAGATTTTGATATAGCTGCCATATAGATCGTTCCTCCGATTTATGGTGTAAGGCCCATAAAAGCTACATTTATGATCCGATTTCACTGAAATTTGGGACAGTGAGTTGTCTTAGACCCTTTGACATATTTCTTCAATTTGGTCCAGATCGGTTCAAATTTGGATATAGCTGCCATATAGACCGATTTCTTGATTTATGGTTTTGGGCCCATAAAATGCTCATTTATTGCCCGATGTCCCCGAAATTTGGAACAGTGAGTTAAGTTAAGCCCCTTGACATACTTCTGCAATATCGCACAGATCGGTCCAGATTTGGATATAGCTGCCATATAGACCGATATCTAGGTTTTTAGGTTTTGGGGCCATAAAAGACGCATTTATTGTCCGATGTCGCTGAAATTTGAGACAGTGAGTTTGGTTAGGCTCTTCGACGTCCTTCTTCAATTTTGCCCAGATCAGTCCAGATTTGAATATAGCTGCCATATAGACCGATCTCTGGATTTAAGGTTTAGGGCCCATAAAAGAAGCATTTATTGTCCGATTTCGCCGAAATTTGGGACAGTGCTTAGTGTTAGGCTCTTCAACATGTTTATGCAACTTGGCCCAAATCGGTCCAGATTTGGATATAGCTGCCATGTAGACCGATATCTCGATTTAAAGTCTTGGCTCCATAAAAGGCGCATTTATAATCCGATTTCACTGAAATTTGGGACAGTGACTTATGTTCGGCTTTTCGACATCCGTGTCGTATATAGTTCAGATCGGTATGAGGTATATGAGTATAAGGTATGAAATTTTCACCGAATTTTGATGAAACGTGGTTTACATATATACCCGAGGTGGTGGGTATCCAAAGTTCGGCCCGGCCGAACTTAACGCCTTTTTACTTGTTTTTTGTTATTTTTATTTTTTTTTGCTTGTTAATAAAATAATAACAAAAAAATAATAATAATAAGATCAAAATAAAAATAGAAAAAAATTAAAAATATAGGAAAACAGTTAAAAATGTAAAGAAATATTAAAAAACAATAAAAAATTTACTCTAAAAAAAATTCAAAATTAAAAAAAAATGCATTATAAGTCACATTTAAAAATGAAAACAAACAATAAAACAAATTGTCATAAAGTAAAGTAATAATTATTTCTAATAAAAAAAAATCAAAAAAAAAAAAAATATAAAAATGCAATAAACAAAATATTCACAAAGAAATAAAAATTTCAAATAAAAAATAACAAATATAATTTAAAAAAAAAACATAAAAATAAAAAACAAAACAATAAAAGAAATATACAGAAAATATAGTTTTTTATAAAGTTAAAAAATAGAAATGAAAAATAAAACTAACTAATAAAAATGAAACTAAAAATTCGAAATTCAAAAATAAAAAAAATAAATAATAATAAATAAAAAATAATATAAATGAAAAAAAATACGCAAAAAATTTAACAAATATAAAAATATTGTTTAAATTAATTTATATCCTTTTTATACTTATCTAAAATTTGTTTTTATTTTTTCTATATGTTGTTATTTATTTTTTAATTTTTTTATAAACTTTTATATTTTTTTATGTTTTTGTTTTATTTTTTGTTTTTTTATGTTTTTTTTTATTTTTTTTAATATTTTTTTATTTTTTTTTTATTTTTCTTTTATTTTTTTATGTTTTTTTAGTTTTTTTTTTATTTTTTATGATTTTTTGTCTTTTCTTATTTTTTTATGTTTTTAATTTATTTTTTTGTTTTTATTTTTTTATTTCTTTTTTATTTTTTTTTGTTATACTTATATTTCTTAATTATGTTTTTTCCGATTCCGACTTTCACACGATGTAGAGTTGAGCCCATACCAAGAAAAAGTGTATCCCATTTTATGACATCGCAAAAAAAAATAAATAAAAAAATATGCGCAAAAAATTAAAAAATATAAAAACAATGTTTAATTTTTTATTTGTTTATAATTTTTTTTTAATTTTTTGTTATATCTTTTTATACTTTTCTATATGTTGTTATTTATTTTTTTTTTTTATTTTTGTTTTTATATATTTTTTTATTTTTTATGTTTTTTTATTTTTTTTTATTCTTTTTTCTATTTTTTTTTAATTCTTTTATGTTTTTTATTTATTTTTTTTTTATTATGTTTTTTGTTTTTTTTTTTTTTATTATGTTTTTATTTATTTTTTTATAGTTTTTAATTTATTATTTAAATTTTTTTTTGTATTTGTTTTATTTTTTTATGTTTGTATTTATATTTCTTCATTATGTTTTTTTCCGATTCCGACTTTCACACAATGTAGAGTTACCCCATGAATTAGTGTACCCTATTTTATGATATCTCAAAGGGGAGGGCCGACTCTCCCTCTTACCTTAGTTTTCAAAAACGCGAATTCTCCGTAATGGGTGCACGGTTGGAAGCGAATTTTTATTTCCAACCCAAACCTCGAATAATTGTAGACAAGACTTGTTTCAGTTAACCTTACCTGAAAACTAACCCAAACGGACATGTTTGCTGATTAACACAATATAAATAACCAATAAAAGGTATTTGAAAGCACGTTACGAATCAGATATAAAAACTTCCCCCCCCACCTCCAAAAACCACCCAAAATTGACGATTGCGGCAATATAGGTATCAACTCGATCGTAAGTAAAAGTAGATTAGTAGAAAAATTTTGGGGTCAAGTCCCAGGGGGGCCCTCCCCAACCCCAAAAAATTACATGTTAAACGATTGGGGTACAACTGAAACCTGATTGGAAGTAGAATACGAAACATTAATACAAATTTAGGATCAAGTCTTACTAGGATCGCCCCACCCCAAAAAACACTCTCAAGTGGACATGTAGGCCGATTGGGATAATGTGGGATTAAAAAGAAAAGTACTTGAGAGTAGAATACGACATTTGGGATCTATTTCCGGGCGGGTAGCCTCACCTCAAAACTATGCATCCAGTGGACATGTATACCAACGGGACAATATAGAATTGTAATAAAAGTTATTTGAAAGTTAAATAAGAATATAAACTATTTTCAAATTTGGACTATGTTGAAGTAGGGCCGCAAGCACTAATGGGTGTTACGAAGCACACAAGGTCAGCTAGTTTTCTATAAAAACAAAATTTTGACAAAATTTTCTAAAAAAAAATAAAATTGTATTAACAATTTACATAAAAATAAAATTTAGATAAAATTTTCCATAAAAATAGAATTTGGATGAAATTTTCTCTAAAAATTTTAAAGAATTTTCCACAAAATAAAATTTGAACAAAATTTTCCACAAAATAAAATTTTTAAAAATATGTCTAGGTGTATAAAAATTTGACAAAATTTTCTATAAAAATAACATTTGACAAAATGTTGTGTTTCTTAACTGTATTTTAAAGATCTTTATAATTTTTTT
Source organism: Stomoxys calcitrans (assembly GCF_963082655.1). Taxonomy (NCBI): domain Eukaryota; kingdom Metazoa; phylum Arthropoda; class Insecta; order Diptera; family Muscidae; genus Stomoxys; species Stomoxys calcitrans. The sequence continues at coordinate 161,014,282 of NC_081555.1, read as the reverse complement.
TTATTTTTTATTGATTTTTAACTTTTCTCTTCTTATTTGTCTTTTTACAGTCAATTCACCTCCCCGCATTATCAAACAACCCCCCACAGATGAACTTCTATTCAAAGTAGCTCAAGCAACTAAGGAAAGTGATAAACCATTCATCATCGAATGTGAAGCTGAAGGAACACCAGATCCAACGTAAGTACATAATTACACTTCTGGCTCCCATTAAACAAACGATGCCTCCTCTTTTGGGAGTGAGAGAAATAAGGAAAATTCTTCAAAACATCTCATAAATATTGCTTAAGTTATAGGAAAATAAATAAACAAGGCTTTTACTGCTGCGTCGTGTGACTGACTGCTGCTCCTCTCGAAAAAAAATGAAATGTCCATAAAATACACCTTGCTGGGAAATTAAGGAAAAATCATGTTGTCTTTTTGGTATGAAAAATGGCATCGAAATTAATTTGGGTTGGGAGGGCTGACATCAGCTGCTGCCAAACAAATAACTACGGGAACATGAAATGGTGTGAAATAGTCATGGATGTTCAAGAGAAGGTGTGAGGCCGGTGAGGCCGATCGACTAGGAAATTGTGGTGGCGCTTTAAATTTAGTATGCCATGCCTGGCATCACACACCGATGAGTGAGTGACTGACTGACTGAGTGAGAGACTATTTTTACCCACCTCCCAAAACAAAAGTGAAAAGTGTTTCACTTGAATTTTTATATTTATAGGCTAATTGGTTGCTTTTAAAAACAGACACCCAAAAATAAAAATGAGATAAATGAGAGATGCCAGTTGTAAGTTAATGGGAAAATGATGGAAAGTGGCAATGCAATGGGAGGTGTGCTATGATGGCAATATGTTGTGGATAATTGTTATGACTTGATTTTATGATGATATTAACTTAATTTTAAAAGAAATTCATGATAGACATTTTTCTTTATAAGGCTCATATTCAAGAAAATGGAATAACATCAATAAAATTCGCAAAGATTTATGAATGAACCACTCTTAGCATTTCAAACAGCCGCCAAGTGGATTTCCTACCCAAATGAGATCATTATTACACAAGGCCAACAATCGTACAGCTTGAGAGAATGGCGCAATTTTCATTTCAGAGGAAATGGGTGAAAAAGGCGATGTAGTCCAGCCGTTCATAAGAAAATCACAAAAAAAATATTGTTGTGATTCAATTAAAGACTTTATTGAAAATAAAATAAATGGAGTGCGAAATATTGTTGTGATATCCAAAACGGAAAAATTAGTTTCCCATAAAATTTGTTTTCATTACATTGTGATTTTGATTTCTCTTGTTTGTTTGTTTGTTAGATTACGTTCGAAATTTTTAAATTTATTTCTTTTTTGTGTTGTGTGCAATTCTAGTCCCCTGATAAAATACCTTTGTTGCTGATTCATACAAAAGAATAACACATCCACTCATTATTTACAAATCTTCTCATTTTCATACCGTATACGAGTATTATTTACTTTAGTGTCTGCAATGCAATTTGAGAATTGCAATCTTTTCACTTCTCTCATTAATTTTTAATTTACCCTAATGTCTGCTGGGAATTGGCAACGCTCTTTCCTGCCCTTTCGCACACTTTAGTCTTCCTTCAATGCAGGTAGGTAGTCATAGTCTCAGCTAGCCAAGTCAGAACTGTGATTTGAGTACAGACTCATTTCCTGGGCTACCCTTAATGATGTTGAATTTCATATTATCACATTACACAAACATTATTAATGTACATTTGCACTTGGTTTCCATACAAAAGATTGTGGAAATATTTTTACACTGAAAGAAATAAATCAAAATTAATGTAGAAAAAATGTCCGTCAGTCTGTCCGTCCGTCTGTCTGTCGAAAGCACGCTAACTTTCGCAGGACTAAAGATAGCCACAAGTACTTCTTATTAGTGTTGGTCGGTTGGGATTGTAAATGGGCCATATCGGTCCGTGTTTTCATATAGCTGTCATATAAACCGATCTTGGGTCTTGACTTCTTGAGCCTCTAGAGGGCGCAATTCTTATCCTATTTGAATGAAATTTTGCACGAATTTGGGTCTTGACTTCTTGAGCCTTTAGAGGGCGCAATTCTTATCCGATTTGAATGAATTTTCCACGACATTTCTTGTTGTGATATCCAACAACTGTGCCAAATATGGTTCAAATCGGTTCATAACCTGATATAGATGTCATATAAACCGATTTGGGGAATTGACTTCTTGAGCTTCTAGAGGGCAGCCGAATTGGCTGAAATTTTGCATGACGTATTTTATTCTTACTCTCAACAACTGTGCCAAATAAGGTTCAAATCGGTTCATATCCTGATATAACTGCCATATAAACCGATCTGGGATCTTGATTTCTTGAGCTTCTAGAGGTCGCAATTATTATCCGACTTGCCTGAAATTTTATACGACGGATCCTCTCATGACCTTCAACATATGTGTTTATTATGGTCTGAATCCGTCTATAGGCTGATACAACCATATAAATCGATCTCTCTATTTTACTTCTTGAGCCCCCAAAGGGCGCAATTCTTATTCGCATTGGCTGACATTTTACACAGGTCTCCAACATATAATTTAATTGTGGTCCAAACCGGATCATATCTAATGGCAGAGCAAATCTTTTCTTTTATCCTTTTTTTTTTGCCTAAGAAGAGATGCCGCGAAAAGGACTCGACAAATGCAATCCATGGTGGAGGGTATATAAGATTCGGTCCGGCGAACTTAGCACACTTTTAATTGTTTTAATTTAAAATTTTTCCAATTACTTTTGTTAAAAAATTTGATTGAAATTATCATTTTCATGTTTCAACGTTTCAATTAAAAAATTAATTGTATCAATTAATTTTTTTCATTTCAATTCCATATTGCCATGGTCGGTAAACATTTCCCCTCAAGAGTTTTTTGGGGTTGAGGTGACACTCTAAGTGTTTCGTGTCCACAATTGGATATAAGATTCGTTTTCTACTCTCAAGTACCTTTAATTAGTTAATAGTTTCAATTAAAAAAATAATTGGATCAATTTATTTTTTTCATTTCAATTCCATATTGCCATGGTCGGTAAACATTTCCCCTCAAGAGTTTTTTGGGGTTGAGGTGACACACGAAACGCTTAGTCCCACAATTGGATATCAGATTCGTTTTCTACTCTCAAGTACCTTTAATCAGTTAATAGTTTCAATTAAAAAAATAATTGGATCAATTAATTTTTTTCATTTCAATTCCATATTGCCATGGTCGGTAAACATTTCCCCTCAAGAGTTTTTTGGGATTGAGGTGACACACGAAACGCTTAGTCCCACAATTGGATATCAGATTTGTTTTCTACTCTCAAGTACCTTTAATTTAATACCCATGTTGTAATGATTGGTCTATATATCCGTTTGGCACCTATATCCGTTAGGCACCCCACTCCAGATTTAGATACCAAATTTTGAATTTTAGGTAACTGTAAGTGTGCAAACAAAATTTCGCTTAAATCACCCCAACCATTTTCGAGATCTGATGTTTTTGAAATTTATTGTAAGGGGGAGGGGAGTAGATTTGGCTTCATTTTTTGATATCCAAAGGGGAAAGGTCGGGCCTCCCCTTTACCCCAGTTTTCAAAAATGCCACATCTCGGAGAGGGTTTCACCGATTTAAGCGAAAATGTAAATGCCTTGTGGGGGAGCCTCACCCCAAAACCCACTCAAACGTAAACAGGTCTGTTTGAGTGGGTTTTGGCACAGTATGGGTATCAAATGAAATGTGTTAAAGAATAGAAAACGAATCTGATATAAAAGTTTGGTCACCCCTATTTCAAAAATTCCCGCCTACAGGACATCTTTTTTGACATGTTTACTGATTGGGGCAATATGGGTACCAAATGAAAGGTGTTCGGGAGTAGATTACAAATACAAGTGAATATCAGGGATCAAGTTTACGGGGGGCCTAACCACCCCAAAAAAAATACCCTTCGGAAAATGTAATCATTGTTCCGATCGGTCTACATGTTCCGAAGGCAATTTTAGGACTCAGATGAAGTAGAGAAGTAGATAAGAAGACCGATTGGGACAGGTGCTGCCCAACCCATAAAAAACCCCAAATGAACGAATGACATATCGAAACAATAAGGGATTCAGATTAACGAGCTTTGGAAGTGTAAAACGAAAAACTTCTCCATCAAGACATGTGGTTTAATCGGGATAATATCTGACTCAAATGTATGGGTTTTGAAAGTAAAGTTCAAATCCGATATTAATATTTAGGACTCAGTGTATAGAGGGCCGCCTCACCCCAAACAACTGTCAATTGGACAGTGAGGCTGATCGGGTCAATATGGTCTATTTATAATTTTTTTTTTTTTTGGAGTACACACGAATCTCGTGTCCCACATTGGGGCATAAAGGAACCAAGAGTTAACCTAGGACCCCGAGACCAGCTTATTTTTATATTTTTAAGGACTTAATTCACAAACCATTTTAGAGTGTATCGCAGCGCACCAGGCCAGCTGGTGTTATGTATAAAATCAATTTGTCTTTGTTTGTTTCTATGTATGTTCCGATTACACTCAAAAATGACTGAACCATATAATACCATATAGGGTACTTAATTTTTCCATAAAGAAAGAGGGGAAATACTCTCCTCCTTACCCTTATTTGCAAAAACATCAGATTTCGAAGTTTGGTGGTGTGATTCAAGTGGATTTTTTTTTGCAATTCTATAATAACCTAAAAACAAAAATTTGCTATCTAAATATGGGGTGGGGTACCTGGGGGGACCGGCCCGCCCCCAAAACCCGCAAAAGAGATATAAAGACCCATCATGACAATATGGGACTCAAATTAACAGTATTTTAGAGTAGAAAACAAAACTAGTGTCCAATTTTAGGCCCAAGAGTTTGGAGGGCCGCTAGACCCCAAAATATCAAATTTTTGAAAATGTCATCCAGCTTTGGAACCAAGTGCCTGGTGGGCCGCCTCATCCCATAACACCCCGAAATAGGACTTTTTTTACTGACAATGACAATATAGAGCTCGAATAAAAGGTACTTGGGAGCATGTTCTCTACAAATACTTTAAAAGCCAAGTGTCTGGGTAGCCACCCCATCTCCAAAACTCCCTCCAAATCGGACATATTTACCAACCATGGCAATATAGGACTCGAAAGAAAGGTATTCGGGAGTAGAGGGCGAATTCAATTCGAGGCGAAACGTTCCCAACCCAAAACAGAACTTATTTAACGACCATGGCAAGATAGGGCTCAAAAAAAGTGTATAAGACAGTTGAAGAAGGCCGGTCAAACTTAGCACCCTTTTCACTCTATTCGCTTCATATTTCCTTTAAAAATTTCCTCGAGCCTCGTGCCTCGATCTTTTGCAAATCTTTATGTTGGACATTTATTCCTTTTGCTCTCAAATGTCAAGCAAAGGAACAAGTGTCTGCCGCCATTAGCCGAGAAGTGATTATTATTTTATTACTTTTATAAAATCGTATGAGTGTGTGTGTGTGTGTGTGATTAGGTTGTGCGCCTCCTAACTTCAAAACAGTTGTGCCCGATTGATGTAAAAGACTGTAGCAAAAGAAGTGCGGCCTCAAGTCTTTGTTTATTCATCTCCTACCAAAGCCCCCGGCTCTGTATTATAAATTTCTTATAGCTTACGCTGCTGCAGCATCATGGGTAAACAGTAGCGTCTCTCTCTCTTCTCTTTCTCTCTCTCTCTCTCTAATGCATAGAAATGTCTGTTTTGAATTTTTTGAACAAGTGGCATTTCGACAGACAGACAGTGGCGGCAGCAGCCGACAGACATTAAACAGCAGTGGCAGCCTAAGTAATCATAAGTGGAGGCACATCATCATCAGGCTCATCAGTGGCACTTGGATGTCATTGAGCGAGTTGTTGTTTGCCTGATTGCTTGTTGCCTGGTTGGTTATTTGCTTGGTACGTGCAGATACATGTCTGTCTTAAACAGCAGCATTTTAAAATGCTAGGTACTTTAGTAAGAAAGTTTCTTTAATGGAGTTTGGATATGAAATCATTACACCCAGAAAAATGTGATTTCATTGGTAATTATCGTAAATGATGCGTTGATAGAAAAATATTCCCTCAAAGCAAAAATTTGGTCGTGGAGACACTGATGTTGCCAAATACGGCAAACATTCAAAAAGATCTACCGTTCGCAACAAGTGAGTCAACACTGGTGAGAGCGAATTGAGATGTGAGCAGCATAGTGTAGACATGCTATGAGTTCGGGTGTCGATAGTCGTATGTACGATTTGCTGTAGTGATGTAGTTGCCTGCATGTACGCTCGCATGTGTGATAACTTTACATTTAAAACCACACTTCTTTTTGTTTGTGTAGTAGTGTTTATTTTTGTTTTTTTTTCTATGCTAAATAAACTACCACTTAATGTTGGATATCATCAAAAATTCTTCAAAATACCGCATCAGTTTGTGTGTAATAAATCTTTTTTACATCAGACAAGACTTTTTCAATTGAATTCATTTCAATCTTTTTGAAGAGATAATCTTCCCCCAAAAAAAAAAAAGAACTAAATGTTATGGTAATTTTCAGGGTCATTATCATTTAAATATCTTTTATGCTTTAATTCTTTTTTTCTTCGGCTTTTTATTATAAAGAAAAAAAACTTTTGAATGAGTTGCTGGAATAGAAAACCATTCCATAAACCGGTTGTTTGAAACTGATTTGCTTTATGATTAAAAAAAATAAATTCATTATAAATGCACAAAGAGAAAAAAAGCTTACATACATAAATTGTTGCTACCTCTTTAGAATCGAGTATAAATATCTCACATGGAGTTAAAATAAAGCTGTATTTAAGAATAAAAAAAATACGACTGTGTCAGAAATGAAGTCAGAAAATTACGTCATTTTTTTTGTGATGGTCTACAATCGCCAAGCAACCTTAAATGAATAATGACTCAAATATTGTTTAATATTTTTTTTTTTGTATAAAATGGCAATGCGCCAAGATAGATGTCCATGGTAAGGGTGTGCCTTAAAAATATGTCAAGTAATTTAGAATATAAGATATTTATAGGGGTTTTGAAATATATTTGCTAATCTAAATTGACAAATTTTATGAGCATTTTGTGGGTTTTCTTTAATTGCTTTGATGTTTTAAGATGAGAACTAAAGCAAAACATTAGCTATAAAATGAACATTTGGACAGAATTTTCTATTGAAATGGAATTTTATTTAAATTTTCTATAAAAATTTGATAAGTGTTTTTTAAGAGCAAAAAATGAAAATTACAAAAAAGATTTAAAAATATAAAAAAATAAAATACAATTAAAAAATATATAAAAAGCAATTAAAAAAATATGATTTAAATATGCGTGTCTTTTGTTTGGTCACATAAATTATTTAATTTTGTTTTAGGATTTCTTGTTTCGACCTTTGCCAGAGGCCACCTCGATTTCGGCCCATGCCAGAGGCTTCATCAGATTGCGATGCCACCAAAAGATTACACCTTTCCACCTGATCACTAATTAGTGAGCAGTGAATGTAATCTTTTGGCGGCATTGCAATCTGATAAGGCCTTTGGCAAAGGTCTTTACATACTTCCACCTACTTACCAATTAGTGAGCAGTGGATGTAATCTTTTGGTGGCATCGCAATCTGATGAGGCCTCCGACAAAGGCCGAAATCGAGGTGGCCTCCGGCAAAGATCGAAACAAGTAATCCTAAAACAAAATGAAATAATTTTTGGGGCCAAACAAAAGAAGCTCAAAAAAATATTTATATTTTATTAAAATTTTATTAACAATTAATTATTTTTTCTAACCAAAGGCGAGCGGCGTCCCATAGGGGTTTGTGTGTTGCGACCTTTGGCTTTCCTTTTCCATTTGCAAAGAAAAATCTCCGATCATTCTGTTCGTCTCGAAAGAGAAAAAACATTAAAGCAATCTAATTTCAAAAAAATTAAAAAAAGCTTTAATAACCATTTAAAAAATTTTGTAGAGAAATACCATTTTGTCATCAGCGGTATTCAATGTTATAAGCTAAGGGAATAATTACCAAAATGAGAAAACACTTTGCTCATAACTACGAAGAAAGCTGTAGGTAATAGTTTGAACACATTTTGATTTTTATGCAGCTTCACAATCTGCGGAGAGACTGAATAATGTTCATTGTCGTTGTAAATGCAAGACAAACTCCGTCGTATGCCACGCTATAAATAGTTTCAACCTAGAAGACATATATTTTCTTGGCAAATCCTGCTGACGAGTTTGGTGGTATCAAACGAAAACGAGACCTAGGAAACCACTCAAATGATATTACAAAGCAAAAACACTATATAATTTTTTGATATCGGAAGGGGGCGCACCCTCCCCCTATATCAAATACACCACCCAAAACAAAAGTGGACCGATCGCAACAATATGGGTATCAGATGAAAGGTATTGAAGAGTAGAATACGAATAAGGTATTAAAAATTGAGTCAAAGTAACCAGCGGGCAGCCCCAATCCCAAAACTCTCCCAAACAGATATATTGAACGTTAATGTCAATATGGAACTTAAATGAAAGGTATACGGGAGTAGATTACGAATATGGCAAAAAAATTAAGTCAATGTAATGATCTATTCATGTGTTTGAGATTTTTTTGGCAGCCGTTCCTCCATAACTGTCGTATATAACACTTGAAGTGATCGGAAAATTATTTTTGGAAAAAGAAAAGTCTAGGGATCGCCTCACCCTTATAACCAATTTTGGGTTTATGTTGAGGGCTAGTTTTTTATCCAATGTATAGCGATAAACCGTAGACTTTCCTAATGCCAAAAAACCTTTTTATCTCAATTAGTCTATGGCCACTGGGTGCATATTGGAGTGGAGCGTTCCCTCCAAACAAAAAATTGCCGTCCGACGGCGTGCCGCAGTGCGACACCACTTTGGCAAAAAGTTTTACATGGCATAGTACCTGGTAAATGTTGCCAGCATTAGGAGTGGGAAAAACACCGCTGAAAATTTTTTCTGATGGTCTTGTCAGGATTCGAACCCAGGCATCCAGCGTCATAGGCGTACATGCTAACCTCTGCGCTAGGGTGGCCTCCCCCCAAACACTACCACCTAAATCTGTACTCTATTCTTAAATGCGTGTCATAAGGTCTAATGTTGTCACATTTAATTTATTCGTGCGCTTTAGAGTTCTTTTGGGGGATTTGGCTTCCACTGACTTGAAATCGAAGTCTTAGTTGGCAGCAGTTCCTCCATAACTATCGAAGATAATACTTGGACCGATCGGAAAATTATTTTTGGAAAAAGAAAAGTCTAGGGATCGCGTCACCCTTATAAGCAATTTTGGGATAGTGTCATTTGCTCCACCTGCTTCAATTCGGTTCAAGTTGGGGGTTAGGCTGAACGGTAAGGACTACCGTTTGGCCGTACATGACTTTCCACATCTGAATCCCTCACATACGTCGCCAGCCTTAGTGAGAGCCTAATCGTCACAGAAAACTTTTTATGATGTTACCGGTAGGACAAGTTCCCAGGGGATGGCCTTCCTGAGATAGAGGAGAATGTAAAAAAGAAATGTTCTCAATCTATTGGTTTTTTTTTTATTTTCTTTGCTAGTTTGGATATTCTTGATATATTCACTTAACTATCATCATTCCTTATCATAGGTTTAATAAAAAATACGAATTTTTTTCTTAATATAACCATTAATCATAAAATTTCCGTTTATGGCATTCAGCTTCCCTCCCCTGTTGAAGAAATTTAATATTTATTTTGCAATTATCTTGGTAGCATGCTTTCACTTAAGTTTCCTATTTCCGTTTCCTCTGATGATGTGCGACGTATCATTACACTGACTCAGATGACCTCTTTGGCTGTATGGTTCTTATTGTGATGTTTTTTTTTATATTAAAACGTTTTTGCTGTTCACTTCCTTTTTTTCTTCTTTCCTCTCGTTCAATGATGCTAGTCTGTACTTGATTCCGTTATATTTTTGTTTGTATCCATTAATACAACATTTTCTTAGTATCTTTTTCCGGAATAAGATAACAAAAAATGAAAGAAAATCTAGGAAATCAATCCCGATATACAATATTATGAGTATCTTTGTGTGAAACAGCCATTATTCATTGTCAAAGAGAGATGAAAGACGATTATGGGTTGGCAAGTTACAGGATAGAGAACTGAGAAGATTAAAAGTCTAACAGGAACGTTAGTTACTGGAAAAACTAAAAACAAAAATAGTGTTTTTAGCAGATCTATTAAATTTTTTAGTTTCTAGAAGAAAAAATTGAGTAATTTTCTTTCGAGATTTCTCTAGGATATTGTCCAGCTTATAGCCAATTATCCAATTTTTTTAAATTTCACAGTTATCATTCTTCTCTCTTTAACTCACATTTCCATTAAACCTCCTATTTCTTTCTCAGGCATCACGACCAATTTTTGCCATTATATTTACTTTGAAGAAGATATCCATTTTCATATTAGATATCAATGACTATTTCCTGTTTTTTTTTTCTTTCTTCACATTTGATTTATTGGTGTGTCTAATGTATTTTGTCATTTCAATTGCTATTATCACTCACCATGCCATTAGAGTGCTTAGTTTGTACAATAAAAATTCATTAACTTTAGATCCCATGATATTCCTATGAATATCTTAGCACATTGTGCCATACAATTTAAACCTTGACAGCAATTACTAAAGTCATCATGGCCACATAGATATCTCGCAGCAAGTCGGTATAAAAAGAACCTCAAATTAATGGTTTATGTTATCTATCGATTTAACCTTTAACAAAATGGCTCTCCAACCACATACAACGTTGAAATCCTTTTGGCAAATCCATTACAACACTTGATTGCCCAATCTTACAACCATACCTTTCCATTTTAAATAACCGCTACAACCATATGGGTATGGATCCCACTGTTCCTTCTATGAAAAGCCATGCTGGAGTTCACAAATCTCAACTGTTCTCATCTAGCAAAACTGCAATGTTGCGAAAACCCATTCAAATCCAATTTCCACCTATTTGTGCAACACACAACTTGGAAATAAGAAGAAAAATTTGTTTTATGGGTGGGGGTCCCCACCAGCAAACCGCCACTCCCTGGTGTCTGTGCAACGTTTATATAGAGAATGGAAAATTCTGCACAATTGCACTTTAACTAACATCCAAGCAAGTACCAACACCAGCATGTACTTTGCGCCATCCAACTTTGACACCAGGTGGGAATGGTGGCTCCTTGGGTGATTAGTATGAAGCGAGACATAGAAGAGATAACATAAGAAAAAAGAGTGTGGCATATATACATTCGAGATGAAGTATAATTGTAAAGGATTTTTTTATAAACTTATTTATAAATTTTCTTTTATATATTTCTTAAAATTTTATGAATTCGTTCATAAATTTTAATGATTTTTCTTTAAATTTTAAATAATTTTTTCTTACGAATTTCTTCATAATTTTTATAAATTTGTTCATAAGCTTGTAGGAATTTATTCATACATTATTAGGAATTTATTCATATATTTTTATGAATTTATTCATAATTTTTTAAGAAGTAATTTTTCACAATTTATTGTGAATTTATTCATACAATTTATTGAATTTATTCATAAATTTTTATGAAATAATCTCAAAGTTTTTTATGAAAGAATTTCTATGATTATGATTATTTTCTATGAATTATTTAATTTTTTTTAAAGATATTCATAATAAAATAATTTCAAAATTTTTTTATGATTTTATTTATAAGTTTTTATGAATTTATTCATAATTTTTTATGAATTCATTCATAATTTTTTATAAATTTATTCACAATTGTTTATGAATTGATTCATAATTTTTTATTTATTTATTCATAAGTTTTTATGAATTTATTTATGATTTTTTGCGAATTTATTCATAATTTTTTGTGAATTTATTCATAATTTTTTATGCGTTTATTCATAATTTTTTGTGAGTTTATTCATAATTTTTTATGAATTTATTCATAATTTTTTATTAATTTATTCATAATTTTTATGAATTTATTCATACTTTTTTAAGAAGTTTCATACATTTTTATGAATTATTCATTTTTCATAATTTTTTATAAATTTAATGAATTTGTTCATATATTTTATGAATTTATTCTTATGAATGAATTCATAAAATTCTACGTATAATTTAGAATTTGTATGAGTTATTTATAATAATAACAATTGTTACAATTTTTTATGAATTTATTCATAATTTTTTATGAATTTATTTAAACAATTTAATGAATTTATTCAAAAAATTTTTAGATTCATAAATCTATGAGTTATTTAACATTTTTCTAAGTTATTCATAAGTTTTTTATGAATTAATTCATAATTATTTATGAATATTCATATTCATAATTTTTTATGAATTTATTCATAATTTTTTATGAATTTATTCATAATTTTTTATGAATTTTTTCATAATTTTTTATGAATTTATTCATTATTTTTTATGAATTTATTCATAATTTTTTATGAATTAATTCATAATTTTTTATGAATTAATTCATAATCTTTTATTAATTCATAATCTTTTATGAATTTATTCATAATTTTTTATCAATTTATTTAAATAAATTCATTAAGAATTTATTCATAATTTTTTATAAATTAATTCATAAATTATTATATAAAAGGAAGTATTTTTTCTCTATGTAAAAGTTTTTTTCTGGGTAAAGAGCAAACCCAACGGATGCATCACAAGCACCAACATATTGCTCAAGGGAGTCTAGTTTCCTATTTGTTTTGTTGGAGGACTGCAGCGCTTACAATGGTTAAAGCTTTCACGTATTGCGACCACAATACAAGATGAGATTGATGGCTTAAACTCTCCTCTCGTCACAGTTTCCCCACAACATCCATACTAGGCTCCCAAAAAATAGCGCACAAATTGTAGCGAACCATAAAAGAATCCCTGTAATTGAAACGTAGTAACATCCAGTCAACCAAGCTTTCAGCCAGACTGGCAGAAGGCTGTATATCATAGAATTTCATTATTTTATTGTTTGTATGTAGCTGTTTTCAATTTCCTTCCCCGCTCCGCTCGTCCAATGAAATTTGGGGAAAGCCAAGCCAAAAATGTCTATGGATTACTTTTGTCAATACAACTTACTTGAATACTTACTGCAAACTGCATATACAGAGGAGCTACTGAGGTCTGAGAAATATTTTCCCAGGCATAAACAATGCGGCAAACTTTCGTTGAAGTGGAAAAATCCAATCAAGGATTGCTTCACAATTTTTTTCTTTTAGTTTCTTTGAATTGAAAATGAGGAAAAGGCCTCAATCATTCAGTCTTTTGTTGTTGGGTAGATTTGCCTGACTTGTATTGAGTTTTCCCCATTTGTCAATGTTTTTCAGAAAAAAATTAAGATAGCAGTTAAATATTGAAAACGTTTTTGTTGTTAAAGCTGTTATCAATTTTATTGGATTTGTCTTGTTAGGAAAATATTATTTGAAGCCAAAGGTAAATGGGATAAAAATTTGTAAAATAAATTTTTTCAATACAAATCTTTTTTAAATATAATTTTATATGGTACTAGCTGGACAGGGCCCTCTCCGCTGCGCCTTCTTTAACTCTCTAATATCTCTTTAGAGTGGGGACACTTCGCGCTGAATGTGGATATCGTGCTACTGTAGCCTATGTCCACACTGAACGCCTGCGTTCGAATCCTGGCGGAACTTGGGACAAAATTCAAAGCGGTGGTTATTCCCTCTTAATGCTGGCGACATTTGCGAGGTACCAGACCATGCTTCGCCAAAGTAGTATCGCACTGCGGCACACTGTACGGACTCGGCTATAAAAAAGGTCCCTTATTGTTGATAAACTCAACTTGAATCGGAAAGCACTCATTGATGTATGAAAAGTTAGCCCCTGCTCGGTTCCTGGGCAAATTTGTACTCTTTCTTTTAAGTCCCATATTACTGTATTGGTAAATATTTCGGGTTTAGGGGTTATTTCGGGAGTGATCACTTGGCCATCAAAGTAAATAAAAGATTCGTGTTCTACTTTTAGAAACATTTCGTATGAGTTCCATAATGGCATGATCGGTAAATAATTTGTGTTTGAAGGTGGGGTGAGCCCCAGGCTCTTTGTCCTGAAAATGAATATAAATTTCCCGAAAATCAATAAATTTCCGCCCCAAATAGCTTTTATGTAATAGGGAGGTATTTTGAGGTGGGGCGGCTCCCCAAACACATGGCTCTATATTGTCGTGATTGGTCTATATATCCATTTGGCGGGTTTTGGGCTGTTCCCGTCCCCAACAATAGAAACCATGTTTTTTTTTGTTTTGGTGATTGTTAGAGTGCAAAAAATTTCGAACTAATCGCATTGCCAATCTCCGAGATCTGGTATTTTTGAAATTAGGGTAATGAGAAGTGGGTTAGCCACCATCCAATATCTAAAAATGATATAATCTATGTTTCCTTTTTTTGATTCTACGGAACAAACAAACAAACCGAGTCTCATATAGTCATGATAGGTCATATGCCCATTTGGGGAGTTTTTGGGGGGTAGGGTGACCGCCCTACACATCGATCTGATTTTGTATGCCAGATTTGTAATCTACTTCCTAATAACTGTCATTTAAGCCCCATATTGATATGGACGATCACTTTGTCTGTTTTTAGACATTTTGGGGTTGGGGCGTCTTCCTAGGTACTTGGACCCAATTTTTATTACCATATTCGTATTCTACTCTTCAATATCTTTCATTTGATATCCATATTGTCTTTATCAGTCCACTTGTGATTTTGGGTGGTATTTTTGGGGTAACGGGGAGGGTCCGCACGCTTTCGATATCAACAAATTATAAAGCATATTTCTTCTTCCTGAGCATATTCGTAATCTACTCCCGAATACCTTTCATTTGAGTCTCATATTGCCATGATTGTCAAATAAACCTATTTTAAGGGGTTTGGGGCTGGGGCGGCCCCCTAGGGCCCCATATTGTCCCGATCGCTCCACTTTTATTTTTTGGTTATACTCTTGGGGTAAGGGGAGGGTCCGCCCCCCTCCCGATATCAAAAACTTATATAGCCTATGTTTCCTTCCAGACCAACCTATACAATCTGTGAAAATTTCAAGGTAATCGGTTCAGCCGTTTTTGAGTCTATACGGAACAAACAAACAAACACAAATTGAATTTTATATATAAGATTTAACTACTATTGGACAAATATTTTGTATATTTTTATTAATTAAATTTATTTATTTTTTTTTTCTTTTTAGGTAAGTTCAAAAACTCATATCTTAATTATGTGTAACGTAAGTATCCATCGTCCATCGTCGTCGCCGGACTCTGTCGAATTGGCGGTACCGGCTAAGAACCCACCCTATATCACCTCGGGGTACAGATTTCACCTATGAACTAGGTGAGGTGGACCCTCTATTTTGGTGCTTTACCAATGCCTCCAAATAGTGTCTGTGTCCAGACCTCCGCTTTGTCCCCTACGCCATTGCCTCGAGGTCCATCTTTTCCCTACGCGGTATCTGTTCAGCGAATCTGGTGACTGTTCCCCAAATCCTCTCATTTTCGAGTATATTCTGGTCTATGTTCTCGGGTCGCCAATAAGCATCTCTAGTTCCCTGCATCGCCCAGCCTAGAGACTGCATTCAAAGGACGTATGTTTCGGCGTCGTAGTCGACTTCTTCCGTCTTGTACATTCGATGTAGGTACTTCCTAAAATACCCATGGCCGGATATCATGCTTGTATATCTGGGATAAGTCGGTGTGTCCACCTTCTCCGTGTCTGGTTGGTATGATTCACGCCGTCATGTTTGACTCTAAAGATGCTTTATCGCTCCATTGCTAGGAGATCAGTGGGGGTCATGTACAATGACGGCTTCTACTGATACCGTGTAATAGGCTGATGTGACTCGTAGCGCTGCTATTCTTTTCTCGGATAGGATTCTCTTTGCTCTCGTCTGCATCGCTATGGTCGGTGTCCATATGTAGGAGCCATGGAATAAGATACTGTTTGTGGTCTCCATTTGTATCTTTCCCTAGCTTGGAAGAGGTCCGCCTATATTGGCCATAAAGCTAATTAGTCTCGAGGTTATTTCCGCTGCTTTCGTCGTTGTGTACTCGATTTGATTCGTGTGCGTTAATTTGGAATCCAGCCTTATCCCTAGATATTTGATAGACGTCTTTGTGGGGATGAAAATGTCGCCTACATTCATCTTTATCTCTTGTCAACAGCAGCAGCTCTGTTTTATGCATGGCCATTTGTAGTCCATGTGAGTCCAGTCAGCTCTTAATGCTGATCATGGTTTGGCGGAGTTTGTGTTGGGCCTCTTCCGTGATTCTTGCCTTTATCACTGCTACGACAACACAGCAGTGATAAAGTTGTTTTGATTGTCAAGCATGTAAATGTAATTTTTGCCCATGAACATTCCACTAAGGAACAGGTGCAAACTTCTCACATATCAATGAGTGCAGTCCGATTGATATTTATGCTCAATGATAAAGGGCCTTCTTTTTATAGCCGAGTCAGAACGGTGTGCCGCAGAGCGACACCTCTTTGGAGAGAAGTTTTACATGGCATAGTACCTCACAAATGTTGCCAGCATTAGGAGGGGAAAACCACCGCTGAAAATTTTTTCTGATGGTCTCGCCAGTATTCGATCCCAGGCGTTCAGCGTCATAGGCGGACATGCTAACCTCTGATTTTTAAAATCTCGTCGTACGTTGCATTCCAAAGGTCTGGACCCAATATGGATCCCTGGGTGGCTCCTTACGTGTCTAGCATCCTTTCTGTGCCTTGGATTGTGTCACAGATTAGGACTTAAATTAAATTAAATTAAATTAAATTAAATTAAATTAAATTAAATTAAATTAAATTAAATTAAATTAAATTAAATTAAATTAAATTAAATTAAATTAAATTAAATTAAATTAAATTAAATTAAATCAAATTAAATTAAATTAAATTAAATTAAATTAAATTAAATTAAATTAAATTAAATTAAATTAAATTAAATTAAATTAAATTAAATTAAATTAAATTAAATTAAATTAAATTAAATTAAATCAAATTAAATTAAATTAAATTAAATTAAATTAAATTAAATTAAATTAAATTAAATTAAATTAAATTAAATTAAATTAAATTAAATTAAATTAAATTAAATTAAATTAAATTAAATTAAATTAAATTAAATTAAATTAAATTAAATTAAATTAAATTAAATTAAATTAAATTAAATTAAATTAAATTAAATTAAATTAAATTAAATTAAATTAAATTAAATTAAATTAAATTAAATTAAATTAAATTAAATTAAATTAAATTAAATTAAATTAAATTAAATTAAATTAAATTAAATTAAATTAAATTAAATTAAATCAAATTAAATTAAATTAAATTAAATTAAATTAAATTAAATTAAATTAAATTAAATTAAATTAAATTAAATTAAATTAAATTAAATTAAATTAAATTAAATTAAATTAAATTAAATTAAATTAAATTAAATTAAATTAAATTAAATTAAATTAAATTTAATTTAATTTAATTTAATTTAATTTAATTTAATTTAATTTAATTTAATTTAATTTAATTTAATTTAATTTAATTTAATTTAATTTAATTTAATTTAATTTAATTTAATTTAATTTAATTTAATTTAATTTAATTTAATTTAATTTAATTTAATTTAATTTAATTTAATTAAATTAGATTAAATTAAATTAAATTAAATTAAATTAAATTAAATTAAATTAAATTAAATTAAATTAAATTAAATTAAATTAAATTAAATTAAATTAAATTAAATTAAATTAAATTAGATTAGATTAAATTAAATTAAATTAGATTAAATTAAATTAAATTAAATTAAATTAAATTAAATTAAATTAAATTAAATTAAATTAAATTAAATTAAATTAAATTAAATTAAATTAAATTAAATTAAATTAAATTAAATTAAATTAAAATAAATTAAATTAAATGTCCCTTATCACGAACAAGTCCATATTCTCCTTAACATTTAAAGTTTATTCAATGTTGAATATATGTTTTACTCTTCTGTAGGCCCGTAAGCTATTGCGACATTTTCTCATTATTAATATTTCTTCTACTTCTTCTCTATGAAACAAAATTCATATAACTTACTCTCAACCTTGACGACGAGACAAGAAATTTTATATCTGCCTTAGGCTCGGGGCTGTTAGACTACTTTAAAGCGAGCAAATCTCGCCCGTCATGCTGCCATAAAAAAAGGTTTGTAGGCGTTTATGAAACACATCACATAGAGAAAAACATGTTTTTCATAGCAAAGAAGACAAACTAGAAACTACAAACTTTATTCATTATTTGAAAAATTCATGTAAAACTTGAATTTTTGTACTACAATATTTGCTTACAACATGAAGAAAAATATGTTTGAACCAGCTACATGTTCGACAATCTTATTGGGATTTGAATGAATTTGGTTTTTTTTTTATTTGTTTGACCTTCAATTTTAGTTTGTAGATGTCATACAAACATCTCTGCCCACTACATTTAAATACGTCATTGTTATCATAGTCGCCATCCACAATTGGGTTGTCTATTCTCATAAAACATGTCTCATCGAGAAAATCTGGAAGAATTGTAGACCAAAAAAAAAAAAAAAAAATATTCAACACTCTCACGCATCAATTTAACGGCTGACAAGTGTTTAAAGTTTCAATTTTTATTTTTATAATATGCATAATTGTATAGCAAAAAAATTATATATATACATAAATTTTGTATATAATTTTCTATAATAGATATACTCGTAGTTTATGGCTCGCAATAGGCCTCATTAATTTTTATGGCGTATTTTATGTGATTCTTTTATGGTGTATAAAAAATTAGGCATATAATGGAAAAAATTTAATTAATAGTACAAACACTGTCTAGGTGGTAGGCAAGCAGGCTGGCAGGCATACGTATATCCGCTTTTCTTTTTTAAACAAAAACGACAAAAGTTTTATTACTTTCATGGAGGTTTTTGTTGACAAAGAGAAATGCAAGGTCAAGAATAAATTATCGAAAATCATTTCATCGAAAATTAAATAAAAAATAGAAAAAACATGTGAGAGCGTCTTAAGTGCGACCAGGTCCAATCTTATATACTATCCACTATTGCGAAACTGACCACAAAATGAAGTAATGCGGGACTTAAATGAAATGCTGAGTCTGCTCACAGAGAGAAAGACCAACAGATCACGTGCCTGGATCACGGAGCTGCAAACTCTCCGCGTCCACCAGAAGATGGAACGTCAACAAGATTGACACAACACTACTACTAGACGAGATTGACAGACGCCTGGAAGAAGATCAAGAACGTACAGATACTTCACTTATTGCCTAGAACACTATGACGAAAATTACAAGCTCGTGTAACTCAGCAATATCCAAGATTTAAACAAGAACGAGGCCACCATATATAAAAGCAAGAGAGACAAATGGGAAGATACGAGACTTGATGTAAATTACAAGTAAGAGCGTGCTAAGTTCGACCGAATCTTATATACCCTCCACCATGGATCGCACTTGTTGAGTTCTTTGCACGGTATCTCTTTTTAGGCAAACAAAGAATAATGAATAAGAACTGTAATACTATTGGAGCTATATCAAGTTACAGTCCGATTCGGACCATAAATGAATTGAATGCTGAACTTTGTAGAAGTCTTTGTGTAATATTTCAGTCCATTCGGATAAGAATTGCGTCTTGTAGGGGCACAAGAAGAGATCGGTTTATATGGAAGCTGCATGAAGTTATTGATCGATTCAGACCATATTGGTAAAATTTTCGGTCAAATCGGACGATAATTGCGCCCTCTAGAGGCTCAAGAAGTGAAGATACAAGATCGGTTTATATAGCAGCTATGTAAAAACATGGACCGATTTGGCCCATTTACAGTCCCAACCGACCTACACTAACAAAAAGTTTTTTTTTTGCAAAATTTCAAGCGCCTAGCGTTAATCCTTTGAAAGTTAGCGTGCTTTCGACAGACAGACGGACATGGCTAGATCGACTTAAAATGACATGACGATCAAGAATATATATACCTTATGGGGTCTTAGACGCATACTTCGAGGTGTTACAAACAGAATGACGAAATAACCAAACCCCCATCCTAAGTTGGAGGGTATAAAAATCCCAGGTGACTTGGGTATAAAATTGTCATTGTAAAGCTCGGAATGAGATGCTGAGTAGGCAAGATGGATGCGGATACCAATAACAACATAGTGAACACACTTCCCCGGGCTTGAGATAACAGAGGAAAACACAGAGACAAAGCCTAGCGCGATCATACCACTGTTCACCACTGAGGAACTGTAAGCCGCCGCCAAAAAACTCAAAAGTAAGAAGGTTCCCGGCCCTGGTGGCATTTTTTCCTCTTTTTTTAAGGAATGTCCTTATGTTCGATTGCCCAACAACGATACCGGCTAAAAACCCACCCTGTGTCACCCTTGTGGATTAGTTCCACCTTCGAGGTGGACCGCATGTCTGCGGATTATCCATATTATCTTCGTTTTGTCTGCATCCAAACCTCCGCATTCATACTCGAGGCCTTTTTTTCCAGTTCTATCGTCTTCCTGCGCTACTACTTCGGAGTATCTCATCGCCGCCTACCTGCATCCTCTGGACTATTGTCTCAGGCGAAAAGTCGCCAATCAAATAAATTCACTTGTTAAAGGGTGACTTTATAGAGCTATGCAAATGCAAATTTAGCCCATGAACATTTCACTAAGGAACAGGGGCAAACTTTAGGAAAGTTAAAAAACACATAAATTTCAGAAAAATACATGAAATTTTTATTTGAATCGATAGTACGGTCCATATAATTTAATTTTTGAAGATTATTTCATGAAAATGTTGACCGTGACGGCGCCTAAAATGGTTCATCCGCTTAGTCCAATTTTGGCATACTCTTTCCAACATTTCGGCCATGCAAATGTTGACTGTGACTGTCCATCCGCTTAGTCCAATTTTAGCATAATCTTTCCAACAGTTCGGCCGGTATCTCACGTATAAATGCTTCAATGTTGTTTTCAAATGCGTCAATTGAAGCGAGCTTGTCTGTAAAGACATAAGCTTTAACTTAGCCCCACTTAGCCCTACGCATGCTGTGTGGCGTGTGGCACCGTCTTGTTGAAACCACATCTCATGCAAGTCAAGCTGCATTTTGGGCAAAAATACGTTGGATATCATCTCACGATAGCACTCACCATTCACAGTTAAGTTACGATTCGCATAATCTTTGAAGAAGTACGTTCCAATGATGCCACCAGCCCATAAACCGCACCAAACAATGACTTTTTCTGGATGCATTGGTAGCTCTTGCAATGCTTCTGGCTGATCTTCACTACAAAATCGACAATTCTGCTTATTCACGTACCCATTGAGCTAAAAATGAGCTTAATCGCTCATTGGAAGAAGCGCGCGATGAACTTTCTTAACAGAACACTCATGTTTATAATAAAATTCAATAATTTGCAAGTGTTGTTCGTTTGTTAGACGATGAATGGTGAAACAAAACTCCAAACGTGTGTGAGCTGTTCGAACGAGTGTTGCCAAAAAGATAATAGCTAAAAATTCGCCCTTCATAACCATATACAGTTTTAAGAAGATATATTTATCCGCTCTCAAATGGCTGACTCACTCCACAATTTTGTATACTCACCACCATAGGATGCAAATGCAAATTTGCCTTTGAACATTCCATTAAGGGCAAACTTCTCAGAAATCTATGATTGCTGTCCGATTCAATTTTAAGCTCAATGATAAGGGACCTCCTTTTTATAGCCGAGTCCGAATGGCGTGCCGCAGAGCGACACCTATTTGGAGAGAAGTTTTTACATGGCAAAGTACCTCATAAATGTCGCCAGCATTAGGAGAGGATAACCATCGCTGAAAAATTTTCTGGTGTTCCTGCCAGGATTTGAACTCAGGCGTTCAGCGTCATAGGCGGACCCGCTAACCTCTGCCCTACGGTGGCCTCCACCATAGGATGGGGGTATACTAATCTAATCATTCCGTCTCGACGCTCCGAGTCGATCTAGCCATGTCCGTCCGTTCGTCTGTCGAAATCACGATAGCGGTCGAACACGTAAAGCTAGCCGCTTTACATAGGTACTTAATATTGATGTAAGTCGTTGGGGATTGCAGATGGGCCATATCGGTTCAGATTAAGATATAGCTCCCATATAAACCGGTTTCCCGATTTGACCTTTAATCTGATATAGCTCCCATATAAACCGATTTGACTTCTTGAACCGTTACGATTTGGCAGAAAATTTGCATGCTGTGTTTTGTTACGACTTCCAACATCTGTACCAAATACGGTCCAAATCAGTATATAACCTGATATAGCTCCCATGTAAAGCGGTCTCTCGATCATCCATGTTCAGTTCCTAGAAGCTTTAATTTTTGCTGGTTTGACAGAAGTTTAGTATGTAGAATAAAATTATGTCCTTCAACTACATTTATTTTGTATAAATTTTTTGCAGAACCCATAGTGGTGGGTTCTCAGGATTCGGCCATACCGAACTTAGCACGCTTTTACTTGTTTTCGGTTCCCACTGTCCGAGCATACATTCTTCGACTGCAGTCAGCGGGCTGTGCGACGCAGAGAACTGGAAACGTTGGTTGGCAACATTTCCTCTGATGCGCTAGGGCAGATGTTGAAAAATGAGAGGAATTGGGAGGCATTCACTAGATACGTCGCACAAATACTGCGTAGAAAGAAAATGGACCTCGACGCAATGGCGTAGGGGAAAAAGCACAGGTGTGGACGCAGACACTATGCGGAAATGATGGTCAAGTACCAAATAAGGGGCCCCACCTGGAAGTAATGGAAAAGAAGTTCCGAGGTGGAATCTGTACCCCAAGATTGGTTATCTGTAAGGTGGTTATTTACCGGCACCACCGATACGAAGAAGGCCGGCATTCGACGATTGATGTAATCGTTAGATGCGCAAGAAATTGTACCAACAAATACAAATTTTAATAGGGTTATGAGCTTTGGGCAATAACTTTCCCAACCTCTCTCAACATGACATCGTTTACCAATTAATGTCAAGTTTGTCATCATCGATCATTGAGCGATGATCATCGTCAATCAAATGATTCATTTTTAGAATATTTCCTTTTGAGACTTCACTTTTTTCTGCAACACAACGCCAATCAAATTAAAAACGAAATCATTTTCTTTACTCCCCATATACATTCATACCCGTATGTATATGACTCATGTCATTTAAAGTGATTGCATTTGTTTGCAATAGACAATGTTTTCTATTATTCAGGCACTTTTTTTGTCTTGTTTAATTTTTCAATGCAAAAATAATAAATGTGGGCAATTATATATATGGGGAGGATAGGTCCGTTGCCACGGACGGACGGACAAATATTTTGTATACGTTTTGTGGTGTTAGGTGATGAGTGTCTTAGCATTGTATTTACAATAAATTAAAAACAAATATTTTTCAAAGGCCAGCATCAGAGGCTATTTTTCTCTATTAATCGAGAGAAAATGCCGATGCCTCTTTTGGCTGAACTCAATGAACTGTTCTGTTTTCAATAGTTTAAGAAAAAAAATTGTGAAAATAAAGAAAACAAGTAAAAGCGTGCTAAGTTCGGCCGGGCCGAATCTTATATACCCTCCACCATGGGCCGCATTTGTCAAGTTCTTTTCCCGGCATCTCCTCTTAGGCAAAAAACGATATAAGAAAAGATCTGCTCTGCTATTAGAGCGATATCAAGATATGGTCCGGTTTGGACCACAATTAAATTATATGTTGGAGACCTGTGTAAAATGTCAGCCAATTCGAATAATAATTGCGCCCTTTGGGGGCTCAAGAAGTAAAATAGAGAGATCTATTTATATGGGAGCTGTATCGGGCTATACACCGATTCAGACCATATTAAACACGTATGTTGATGGTCATGAGAGGATCCGTCGTACAAAATTTCAGGCAAATCGGATAATAATTGCGACCTTTAGAGGCTTAAGAAGTCAAGATCCCAGATCGGTTTATATGGCAGCTATATCAGATTATGAACCAATTTGAACCTTATTTGACACAGTTGTTGAAAGTAAGAATAAAATATGTCATGCAAAATTTCAGCCAAATCGGATAAGAATTGCGCCCTCTAGAGGCTCAAGAAGTCAAGACCCAAGATCGGTTTATATGGCAGCTATATCAGGTTATGACCCGATTTAAAACATAATTGGCACAGTTGTTGGATATCATAACAAAACACGTCGTGCAAAATTTCATTCCAATCGGATAAGAATTCCGCACTCTAGAGGCTCAAGAAGTCAAGACTCAAGATCGGTTTATATGGCAGCTATATCAAAACGTGGACCGATATGGCCCATTTACAATACCAACCGACCTACACTAATTGGAAGTACTTGTGCAAAATTTCAAGCGGCTAGCTTTACTCCTTCGGAAGTTATTGTGCTTTCGACAGACAGACGGACGGACGGACAGACGGACGGACGGACAGACGGACGGACATGGCTAGATCGACATAAAATGTCGTGACGATCAAGAATATATATACTTTATGGGGTCTCAGACGAATATTTCGAGTAGTTACAAACAGAATGACGAAATTAGTATACCCCCCATCCTATGGTCGAGGGTATAATTAGAAGTCAAAAAGTACATCATCTATGAGTTATATTTATACCCACCACCTTAGGATAGGGGGTATATTCATATAGTCATTCCGTTTGCAGCACATCGAAATATCAATTTCCGACCCTACAAAGTATATATATTTCGGATCGTCGTAAAATTCTAAGACGATTCTATATCCATATTTGGATATAGCTGCTATAAAGGCCGATTAAGGGTCTAATGCCCATAAATGCTTTATTTTTTATCCGATTTTGCTGAAGTTTAAGGATTCCCGACATCCAACCCAAATATGGTTCAGATCGGACTATATTTAGGTATAGTTGTCATATATACCGATCTGCCGATAAAGGGTCTGAAGCCCATACAAGCTTTATTTTTTAACCGATTTCGCTGAAATTTGAAACAGTGGTTTAATTTAAGCCTCCCAGCAGCTGACCTAAATGTGGGTGAGTTCGGACTGTATTTACATATAGCTGCCATATAGACCGACCTACCGATAAAGGGTCTGAACCTTTATTTTTTAACCGATTTCGCTGAAATTTGAAACAGTGGGTAGTCTTAGTTCTCCCGACATCCGTCCCAAATATGGTTCAGATCGCAATATATTTAGATATAGCCGGCATATAGACCGATCTGCCGATAAAGGGTCTGAAGCCCATACAAGCTTTTTTTTAACCGATTTCGCTGAAATTTTAAACAGTGGGTTATTTTAAGCCTCCCGCTGACTTGAATATGGATCAAATCGGACTATATTAAGATATAGCTTTCATATAGACCGATCTCCCGATAAAGGGTCTGAAGCCCATAAAAGCTTAATTTTTTAACCGATTTCGCCGAAATTTGGAATAGTGCGCAGTTTTGCGCCTCCCAACATAGGACCCAAATATGGTTCAGATCGGAATATATTTACATATAGCTGTCATATAGACCGATCTGCCGATTAAGGGTCTGAAGCTCATAAAAGCTTTATTTATTACCCGATTTTATTGAAATTTTAGATACCAACAGTGAAAATACAACAGGGACTTATATTTAGTAGACCACTCAATGTCCGTGCCGAATTTGGGTGCACAAGTTATCCAATTTTCAACGGATTGCGACAAAAGGGGGGTTTACATATATACCCGATGTTAATACCCATGTTAATTTGTGTACAAAGTACAGGTCGCAGTTTTCATTCGGTCGTCTTCAAATTTGGTACAGGCATGTTTATCGGTCTAGAGACGAAGCCTTTTGAAATTGGAAAAAATCGGTTCAGATCTGTATATAGCTCCCATGTATATGTTCATCCGATTTTCAGTAATAATGCAATAAAATGGTAATTTATTAGCCGATTCTCTCGAAATTTGGCAGGAAAGATTTTTTCTTGACTCTCGGCATTGCTGTTTAATTTCATGGAAATCGGTTCAGATTTATATATAGCTTTCATATGTATATATATCGCCCGATTTTCACTCCTAGAGCCACTGCAAGCAAATTTATTGACCAATCTTGTCAAAATATTGCACAACGCTTTCCTCGATAACTACCACAATATACGTAGAGTTTGGTCAAAATCCATTCAGATTTAGATATAGATCCCATATATATGTTCGTCCGATTTCCAGTAATATTGCAATAAAATGGTCTTTTGTTAACCAATTTTCTCGAAATTTGGCAGGAGGGATTTTCTCTTGACTCTCAATATTAGTGGTGAATTTCATGGAAATCGGTTCAGATTTAGATATAGGTGCAATACATATATATCGCCCGATTTTCACTTCTACAGCCACTTCAAGCGCATTTATTGACCAATCTTGCCAACATTTTGCACAACGCTTTCCTCGACGACTGCCACAGTATCTGAGCAGTTTGCTCGAAATCGGTTCAGATTTAGATACAGCTCTCTTATATATGTTTGTCTGATTTTGAGAAATATTGCAAAAAAGTGATCATTTGTTATCTGATTGAGTCGAAATTTTGCAGGAAGGATTTTCTCTTGACTCTCAATATTACTGGTTTAATGGAAATCGGCCCAGATTTAGATATAGCTCTCACATATATATATATATATATATATATATATATAGCTCCCTTATAAACGTTCGTCAGATTTTGGGTTATTTGCCATAATGTTGTCATTTATCAAACGTAGTTTTTACAGCTTGAGTTTCGGCTAGCAAATATAGCCGAGGTCCATCAAAACTGGTTCAGAATTGGATATAGGTACCACATTGTGCTTATAGGGTAGGTGTAGGGTATTATATAGTCGGCACCGCCCGACTTTTGTCCTTCCTTACTGGCTTCATAAAGTTTTGTGAATAAGGCAGTAAGAGTTTTGAACTTGTATTCAAAATAAGAAATTGGATTCTTAAAATGTATGAAGTTTTAATGAGATTTCAGTACATAAATATTTCGTAATTTTCATGGTTATTCGGTATTGTTCATCATACATTAACACCGGTATTCAATGTATGAAGGTGTTATTCAATGTATGTATGTGTTATTCAATGTTTGTATGCGTTATTCAATGTAAGTATGTGTTATTCAATGTATGTATGTATTAGTGTAACTTTGAAATAGGTTTATTTGACCGATTTCTTTTTTGTAACTTTCAAATAAACCCATTTTAGGGGTTCATAAAGTTTTGTGAATATGGCTGCAAATCTCTTATCAATGTAAGAGGAAAAGATGTAGCATTTTCCCCCGTCAAGAAACTAAATCGAAACTGGAAGTTTTAAGTAGAAATTAAATAAGCGATGGTCAGCCCTTTACGGTTGCATTGATGGCAAGACGCACTCATTATTAGGCTCTTTGCTTCGATTGCTGCTGTGTCATTCAGTATCCTCTGGAAAATGTTTCTTCATGAATTTAAGATTGCTATACTTTTCCATCTGGTTCTCCCGCCTTTTTTTTAACCAAACATCTCCTTTGGATTTTTTTTTGCAAGTTCCATGCATAGATTTGACCTCTATTTGTATTTTACTCCCTGTGTTTATGTTAACCAATAATTTTCCCATAAATTTCACGGCAGGCAATTTATGTCTGTTTATTTTGGTATACGAAAGAAACCAAATCCAAATCCGCATATATGAAAGTAAACCGACACAAGGCGCAGTTTATGAAAATAAATGCTCTAAAGAAAAATAAATTCTAATTTCACACAGTTAGCATCAATGAGCATTTGGGTCAACATTCTAAAACTAAAACAAAAATAAATAAATAAAATAAACTGCAAAAGCAGGCGAGACAGGCTTGTTAGACAAACATCAACATTTATGTTGCTCTAGCTGCTACATCTGCATCCGACAGGTAGTTAGGCATGGCAACGAAGAGAATGAAGGAAAATATTAGCAATGGGTTTGGTATTGTTGGGAAATAAAGTGAAAAATGTATCTTTAAACTGTACTGAGTTAGAAAAACAATGTTAAAAATGTAGGAAAAGTGAATAAAATTTTGCCAAAACTTCTTATATAGAGTAAGAAAAAACTTGCTGGATTCGTCCGGGCCGAAATTTATATACCTTCCACCATGGATCGCATTTGTCAAGTTCTTTGCTCTGTTTTTCTTTATTGCAAATGCAAAATTTTCCCATGAACATTCCACTAAGGAACAGGGGCAAACTTCTCACATATCAATGAGTGCAGTCCGATTCAAGTTTAAGCTCAATGATAAGGGGCTTCCTTTTTATAGCCGAGTCAGGACGGCGTGCCGCAGTGCTACACCTCTTGGGAGTGAAGTTTTACATGGCATAGTACCTCACAAATGTTGCCAGCATTATAAGGGGAAAACCACCGCTGAAAATTTTTTCTGATGGTCTCGCCAGGTTTCGTAACTAGGCGTTCAGCGTCATAGGCGGACATGCTAACCACTGCGCTACGGTGGCCTTCTTTTCCTTTATTAGCAAACAAAAAATTATAGATAACAATTGTTATGCTATTGGACCTATATCAAGTTACCCAGTTAAAGTTGGAGACCATGTTAAAAGTCATTGTGCTAAAGAATTCAAGATCCCCGATCTGTTTATATGGCTGCTATATTAGGTTATGCACCGATTTGAACCATACTTAGCACAGTTGTTGAAGTCTAAAAAGAACATCTCATGCAAATTTTCAGCCAAATCAGATAAGAATTGCGCCCTCTAGTGGTTCAAGAAATCAAGATTCAGGATTGGTTTATATGGCAGCTATATAAGGTTATGGACCGATTTGAACCACACTTAGCACAGTTGTTGAAAGTCATAACAAAACACTTCATGCTAAATTTCTACCAAATCGGATAAGAATTACGCCCTCTAGAGGCTTACGAAATCAAGATCCGTGATCGGTTTATATGACAGCTATATCAGGCTATGCACCGATTTGAACCATACATTGTGCAGTTGTTGGACGTCATAACAAAACACCTCATGCAAAATTCCAGCCAAATCGGAAAAGAATTGCGCCCTCTAGTGGCTCATTTAGTCAAGATCCCAGATCTGTTTATATGGCAGCTATATCAGATTATGGGCCGATTTGAATCATACTTAATACAGTTGTTGGAAGTCATAACAAACACCTCATGCAAAATTTCGGCCTAATCGGATGAGAATTGCCCGCTCTATTGGATCAAGAAGTCAAGATCCCAGATCTGTTTATATGGCTGCTATATTTGATTATGCACCGATTTGATCCATATTTAGCACAGTTGTTGGAAGTCATAACAAAACACTTCATGCAAAATTTCAACCAAATCCGAAAAGAATTGCGCCCTCTAGAGGCCTAAGAAGTCAAGAACCCCGATGGTTTTATATGGTAGCTACGTCAGGTTATGGACCGATTTGAACTATACTTGGCACAGCTGTTGAAAGTCATAACAAAACATTTCATGTAAAATTTCAGTGAAATCGGATGAGAATTGCGCCCTCTAGTGGTTCAAGAAGTCAAGAACGGTTTATATGGCAGCTATTTACATCAAAACATGGACCGATATGACCCATTTACAATCCCAACTGACCTACACTAATAAGAAGAATTTGTGCAAAATTTCAAGCGCCTAGCTTTACTCCTTTGAAAGTTAATGTGCTTTCGACAGACGGACGGACATGGCTAGATTGACTTATTATCGAATATTTCGAGGTGTTACAAACGTAATGACGAAATTGGTATACCCCCATCCTATGGTGGAGGGTATAAAAATCAATTTGTGTTTGTTTGTCGGTTTGTTCCCCACCTCAAAACTCACTTAAATAGGTTTAGTGGAGAATTATGACAATATGGGACTTAAATGAAAGGCATTCTGGAGTAGATTACAAATATGGTCAGGAATGAGAAATAGACTTTATAATGTTTTGATATCGGAAGAGGGCGGGTTTTTTAAGGTAACCTCTCTAAGTAGCCTTTGGAAACACCGATTCCATTCTTAGCTCCTCTTCCAATATCTACGTTGTTCTTTTAAATGATTTTTTTTTCGCACAGTTAATTTTTTAAATTTTTTTCCAAGTGCATTACCTACTCAGAAAGCTATTACATTTATGGCCAAGGTATAATTTATTTATTAATAACCCAAAAAAGGATGAAACACCAACTATGGCCATTAAATAAACAATTGTTCGATATACACAAATGTGAAAATAATTTATGAAAAAAAAAAATTGATTTACTAAAGCTAAAGCCATTAAAATAGTAAGCCATTGGGAATTGTATATGCCAAGTGTCGATAGCAATTCCCAACACCAAAATTCGAACAAACAACCATAAAAAGCGAAAAAAAAATATCTACAACAACAAAAAAAATCAATATTTTACCGGCTTTTGTTATAAACAAATAAATATACCCAACCAAAAAAATACCAAGTCAACACATGTCAAAATTATGCTATAAACACTTAGACGAAGAAAAAAAAACCAAATTCAAATTATTTGAAACATGTGAACGCTTTTGAACAAGCAAAGTTGAAGAAAAAAAACTTGTTTCAATATTCGAAAAAATAATGACATACACCGCATTATACGTTCAACGGAAATTCATATGAATTCGAAATGAAGTGTGATGTGACAAGGGAAAAAAGTCAATTTCATGACATCATCAAAATCACCATCATCACCAATCTAACCGCCAAATATTCTAGCATGAGTATGAAGCCATTAACGTTTAAAGCATGGATAGACAATTCAAGTTTTCGAATTACTTTAAAAGGAGAATAAATCAAAGTCATGAAAAAAAATGAAAGAAAAAATTAAGCAACCTCAGGTAGCAAAAAATACTTAAAAATAAGAAAAAAAACTACACTTCATATATAGGCATAACTTGTGCTGGAGCCATACGCTGTGGGGCTTTCATACGGCCAGACATAAGGTGTGATGGCTGAGTTGCCAACCTAGAAATGCTGCTGCCAAACTCATTAAAACGAAACCGAAAACCCTATATACCTTTTTAATAGATTATAATGCTTAAGCTGCTATCACACGATATATGCGTTACATATGTATGTGCTGTCACTTTCTGTATCCAGAAGACTTGCATGCACTTCTCCTTCTCTTCTTCTTATTTTCGTCAAGGATCTGATGAGCCAGACATCGAATCCGATCTACTCATTTGCGGATGACAGTAATCTCTGTCATTCATACTCATTCGACCATAGGTCAAGTCTTCGAGAGATTGAGGACAAGAGGCGGGTTATGGACGATACAATCTTCCAGGATTTTCTGGCCATTTCTGAGTGGGGTCAAATGAATCGAGTAGATTTTAATGTACGGAAGAATCAGTGATGCTTGTAGTCACACAAATGATTAACCGACCTATTACGATCATCTTTGTCTATCAACGGTATATATGTTGAGTAATCAGAAGCTCTTGATTTTCTGGGCATGAAAATACAAAGTGATGTCCGTTGGGCTCAACTTGTATTTGAAGTGTCGAAAGAAGCATTCAAGTTCTAAGTCTTCCTAAAACTGTGTAAGAATTACTTTACTCCTTCTGATCTTCTTAACATCCATACCACTTTCATAGGGCCAAAAATAGAGTACAACTTACATGTATGGGCTGGATCTTCATTGAATTTTATTGTCTAAATGCGTGCTCTATTAAGAAAGTTAATCGCGCACTTCTTCCATTTTACGACGAAGCTAATTTTTGGTTCAATGGGTAGGTAAATAAGCAAAATTTTCGATTTTGGAGTGAAGATCAGCCAGAAACATTGCAAAAGCTACCAATTCATCCAGAAAAAGCCACAATTTAGTGCGGTTTATAGGCTGGTGGCAACATTGGACCGTACTTCTTCAATGGTGATGCGAATCGTAACGCAACTGTGAATGGTGAGCGCTATCCTGAGATGATATCCAACTTTCTTTTTACCCAAAATCCAAGGGTTTGACTTGCATGACATGTGGTTTCAACAAGACGGTGCCACATGCCACATGCCACACAGCACGCGTTACAAGGGACTTATTAAGAGGCGAGTTTGTTGAATTTTTTATTTAACGTCCGGGAACGGTCAATTGGCCGCCTTGATCGCGCGATTTAACGCCTTTAGACTACTTTTTTTTTGAGCTGTGTTAAAGCACCTGTCTATACAGACAAGGCCGCTTCGATTGAGGCATTGGAGGACAACATTGAAATTTATTTGTGAGATACCGCTAAAAATGTTGGAAAGAGTATGTCAAAATTGGACTAAGCGGATGGACCATTTGAGGCGCAGTCTTGGTCAACATTTGCATGAAATAATTTTTAAACATTAAATTATATAGACCGTACTATCGATTCAAATAAAGATTACATGTATTTTTCTGAATTTTATGTGTTTCTTCTTTAAAAAACTTTCCTATAGCTCTTAAAAAATCACCCTTTATATACATTCCTGATCATCTTGACATTCGTAGTCGACTTAGCTATGGCCGTCCGTCTGTCTGTCTATCTGTCAGTCTGTGCAAAGCACGCTTACTTTCGAAAGAGTAAGGCCAGCGGCTTGAAGTTTTGCATAAATAATTCTTATAAGTGGAAGACGGTTGGGATTGTAAATGGGCAATATTGGTCCATGTTTGGTATAGCTAGCATATATACCGATATCTGATCTTGACTTCTTGAGCCTCTAGAGTGCGCATTTTTTATCCGATTTTGCTGCAATTCTGCACCATTTGCTTTATTTTGACTTCCAACAAGAGTGCTAAGTATGGCTCAAATCGTTACATAACCTGATATAGCTCCCATATAAACCGATCTGGGATCTTGAATTCTTCAGCCGGTAGAGGGCGCAATTATTATCCGATTTGGATAAAATTATGCACGAAGGGTTTATGTTTGATCATCAACAACTGTGCTAAATATGCCTGAAATCAGTTTATAACCTGATATAGCCCCCATATAAACCAATTTTGTATCGTGAGTTCTAAGCCGCTGGAGGGCGCAATTATTCTCCGATTTGGCTGAAATTTTGCATGAAGTGTTTTGTTCTAACTTCTAACAACTGGGCCAAGTATGGTCCAAATCGTTTGGTAACCTGATATAGCTGTCATATAAGCCGATATCGATCTTGAATTTTTGAGCCGTTAGAAGGCGCAATTATTTTACGATTTGGCTGAAATTTTGTATGATGTGTTTTGTTCTAACTTCTAACAACTGGGCCAAGTATGGCCAAAATTGGTTAGTAAACTGATATAGCTCCCATATAAATCGATTTAGGATCTTGAATTCTTGAGTCGATAGAGGGCGCAATTATTATCCGATTTGGCTAAAATTGAATTATTTTGATTTGACAACCTTTACTTGCTACCTTTGAAATATATAGGGTTGCCCAAAAAGTAATTGCGGATTTTTCATATAGTCGGCGTTGACAAATTTTTTCACAGTTTGTGACTCTGTAATTGCATTCTTTCTTCTGTCAGTTATCAGCTGTTACTTTTAGCTTGCTTTAGAAAAAAAGTGTAAAAAAAGTTTATTTCATTAAAGTTCATTCAAAATTTTTTTAAAAATGCACTTACTTTCTTTTAAAAAATCCGCAATTACTTTTTGGGCAACCCGATATATGGGCCGTACTATCGATTCAAATAACGATTTCATGTATTTTTCTGAATTTTATTTTTGTATGTATATTTGTAAAACAAAAAGCTTTTCTATAGCTCTTAAAAAAATCACCCTTTATACACATTCTTGATCATCTTGACATTCGTAGTCAACTTAGCCATGGCCGTCCGTCTGTTCATCTTTCTGTCAAAAGCACGCCAACTTTCGAAAGAGTAAAGCTAGGTGCTTGAAATTTTGCATAAATACTTCTTATAAGTGCAGGTCGGTTGGGATTGTAAATGGGCCATATTGGTCCTGGTTTGGTATAGCTTCCATATGTACCGATATCTGATCTTAACTTCTTGAGCCTCTAGAGGGCTCATTTTTTATCCGATTTGGCTGCAATTCTGCACCATTTGCTTTATTTTGACTTCCAACAACAGTGCTAAGTATGGCTCAAATCGGTTCATAACCTGATATAGCTCCCATATAAACCGATCTGGGATCTTGAATTCTTGAGCCGGTAGAGGGCGTAATTATTTTCCGATTTGGTTAAAATTATGCATGAAGTGTTTATGTTTGATTATCAACAACTGTGTTAAATATGGCTGAAATCAGTTTATAACCTGATATAGCCCCCATATAAACCAATTTTGTATCTTGAGTTCTTAGCCGCTAGAGGGCGCAATTATTAACCTATTATCCGATTTGGCTGAAATTTTGCATCAAATCGGTTGGTAACCTGATATAGCTCCCATATAAGCCGATATCGGATCTTGAATTTTTGAGCCGTTAGAGGACGCAATTATTTTCCGATTTGGCTGAAATGTTGCATGAAGTGTTTTGTTCTAACAACTGGGCCAAGTATGGCCAAAATCGGTTAGTTACCTGATGTAATTCATATATAAACCGATTTCGGATCTTGATTTATTGAGCAGTTAAAGGGCGCAATTATTATCCGTTTTGGCTGAAATTTTGCATGAAGTGTTTTGTTCTAACTTCTAACAACTGGCCCAAATCGGTTAGTATATAAACCGATTTCGGATCTTGAATTCTTGAGTCGATAGAGGGCGCAATTATTATCCGATTTGGGTGAAATTTTGCGTGAATTATTTTGATTTGACCACCTTTACCTGCTACCTTTGAAATATATATGACTATACGTATCGTGTGATAGCAACTTTACTCTTATATTCATGGTAATTACTTTAGAAATGGCGTTTTGTCGATAAAAACCCTTAATTTTAGTTTTTATTCTTTTCATTTAAACTCTATTGTGAATGCTAGTAATGCTCACTGTACAACAGCTGCCCATTATAATTCACAATAGAACATTTTGTTATTTGTGAATTCTACCCAGAAACAATTAACAATAAAACATTTCGTGATACTTTCAACAGATGGATTATAAGTAAGGCTCAAAAGAATGTCGGGCAAGCACAGACTTTATTTTCAAACAAGTGTTGAGAACAGAAACAATAATTATAAGGAAAACTAAATGAGTTTTGAAAGGAGAGATAAAAAAAGAAGTCTCGTGTATCGGTGTGTTAAAAATGCAAATGCAAATTTGCCCATGAAGGAACAGGGACAAACTTCTCACATATAAATGAGTGCTGTCCGATTCAAGTTTTTTTAAGCTCAATGATAAGGGGCCTCTTTTTTATAGCCGAGTCCGAACGGCGTGCCGCAGTGCGATACCTCTTTGTGGAGAAGTTTTTACATGGTTGCCATACCAAATGGTATGCGTCATAGGCTGACATGCTAACCTCTGCGCTACGGTGGCCTCCAATCGGTGTATAGAAGGTTTGCATATTCTGGGAATCTATAAGGGGAAGGGAAGGCAAAATGTCCACTTTTCGGCATTTTTCAAAATTTGAAATAACGATTCCTTGCAAGCCCTATATATTGGGTATATAATGTCTTTTGTCAATATTACTGATAATACTGCAATGAAATATTTAACCCTTCAGCAACTCATTTGAACCCTTCAGCAACTCGTTAAAGAGGTCTTTTTGGTCCCTTTGAAAAACAAAAACTAACAACTAAGAGCGTGCTAAGTTCGGCCGGGCCGAATCTTATATACCCTTCACCATGGATCGCATTTGTCGAGTTTTAGCCAAACAAAGAATATCGAATAAGAACTGTTATGCTTTTGGAGCTATATCAAATTATAGTCAGATTCGGACCATAAATGAATGCTGAACTTTGTGGAAGTCATTGTGTAATATTTCAGTTCATTCGGATAAGAATTACGCCTTGTAGGGGCTCAAAAAGCAACATCGGGAGATAGGTTTATATGGAAGCTGTATCAAGCTATTGACCGATTCGGAGCATATTAGACACGTATGTTGGAGATCATGAGGGAAGCCGTTGTACAAAATTTCAGCCAAATCGGATGAGAATTGCGCCCTCTAGAGGCTCAAGAAGTCAAAATCCCAGATCGGTTTATATGGCAGCTATATCAAAACATGAACCGATTTAAACCATATATAGAGCAGTTGTGGGAAATAATACCAAAAATCGACGTGCAAAATTTCATTGTCAAATTGAGCGAGAATTGCGCCCTCTAGAGGCTCAAGAAGTCAAGACCCAAGATCGGTTTATATGGCAGCTATATCAAAACATAAACCGATTTGCGCCATACTTAGAGCAGTTGTGGGAAGTGATACCAAAACACCACGTGCAAAATTTCAGTCAAATCGGACGAGAATTGCGCCCTCTAGAGGCTCAAGAAGTGAAGACCCAAGATCGATTTATATGGCTGCTATATCAAAACATGAACCGATTTAAACCATACTTAGAGCAGGTGTTGGAAGTGATACTAAAACACCACGTGCAAAATTTCAGTCAAATCAGTCGAGAATTGCGGCCTCTATAGGCTCACGAAGCCAAGACCCAAGATCGGTTTATATGAACCGATTTGAACCATACTTAGAACAGTTGTGGGAAGTGATACCAAAACACCACGTGCAAAAATTCAATCAAATCGGATGAGAATTGCGCCCTCTAGAGGTTCACAAAGTCAAGACCCAAGATCGGTTTATATGGCAGCTATATCAAAACATGAACCGATTTGAACCATACTTAGAGCAGTTGTAGGAAGTGATACCAAAACACCACGTGCAAAATTTCCGTCAAATCGGAGGAGAATTGTGCCCTCTAGAGGCTCAAGAAGTCAAGACCCAAGATCGGTTTATATGGCAGCTATATCAAAACATGGACCGATTTGAACTATACTTAGTGCAGTTGTGGGAAGTGATACCAAAACACCACGTGCAAAATTTCAGTCAAATCGGACGAGAATTGAGCCTTCTAGAGGCTCAAGAATCAAGACCCAAGATCGGTTTATATGAACGGATTTGAACCATAATTAGAACAGTTGTGGAAGTGATACCAAAACACCACGTGCAAAATTTCCGTCAAATCGGAGGAGAATTGTGCCCTCTAGAGGCTCAAGAAGTCAAGACCCAAGATCGGTTTATATGGCAGCTATATCAAAACATGGACCGATTTGAACTATACTTAGTGCAGTTGTGGGAAGTGATACCAAAACACCACGTGCAAAATTTCAGTCAAATCGGACGAGAATTGAGCCTTCTAGAGGCTCAAGAATCAAGACCCAAGATCGGTTTATATGAACGGATTTGAACCATAATTAGAACAGTTGTGGAAGTGATACCAAAACACCACGTGCAAAATTTCAGTCAAATCGGACGAGAGTTGCGCCCTCTATAGGCTCACGAAGTCAAGGCCCAAGATCGGTTTATATGGCAGCTATATCAAAACATGGACCGATTTGAACCATACTTAACGCAGTTGTTGGAAGTGATATCAAAACTCCAAGTGCAAAATTTCAGTGAAATCAGTGGAGAATTGCGCCCTCTATAGGCTCACGAAGTCAAGACCCAAAATTGATTTATATGGCAGTTATATCAAGACATATATGGCAGCAATATCAAAACATGGACCGATTTGGCCCATTTACAATCCCAACCGAGCTACACTAATAAAAATTACTTGTACAAAATTTCAAGCAACTAGCTTTACTCCTTTGAAAGTTAGAGTGTTTACGACAGACAGACGGACGGACATGGCTAGATCGACTTAAGATGACATGACGATCAAGAATATACATACTTTATGGGGTCTCAGACGCATATTTCGAGGTGTTACATACAGAATGACGAAATTAGTATACCCCCATCCTATGGTGAAGGGTATAAAAATGCCCTTAAAACAGACTATTTGCTGATCCAAATTCTCTACACAAATGTTTGGCATAAAAGTTTACTATAGATCCCTGAATACACCAAACCTATCATTTATTTTATCATATGGATTTAAGCCGTAGTTTTTCTAAGTTGACGCCTAATTATCCTTAAATACCTTCTTTCAGGAGGATGCTGACAAAGACAAAAATATTCTTCATTGTGATTTTAAACCAGAAAGTCGCCTGCCAACGTTTTACTATGAGTATAGAGTTGGATGCATGTTGCTGC
Organism: Stomoxys calcitrans; assembly: GCF_963082655.1. Taxonomy (NCBI): domain Eukaryota; kingdom Metazoa; phylum Arthropoda; class Insecta; order Diptera; family Muscidae; genus Stomoxys; species Stomoxys calcitrans. The sequence continues at coordinate 160,976,203 of NC_081555.1, read as the reverse complement.
TGAAGTGTGATACAAATCTTTAGACAGCAGATGTTCAAAAGTGTATCCCTGATGCGTGCCTTAGATAGCGAAATAATAATTTGTTTCCAAGTATTTTCGCGCCTGTCAAGGCTAAGATCATTTTTTTTTTATGTTATTAAAATAAATTAATTTCAATAAAAAAATTAATAAACCTTTTTCTCCTCAGATTCTTTTAATGCCCTCCCAAGAACAACAAATCAACACAAATATTTTATAAAACTACAAAAGAAAATTAATACAACTAAATATGAGGGCATATGTTTTTTGTTTGCTAATGAATGTTTTTTGATCTTTGCCACAATAAATGATACTTGTATTATGAAGTGATGGTATTTTATGCGTGTTTTGCTGCTTAGAACATTTTGCCGCTCGTTTGTACAAAACTAAAAAAAAAAAATTAAAAACAATTTTCAAATTCTTTTACCCTCAGTTTGCAAAAACAACACACTAACAAAAAACAAAAAAAAAAAAAAACAGAGAAAATAACAAAAATCAAATAAAAGTGTGTCATGATGTCAATATAAAACTATTTTTACAACAAAAGTAGTTTTTCAACATTCAATTGCAATAAAGTTTTGTTTCTAGTCTGTCGCGACAACGACAGACACAACAGCATTTTCGCACAAACATAGGCAGTTAGAATGTCATAGAGCATAAGAATCGTTTAGATAATAACAAAAAAAAATTAATAAAGAGACAATAAATAATCAAAAATGAAAAAAATGTTAATCTTTGTTGAGCTATATAAAAAAAAAAATATTAATTAGAAAAATATATAAAAAATACTAAATGCCCTGAAAAAGTGTAAGCATCGTGGTCTACTCTCAAATACCACTTACTTAGACCCCATATTGCCATTGGTTTATGGGATGAAGCGTTCCCCAAACACTTGGTCCCCCTTTGGAAAATCCTATTCTATTCTATTCTATTCTATTAAGTCCTATTTGGCGGGAGAGGGGGGGGGTTGTTTTGGGAAAGTGGTGGACCCCAAGAAACTTGGTCTTGAAAGTTGGTATTTCGTGCTCTACTCTACCATGGTCGTTAAAAAAGGGGTATTTTGGGGAGTGGGGTGGTCCCCAAACACTTAGCTGAAAAAATATTGGCATTGTGTTCCACTCTCAAAAATAATTTGTTGGAACCCCATATTGACATTGGTTTAAGGAGGAGTATATGGCAGGAGGCGTCCTCCAAACACTTCACCCCAAAAAAGGAAATCAAATTAGTTTTCTAATCTGAACTACCTTTCATTTGGGTCCCTCATTCTAATAATCAGCAAATATGGCCGGTGCATCGTGCTCCACTCTCTTTGAGCCTCAAATTGTAATGGTGAGCAAATACGTCCTATTTGAGGTGGGACGTCCCTTAGACAGTAAGTCCCGAATGTCCCTTAGTACCGCATATTGCCGTAGTCGGCAAACATGTCACGTTTGGGGGGTGTTTTGGCTACTCGGTGGGAGTAGAGAATGAATCTGGATATCAGATTCATTTTCTACTCCCAAAAACCATATTTTAGGTACGCATTGCTATAGTCGGTATATTTGTGTGGTTTAGGGCGAGTTTTGAGTTGAGGTAAGACATAGTCATAAAACAGACATCAGATTTGAGCCTCTGTTTGCCATAGTCCACAAATATGACCAGTTTGAGGGGTATGTGGGTAAGCCCCATAATGTCACGCATTTTGAAGGTGGCGATATTCAGGGCTACGGGTCTCGTTTAGATCCACACTAATATTTTTTTTTGTATTGGTTATTTACATTCAAGATCATATTTTAAAGCTACCACTTGGGGTACCACATTTCTAAAGATCCGCAGGTCCTTCTGTATCTATCTCAATTTGACGGCAAAAAGTGTACTCTATTACCAAGGACTTTATTGCTGTCCTCTACAGTGATCGGCCTTCATGCCCTGTTGAACGACAGGACGTGACCCAGATACTTGAAACCTGACATCATTACTAGATTTGAACTCTACGGTGGTAGACCTTTCTTTTAATTCCCATACTATACTGGACGATCCCGGACTCGGTCCCAAATCTGTATACCATATTCGTAGTCAACTCCCAAAGCCCTTTCATTTGATACCCGTTTTGTGACGTCGGACATTCATACCTGTTTTAGGGGGTTTTTGGGGTTGGGGAGCCCCGTTGACACGTCGGACCAAATTCTTATAACAGATGTGTACTCAACTTCCAAACACTTTTTATTTGATACCCATATTGCCCAAAGCGGTGAAAGTTTTCTGTTGAAAGGTTTTTTGGGGGTGGAGGACCCTTGAACACTTACGGTGAAATGTTTATACCAAAATCATACTCTACTCTTAAATACCTTTCATTTGATACCCATATTGTCCCAATCGGTTAACATGTCCGTTCGGATGGGATTTGGGATGGGGCGTCCCCCATTTTATGTGACCCTAAACTTATATACCAATTTAGCTTAAATCGGTGCACCCATCTCCGAGATCTTGCGTTTTGAGAAATTGTGGTAAGGGGGAGGGTCTGTCCTCCCCTTCGGATATTGAACAAGTAAGAGCGGGCAAAGTTCGGCCGGGCCGAATCTTATATACCTTTCACCATGGATCGCATTTGTCGAGTTCTATGCGCAGTATCTATTTTTAGGCAAACGAAAAATATTGAATAAGAACTGTTGTGCTATTGGAGCTATATGAAGTTATAGTCCGATTCGGACCATAAACGAATGTTGAACATTGTAGAACTCATTGTGTAATATTTCAGTTTATTCGGATAAGAATTGCGCCTTGTAGGGGCTCAAGAAGCAAAATCGGGAGATCGTTTTATATGGGAGCTGTATCAAGCTATTGATCGATTCAGACCGTATGTTGAAGGTCATGAGAGAAGCCGTTGTGCAAAATTTCTACCAAATCGGATGAGAATTGCGCCCTTAAGAGGCTCAAGAAGTCAAGATCCCAGATCGGTTTTTATGGCAGCTATATCAGGTTATGTACCGATTTACGCCATACTTATCACAGTTATTGGAAGTCATAACAAAACACCTCATGCAAAATTTCAGCCAAATCGGATGAGAATTGCGCGCTCTATGAGCTCAAGAAGTCAAGACTCAAGATCGGTTTATATGGCAGCTATATCAAAACATTGACCGATTTGGCCCATTTACAATCCCAACCGACCGATCCTACACTAATAAAAAGTAGTTGTCCAAAATTCCAATCGGCTAGCTTTACTCCTTCGCAAGTTAGCGTGAAATTTTATTGAATTGAAATTTTATTTTTTATACCCTACACCACCACTGTGATACAGGGTATTATAGATTTGTGCATTTGTTTGCAACGCTAAGAAGGAGAAGAGCTAGACCCATGGATAAGTATACGGGTAGGCTTAGAATCACTTTCTGATTCGATTTAGCTATGTCCGTCTGTCATAGGTCGCATTTATAGTCCGGTTTTTTCAAAATTTTACTTAAATCTCTTTTTTGGTCCAAGGATGAGCGCTATTGATTTCGAAAAAATCGGTCCAGATTTAGATATAGCTCCCATATATATCTTTCAACCGATATGCCATTTTAAAGCTATAGGATCCACAATTTTAGTCCGATCTTCACCAAATTCACCATGATATATTTCGTGTGACATCTTAATATGTGTGCAAAATTTCATCACAATCGGATCAGATTTATATATAGCTCCCATATATAACTTTCATCCGATTTGACCTATAAAGGCTGTAGAAGGCACAATTTTGGTCCTATCATTACCAAATTTAGCACGAAGTGCTTTTTGTAACGTCCTAGTATGTGTGCAAAATTTCATCAGAATCGAATGAGATTTATATATAGCTCCCATACATATCTTTCATCCGATATGGTCTTTTATGGCTGTAGAAGGCACAATTCCGGTCCTATCTTTACCAAATTTTGCACGATGTCCTTTTTTTGACGTCCTAGTATGTGTGCAAAATTGAACCAGAATCGGATCAGATTTATATATAGCTTCCATATATATCTTTCATCCGATATGCCCTTTTAAAGGTGTAGTAGCCACTATTTTGGTCCCATCCTTACAAAATTTTGCAGGAGATGTTTTATTTGACGTCGCACTACATTGAATGTCATCAAAATCGAATCAGATTTAGATGAAACTCCCATATATAGCTTTTATGCGTTTCGACTTTTAAGGCTGTAGAAGCCTCAATTTTCGTACAATTGTAAGCAAATCGTAGAAGGTTCTATTCGATATTTCAATAGGTAGGCAAAATTAAAGTCTGACTAAATTTGGATATAAGTGCTATATATTAAAAGTATTACGTAGACTCGGTGGTGTAGGGCATTATATAGTCGGTTTCGCCCCACTTTTGCCTTTCCTTACTGTTTTTTTTTAATAATTTTGTAAATTTTATTTTTTTTACAAATTTTTATCAAAATGAATAAAAAGAATATATTATTTTATTTTACTTTTTTTTTATTTTATTTTATTTTATTTTATTTAATTTTATTTAATTTAATTTTATTTTATTTTATTTTATTTTATTTTATTTTATTTTATTTTATTTAATTTTATTTTATTTTATTTCACATTTTTGTTTTCTTTTATTTAATTTTAATTTATTTAATTCAAAAGTTATAACTGTTAGTTTCTTTTGCATTTGAGCCTGCCTTTTAATGTCAACCGTATGCCTTTAGATTTCCACCAAATCGAAATTATACAACTCTTACGCATAGTTATGCACATTTTCTATTTTCCAAGTTTACGCTTTATTCTATGATTCTATGACAACAATGGCAACAACAAAAAAACTCTATCAAAATAAATGGAAAATTCTAAAAAAAACGAGGAAAAAACAAAAAAAAAAATCATGGTAATTGTGTCATATATGCCGCCGACATTCACGGCTGAGCAACAAAACAAATGATTGCTGTAAAGTCGCAGCAAAATGTTGTCATTGTTGATGACATCTGATTAATGTCAGTACACCCTGACAGCTAGTCAAAGCGAATGGACTGAATTATGGACAGACAGACATAGGGGGCCCAGATGTATGGATGGTGGAGAATGGATTTTCAGGTCCATGGAACAGCATTGTAGACAATGACGATGAGGCCACAGTAGGTGATGCCCCATGATAGCCCAGACACTAGAGGAGTAGTTGCTGATTTCAAATCTCAACTACTTGGAAACTGAAAAAAGCTCTCATCTGCGTTTTAATCATACAAAGTTTAACTGAACATTTACTAGGGTAGCCTTCTAAACAGACATCTATTCTAGCGGTGATCTATTGATAATATTTTTTTTTTTTTACTCACAAAATATGCAAATTTTTCAGGTATTTGGCGCGTGAATAAATTTCTCGCTTTTGTTTTTTTTTTTTTGCTCTCTTCTCAAAGGAAATCAACTCAATTTAATTTGAATTTGAAATTTTTGCCAAGTGGCAACTGCTGTTTGTTTCCAAATGAATGGATAATTTTATGGACTTTTTCAATTTCGATTATTGTCACTTTGAATGGATTTTAATGGGGTTTCTTGACGACAAAAAAAAATATTTCTTATTAAAATTGGATTACTTAAGAGATTTGAGAAACAGACCGGCTTATTAAAAGCAAAAATTAAAACAAGTAAAAGCGTGCTAAGTTCGGCCGGGCCGAATCTTATATACCCTCCAACATAAATCGCATTTGTCGAGATCTTTTCCCGGCATCTCTTTTTAGGCAAAAAAATGATATAATAAAAGATTTGCTCTGCTATTAGAGCGATATCAAGATATTGTCCGGTTTGGACCACAATTAAATTTATAGGTTGGAGACCTGTGTAAAATGTCAGCCAATTCGAATAAGAATTGCGCCTTTTGTGGCCTCAAGAAGTAATATAGAGAGATTGATTTATATGGGAGCTGTACCGGGCTATAGACCGATTCAGACCATAATAAGAACGTATGTTAATGGTCATGAGAGAATCCGTCGTACAAAATTTCAGGCAAATCGGATAATAATTGCGACCACTAGAGGCTCAAGAAGTCAAGATCCCAGATCGGTTTATATGACAGCTATATCAGGTTATGAACCGACTTGTACCTTATTTGACATAGTTGTTGAAAGTAACAATAAAAAACGTTTTGCAAAATTTCAGCCAAATCGGATAAGAATTGCGCCCTCTAGAGGCTCAAGAAGTCAAGACCCAAGATCGGTTTATATGACAGCTATATCAGGTTATGGACCGATTTGAACCATACTTGGCACAGTTGTTGAATATCATAACAAAACACGTCGTGCAAAATTTCATTCCAATCGGATAAGAATTGCGCACTCTAGAGGCTCAAGAAGTCAAGACCCAAGATCGGTTTATATGGCAGCTATATCAGGTTATAAACCGATTTAAACCATACTTGGCACAGTTGTTGGATATTATAACAAAATACTACGTGCCAAAATTCATTCAAATTGGATAAGAATTGCGCACTCTAGAAGCTCAAGAAGTCAAGACCCCTGATCGGTTTATATGGCAGCTATATCAGGTTATGGACCGATTTGAACCATACTTGGCACAGTTGTTGAATATCATAACAAAACACGTCGTGCAAAATTTCATTCCAATCGGATAAGAATTGCGCACTCTAGAGGCTCAAGAAGTCAAGACCCAAGATCGGTTTATATGGCAGCTATATCAGGTTATAAACCGATTTAAACCATACTTGGCACAGTTGTTGGATATCATAACAAAACACGTCGTGCAAAATTTCATTCTAATCGGATAAGAATTGCGCACTCTAGAGGCTCAAGAAGTCAAGACCCAAGATCGGTTTATATGGCAGCTATATCAAAGCATGGACCGATATGGCCCATTTACAATACCAACCGACCTTCACTAATAAGAAGTATTTGTGCAAAGTTTCAAGCGGCTAGCTTTACTCCTTCGGAAGTTAGCTTGCTTTCGACAGACAGACGGACGGACATGACTAGATCGACATAAAATTTCACGACGATCAAGAATATATATACTTTATGGGGTCTCAGACGAATATTTCGAGTAGTTACAATCAGAATGACGAAATTAGTAAACCCCCCATCTTATGGTGGAGGGTATAAAAATATAAAAACATAAGATTTAGAGATTTATAGGGAAGACTGGGAAGCCTAATAAAAAAAGCTATTCCAGATCAAAGATCAGTTGAAGATTCCAAAACAAGTTATGAAACTCTGTTTCATCTTAAGCCGCTAAGCTGAAAATTTGCTTCCCATATTTTATAATCTCTTGAAATTCCTTGAAATTTCCTAAATAATATATGAATTAATCAACTAAATTGTTTACATAACTCCTAAAACTTTCCACAACTTTAATAAACCTGCTGGAAAATTCAAAAGGACATTTTGGGTTTCCTTCAACAGTCCAACTGCCAGACACATATAAACATAAAATTCTGTACCACATAAAAAAGACGCTTGTCTCTTAAAGTTATAGTGCCCAGACGTTGTTGCTTCTTTTTAAGGGTTTTAGGGACATGTTCAAGCTTTCCTTATTTATTTTTCGGTTTTTGGTTATGCCATTTTCGTCTTTCCTTAAGAGCTTGCCCGCTATCCCTATGGCGTCATTTTATGGTAAATTTGTTTTTCGTGTTTCTCTTTTCTTGCCTTGCAGTGGCAAAAAAAAAGGAAAATTCTCTACATCTTATACGGGGTTTGTGGGAAATAAATGTATTCGTAAACAGCTGTTCCTTGCTTTTGCCCCAGGATACATACACACTTGTTATCCTGCCATTGTATGCTTTGCTACCAAATTTCCAAGATACTCCAAGCATTTTTACATGCTGTATACTCACTCGTTCGCTTGCCAAAGAGCACCTACATTGTATGTACTTTCATAAATAGTTAATGCGCTGCTTAAAGCGAAACAGCAACGAAAGGAAGCAGAAAGGAGAAAGGAGGGAGTACTGGAAAAATACAAGGATATTAAACAACCAGCAGACTTTTATTGCCTTTTTTGTTTGTTGGGGGCCATAAAAGTTGGCTAAAAGCTGTTGTTGAGGAGAACAAAAAAAAAAACGCAACTTAAATAAAACAAAAGCACTTTGTTACCTCAATAATCTTGGCGGGACTCAAGAAACTAACAACTGCAATCCCTCTTTTATAGGTGTTAGGGGGAGGATTACAATTTGTATGGCCACTGCAGAGTTGCCAACCTCTTGAAGTGATAAAGCATTACAAGACTAGTAAGGAAAGCAAAAGGCGGGCGGTGTCAATGGTATAATACCCTACACCTACTCTATAAATACAAAGTGTGAGCTATATTTTTACTCTGGCCCAAATTTGGTGAACCTTGCAGGATGGTTTCAGATGGGGTATTCAACAAACCGTATCACATTTTGAGCAAATATCTTCAAACAAATCAAATTACAACATTATTGCTAATATTCTCAAAATCCCAAATCTGAACCGATTTTTCTATAGGATTCGTCCCTAGGCCAAAAAAAACATGCCTGTATCAAGTTTTAAGACGATCGGACGAAAGTTTCGACCGGTAATTTTGACACAAATTAACATGGGCAGACAGACGGACAGACAGTCAGACGGACATAGCTAAATCCAATCAGAAAATGATTCTGAGTCGATCGGTATACTGGTGTATGGGTGTATCTCTCTTCCTTCTGGGTGTTACAAACAAATGCATCGTCTGTCTGTCGAAAGCACGCTAACTTACGAAGGATTAAAGCTAGCCGCCTGAAATTTTGCACAAATACTTGTTATTAGTGTAGGTCGGTTGGTATTGTAAATGGCCCATATCGGTCCATGTTTTGATATAGCTGCCATATAAACCGATCTTGGGACTTGACTTCTTGAGCCTCTAGAGTGCGCAATTCTTGTCCCATTAGGATGAAATTTTGCACGACGTGTTTTTTTCTTTGATATCCAACAACTGTGCCAAGTATGGTCCTAATCGGTCTATAACCTGATATAGCTGCCATATAAACCGATCTTGGGTCTTGACTTCTTGAGCCTCTAAAGGGCGCAATTCTCGTCCGATTTGGATGAAATTTTGCTCATAGTGTTTTGATATCACTTCCAACAACTGTGCAAAGTATGGTCCTAACCTGATATAGCTACCATACAAACCGTTCTTGGGTCTTGACTTCTTGAGCCTCTAGAGAGCGCAATTCTCATCCGATTTGGCACAAATTTTGTACAACGGCTCCTCCCATGTGCAATATGGTCAGAATCGATCTAAAGCTTGATACAGCTCCCATATAATTGGACTATAACTTGATGTAGCTGCTCCTCCGTCCTTATTCATTTTACTTTGTTTACCTAAAAACAAATACAGCGCAAATAACTCGACAGATGCGGCCATGGTGGAGGGTATATAAGATTCGGCCCGGCCGAACTTAGCACGCTCTTACTTGTTTTAAATGTAAATTACTATAGAACATTTTGTCAAATATGTATAGAAATGTTTGTTAACACTTTATTTTTATTGTAAACTTGCTGAACCGGGCCCGCTCGGCTGCGCCTTCTTCTACTTTATATGGAACAAAATTATCCTTTGAATATTTATTTTCCACAATTAAAGGGTTTTTAGTGAAATGCCAGCTAGAAAATAGCATATGCATATCGCTTGACTAACAGTATAACAATATAAGTGCCTTTCCTGCTCTTGTCTCAAATACCATTTATTTAAACCCCACATTGCCATTGGCTGAGGTAGAGTTTATAGGATGAGGCGTCCCCTAAACACTTGGCCCCAAAATTGGTTATCAAATTAATTTTCTAATCTCAAATACCTTTCATTTGAGCCACATATTGGCATGGTCAGCAAATTTTAAACCCTTGGGGGGTTTTTCGAGATATTGCAATGCCCCAAAAATATGGTCCCACATTTGGATATTGGTATTCTACTCCCAAATACCTTTATTTGAGTCCCATATTGCGGTGGTCAGTAAATAACTGCTGTTTGTGGGGTATTTGGTTCCGAAAGTGGGTATTAATTTCGTATTCTACTCCCCATTACCTTTCATATTGACATGGTAAATATGCCCGATTTAGGGGTGTTTTGAGGAGTGGGGTGGTCCCCCAACCACTAAGCACTGAAAATAAAGCAGTATCGTGCTCTATTCCCGTGTATCTATATATCATTTATTTGAACCCCATATTGGCATTAGCCTTGAAATTGGATATCAAATTCGTTTTCTAATCTTGAACACCTTTCATTTAAACCCCTTATTGCAAAATTCAGCAAATATGTCCGGTTTGAGGTATGGGCCCCAAAAACTATTAATATCGAGCTCCACTGTGTTGAAGACCCAAATTGTCTTGGTGAGCAAATACGTCCTATTTGGGGGGTTGTTATGGTGGTGGGACGTCCCCTAGACAGTTGGCCCCGAATGTTGATATCAGATTCGTGGTCTACTTTCAAAGACTTTTCATTTGAGCCCCATATATCCATAGTCGGCAAACATGACCGGTTTGGGGGTGTTTTGACTTGGCCTTGAAATTATATATACTCATATTTTGGGGAAGGAGCGGACTCCCAGAATCTTGGTTTCACATTTAGATATCTGATTCGAATCCTTCTCGCAAATACCTTTCATTTGAATCTCATATTGCCATGGTCTGTAAATATGTCCGATTTAGGGATGATTTGGGGGTTGGGGTGGTCCCCCTAACACTTAGTCCGACATTTGAATATCAGATGCGTTTTCTTATCCTAAATACCTTTCATTTGAGTCCCATATTGTCGTGATTTATCTAAATATACGTTTGATAGGTTTTAGGGTGGGGCGGCCCCCCTAGTTACCCCATCCGAAATTTGGACACCAAATTTTTGTTTTTAGATAACTATATATGAGAGCACTAAAATTTCGCTTAAATCGCACCACCCATCTGCGAGATCTGGCGTTTCTTAAAATTAGGGTAAGGGGGAGGGTTCAGATATCAAAAAATGTAGTACCCTATTTTCACCACGTGATCGTTATGCATTATCTGTGAAAATATGAAGAAAATCGGTTCAACCATTTTGAACACACAAACAAACAGATTTTATCAAAATTTATTTCATAGAAAATGTTGTTAAAATTGTATTTTCATAGAAAATTTTGTCAAAATTTTATTTTTATACAAATTTTAGTCAATTTATTTTTATTTTTTTACAATATTTTGTCAAAAAAAAAAATTTTTAAAGACAATTTTGTCAAAATATAATTTTGTGTAGAAAATTTTGTCAAAATTTAATTTTTATAGAAAGTTTTGTCAAAATTTTAGTTGTCGAATATCTTCCAGCTCGAGAACATATTCAATGCCTTCTATTCAAAGAATAGTGTATAAACTCAAAGTTTATACTTATTTTTTTATATTCTTATGAAATACTAGTTTTAAAATCATGAATTCGTAGTCAAAAAAAAAAAACACACATGAATTGTAACGGTTGGAAAGGCACTGAATTTAACGTAACAAAATACAAATGTCATGAAAATGTACTAAAAAAAAGATACAAATGCCGATACTCGAAGGCTTCTTGGCGGGCTTAAATAGCTAAGCTCGGCCACTTCGTCAGCAGCAGCAATCGAGTCAGCAATAAATTGGTAAAATCACCCCAACTCTTTGTTTTTTACTTTTCCTCCTTTTTTGTACTCCACTCTACGAGCAAACTCTTTTACCTTAGTCTCCTAGTGAGAACTGTGAGTCTGTGATCCCACAAATACAGTCCACAACCAGTTGATGGAACAACTTGGATAACATCCAAACCATCCACAACTCTCATCGCATTGGAACGGCCCCATACGTGCTGGACGTCTCCCCCAATTTAATCAAATAGTAAAGCAAAGAAATTATAAAAGTTGAGCAAGTGTGTGTTATTATCCAAAACACTTTGACTGGTTAGCGGATCATGATTTCTGATACGCCATGCATCTTCATCAACACCTTTCTCAAATAGATTAATTTTTAATTTTTATAGAAAGTTTTGTCAAAATTTTAGTTGTCGAATATCTTCCAGCTCGAGAACATATTCAATGCCTTCTATTCAAAGAATAGTGTATAAACTCAAAGTTTATACTTATTTTTTTATATTCTTATGAAATACTAGTTTTAAAATCATGAATTCGTAGTCAAAAAAAAAAAACACACATGAATTGTAACGGTTGGAAAGGCACTGAATTTAACGTAACAAAATACAAATGTCATGAAAATGTACTAAAAAAAAGATACAAATGCCGATACTCGAAGGCTTCTTGGCGGGCTTAAATAGCTAAGCTCGGCCACTTCGTCAGCAGCAGCAATCGAGTCAGCAATAAATTGGTAAAATCACCCCAACTCTTTGTTTTTTACTTTTCCTCCTTTTTTGTACTCCACTCTACGAGCAAACTCTTTTACCTTAGTCTCCTAGTGAGAACTGTGAGTCTGTGATCCCACAAATACAGTCCACAACCAGTTGATGGAACAACTTGGATAACATCCAAACCATCCACAACTCTCATCGCATTGGAACGGCCCCATACGTGCTGGACGTCTCCCCCAATTTAATCAAATAGTAAAGCAAAGAAATTATAAAAGTTGAGCAAGTGTGTGTTATTATCCAAAACACTTTGACTGGTTAGCGGATCATGATTTCTGATACGCCATGCATCTTCATCAACACCTTTCTCAAATAGATTAAGGTGCCCTACATACCCAAAGACTATTGAGTGTGGAGCACGCTTTTGTTTTAAATCAGGGCTCAATAAGTCCTTTAACGTCCTCCTTAGCGTAGCAAGAGAGAAGAAAGCATTACTTTTCACTATTCCGATACAGAGTAATCAACAATGCTTGGAACAGCAAACGCATCAACATTGCCAAACTGTTTTTGGTGTGCACTTGAACACTGCACTGCAAGTACCACAAGCACAAAAAGTGCTTAGGCCGCATTTACCTACAGCGCAGCGACGAGCCAGCATCTGTTTGCACTATTTTATTTTGATATTTAAAATCTTTACTAGAAATGACGAAAGTGAATATAAGATTCGTACTTCACTTCCAAATACCTTTCATTTGAGGCCCATATTGTCACGGTCGGCAAATATGTGCGATTTGGGGGTGGATCAGCCCACTACACACTTGATCCCACATTTGGATATCAAATTCGTTTTCCAATCTTAAATACCTTTCATTTGAGTTCAATATTGTAATCATTGGTCTATAACTCCATTGAGCGGGCTTTAGGGGTGGGGTGGTCCCCCTAGGCACCCTACCAATATTGAATGCCAAAATTTTTGCTTTTGGCTACTGTAAGAGTGCACACAAAAGCCCCCTTAAATTGCCCCACCCATATCTGAGATCTTGCGTTTTTAAAAATTATGGTAAGGGGGTGGGTTCGCTAAGATATCAAAAAATAAAGGACCCTATTTTTACCACGGGACCATTCTGCAACATATGTGGAGTTTCAAGAAAATCCAAACAAACGCAAATTGATTTTTAAAAAATTTGCACAGAAAATTTTTAAAGAAAATGTAAATTCATTTTTTATTTACTTAACAATGTTATTTCTACAGCGATTTAAAAAAAAAATTCTAGTTTTCCTTGTTTTTTGACATTGGCATCACTGGTTTATTTTATGGTTTAAGGTGGTATGAAATCATCAAACGCAGACTTTTGGGATATGATATAATGAAGGTGGTTAATGTAAATGTAGCCAGCAAACTTTGTCCTGGACTTTGTCCTTAAAATAAACTCCTTCCCTCTTATGTCTCTCCTTACAGAGTTTGTGCCAAACGATATGTGAGAATTTTTGTTGCCATGCATGGTTTTTTTCCCCAATTTTCTTCTCCTTTTGTTTGTCCTTCACCAAAATTAATGAGGACTGGGCGCCAAAGAATGACTTTGAATTTATGGCAGACAATTTCGATAGTAAAAACTGGCAGGCAGGACATGACTCAGACAAGACCAAATGACAAGGGTGTCTGCGACATGGCATTTTAATATACCAAAATGGGTTAAACTAGAATTGATAAACGTTTTTTTTTTTGGGAAAGGAAAGCAGTTGTTTACCCGCCCACAATGAATGATTACCCAGATATGATTTTGCAATAAAGAGAAAAAAGGCACGAAAAAAGTAAAAGAAAACAACCAAAAATTTGCTGATTTGGCAAGAAATGCTTTTGTGCGGAAATGCAACAAAAGTTGTTGGCCATTTTTTCTGTGTGTATGTGTGTTTTTTTATGAAATACCTCAAGGATAGACATCACGTTTTCGTTGTCTTTGTTGTAAACTTATAAGGATATGGCTGGTAGCTCTCATACATTTCCTTCTTATCATATCCTTTATATCTGTTCTGCTTTGAGTAGCTGTCGTAACTGTCTTTTAATGGCATTTAAGCGTGTTGGAATAAATTAATAAATTTCAATTTTCTTATGATGTTGCCCAAAGATGGTGGTGAAAAATGGCAATTTGCATACTCAGAAATATAAATGGCAAAGGCAGATAAATGATAAACTCAAAAAAAAAAACATTAAAAAGGGATAATGGAAATTTTATTAAATTTTCCTATTTGTATTAAAAGTGAACAATTTTCATGTAGATATGTATAAACCTTTTAAACATATTTTAGTAGCTATAGATTTTTATTAATTTATGTTCTCTTTTATTCTTTCGTTTTAGGTAAGTTCAATGACTTGTGCTAAGGATGTTATACCTAGACCAGTAAGTTAGTTTTAATTTTCCAAAGCTCATCATCATCAATATTTTTTTCCTAGAGTGTGCAATTCTTATCGATTATTAAATCGAAATCCATCGTAAAATCAAAATCAAATCAATAAAATAAAAATTTACATCAATTATGAAAAAAAATTTTGAATTGATTATAAAATCAGATCGATCATCGATTAAAAACCCGAAATTTGCTAAATAATAGAATCGAAATCGATTATTATATCTTAATTGTTTAAGAAATTGATATTGATTATAAAGTCGAAATCAATTACGACATCCCAATCTATTTTGTAATCGAATCGATTATAAAAATTGATATTAACTATGAAATAAAAATCGATTTTGAATTTTTGGCACCGATTATAAAATCAAAACCGATTAAATTTACGAAAACGATTATATAACCAAATCGAAATAGAATATAAATTCGAAATTGATTATAAAATCAATGTCCAGTATAACATTGAAATCGATTATTAAATCGAAATCGATCGTAAAATTGAAATCAAATCGATAAAATAAAAATTAAGATCAATTATGAAATAAAAATTCAAATTATCATAACATCAGGGTAGTTTATAAAATTAAATTCGGTTGTAAAATCAATTAAAAACACGAAATTGGCTATATAAGAGAATCGAAATCGAATATAATATCTTAATCGGCGATGAAATTAAAATCGATTATAAAATCGAAAACAATTTGAACATCCCAATCTATTTTGTAGTTGAATTGATTATAAACTTGATATGAAACAAATATCGATTTTGAATTTGACGCCGATTGTAAAATCAAAACTCGATTAAATTTACGAAATCGGTTATACAACCAAATCGAAATCGATTATAAAATCGATTGTAAAATCAAAATCAATTATAAAATTAAAACCCATTATAACATTCAAGTCGTTTGTAAAATCAAAATCGATTACAACATTAAAATCGATTAAAACATTGAAATCGATTATTAAATCGATATCGATCATAAAATTGAATTAAAATTTATTATCACATCTATTTATTAATCGAATCGATTAAAAACTTGATATAAACTAATGAAATAAATATCGATTTTGAATTTCAAACCGATTGTAAAATCAAAATCGATGAAATTTATCAAATCGGTTATAAAATCGAATAGGTTATTGAAATCGAAATGGATTATAAAATCGAAACCGATTATAAAATCAAAATCGATTATAAAATCAAAATCGATTATAAAATCGAAATCAATTACAAAACCGAAATCGATGATTCATTCGGGAAACAAAAAAATAATTGTGGAATAAAATCGAAATCGATTATAAAGTCGAAATCAATTACAAAACCGAAATCGATTATAAAATCGAAATCGATGATTAATTCGGGAAACAAAACACTAATTGTAGAATCGAAATCAACAATAAAATTTAACTCGATTATAAAATCAAAATCGATTAAAAACTAAATTGTTTATAAAATAATAAATCGATTATAAAATGAGAAATAGAAAATCGATTAAAACACGAAATTGATTTTTAATTCAGAATTTTAATTCAGAATAACTACTTTATCATAATTAGTTATTCGTTTCGCATCAATTCTAAACTGTTTCACAATTATAAAACTGTAATCGATTATAAAATCAAAATCGTATAAAAAAATTTAAATTATTTATAAAGTAATACATCAATTATAATATGAGAAATCGAAATTGATTGTGATATCGCAATCTATTCGAAAAAAATCTAAATTAATTGTAAAATGGAATCGAAACGATCGTAAAATCAAAAAAGTCTGTTATAAAATCAAAATCGATGGTAAAGAACATGAAAAGCAAAAGTGAAAGCGATCATAAAATTGAAAGCAATTATAAAGTCGACACCGATCTATAAAATCATAATCGTTTGTAAATCAAAATCAATTATAAGTTCGGGATCGATAATGATATCAAAGCCGATTGTGAAATCAGTAATGAAATAAAAATCGATTATCAAACAAAATCGATAACAAAATTAAAATCGTTTCAAAAATAAATCAAAATTTGTTTGTTATATCGCAATTGGAAAAAAAAAACTAAATCGGTTATGAAATCGGAAACGAGTAAAAAATCGATTATAAACGATATCAGATGCAATAATAAAATCTAAATAATATTTCGACATTAAAATTACAAAATTTACTATATAAAGTGATCCGAAAAGCATAAAGGAAATAAGTTCACAACTTTTGATCAGGCTTTGGTACAGGAGAATATTGGATCCCCCTTCCAAAAATTATGTTTTGTAATGTTTTGAAAGGCTCTACTAAATGAAAATTTCGGCATAATCTACCATAGAAAAACATTTTTTATAAAATTCAGTACAAATCTGTATTTGCTCTGCATTTGCTCTGCCATGAACAATTCGAATCCAATTTTTAATAAAAAAAAAACACATATAAGAGAATATTTTCATCTAAACAGATTCAGGGTTTAAGGGAAAAAATAATTTTACAAAATTCCTGTACTGCAAACTTAAAACGCAAATCTTGTTGTCCAGTACAGTAATAAATAAATAAAAAAGATAAGGTGTAATTCAATTTAATTTATTAAAAATTTTATTAAAATTAAATTCTGAAAAATATTATATAGAAAATTATGAATACATTTTTTTTAAAACAGAACTATTTTTTAAAAAAATATCAAATTTTCAAAAAAAATCTTTTCAATATTATTTATTCAATTTTTTTTTTGAAAATTATATATTTTTTTAAAAAATAATTCTGTTTTAAAAAAATGTATTCATAATTTTCTATATAATATTTTTCAGAATTTTATTTTTAATACATTTTTTAATAAATTAAATTGAATTACACCTTAACTTTTTTATTTATTTATTGCTGTACTGGAAAACAAGATTTGCGTTTTAAGTTTGCAGTACAGGAATTTTGTAAAATTATTTTTCCCCTTAACCCCTGAATCTGTTTAGATAAAAATATTCTCTTATATGTGTCTATGTAAAAATTTGACTCGAATTGTTCACGGCTTCGAAGATATTTGTGTAAGTCCTGTGCCAAAGTTTAGAAATATCTGAAAAAAATTATGCAATTTAAGGCAAAAACTCCTTAAATCTGAGGTACCATAGTGTTTTATAGCCCAAATAAAACTCTTTCAAATTGCTGTGTTGTGTGCAGAAAACCCCATTTGGATTAGTTTTTGATTTGTGCTGCAAAACTGTGAACAAGTTATAAAAAAATTTCCATAAATAAAAATTTTCTACAGCTACGAGTAGGAGCCCATAGTCTACAAGTCCCCAAGTAAAAAAAAACAAACAATGGCACTTAATTGAAATCACTAAAAGGCTTTTAGGCAATACATCCAATATCAGATTTCAGATTTGCTTTCCAATTTTTACTTAAGCAAAACGTGTTGCTTTATTCCCTTTATAGCTCTTTTAGAACATTTAGAAAAAAGTAAAAAAAAAAAAATAACTCAGGACATTTGCATTTTTTCACACCATTTGTCCATAGGACTGCAAAATTCGTATACACCCCCGCCTGTTAAATTGCCAAAAAACAGTCATCTATCTTTCTAAACACAGCAGCAACGAATGAAAAACTGCTAACATGTGGCATTTCTCGCCCGAAGCTTAACTTCCTATTAAAGCGCAATCAAGCCACAGCGGCACTAGGATAAGGCAGGGGAAGGGGAAAAAGTTACTCCCATTTAAATTAGAAATTTCAGCTAAGGCTGTGATATAAACTCAACTCGAAAGAAACAAAAGAAGAACAAACTTTGGGGGTGGCTATGTGAGCCAATTACTTCCTCATCAACATTTTGTGTGTATGAGGCGTACCAACACTTGTCTCGTCCGCAAAAATAATTTCATTGCTTTCCACTTCATTATTTTGTATGAAGGTCTTTAATATTCTCCAAAAGAGAAAAACATCTTCCTTGGCAACTCCTTAAAGTATGTGATGGCGTTATTGTGACCATGACTCATATTCCTAGAATTGAACCCCCCAAAGCAAACATGGCACCCGCATGACATGCCAATGCCTAGATAAGACATGTCTGCGTAGCTCTTGGCCTGGGCAACAAACAAGAGATGATGACAAATCAATTTGTGCTGGAAATAACATCCTAGAACGGAAATGTCAACACGTTTTCACTTGGCCTTTATTTTGAGAATTTTGCTCAAAGGGCTAGGTGTTGGGGTTGGGAAATATGAACTCCAAGCCCTTTTTGCTGCAATTGCATAGATGGGGTTGCCATGGAGTCATCCCCCCTTTTGGCCTTAGGGGGATTGGATAACCTAATTTTCACCATTATTTGCTTGGCTTTAATTGCAATGTATTTGTACCTTTTCTTGGTCTAGACTTATGTATGCCGAACGAGACTGATTCAACTGGGGTAAAGAAAAACCGGTTGGACGGTTAACAAAATAATAAAAAGTTGATAATATCTTCCATCTATGTATAGGAAAATGAATTTGTGTTTGTTTGTATGTTTATTTGTGCGTATGTAAGTTTGTTTGTTCCGTATGGATTCAATAACGGCTTAACCGATTTTTTTTGACATTTTCACAGACTGTGGGGAATGATCCGGAAGGAGCAATAGGCTAAATAATTTTTCATATCGGAGGGGGGCGGACCCTCCCCCTTACCCCAAAAGTACTACCCAAAAATAATATCGGGATAATATGGGACTCAAATGAAAGGTTTTCGGGAGTAGAATACAAATATGATATCAAAAGTTAGACTTCAGGTAATTGAGGGGCCCCACCGACCCAAAAACCTCCTAAAATACAATAGGTTTATTGGACGATAATGACAATATGGGACACGAATGAAAGATATTCGGGAGTAGATTACGAATATGTTCAGGAAGGAGGTATAGGCTTTAAAATTTGTTGATATCGTAAGGGGGGGCGGACCCTCCCCTTACCCGAAAAGTAGGAACCAAAAATAAAAGTGGACCAATATGGGACTCAAATGAAAGGTATTCAGATTTAGAATGCGAATTTTATATTACAAATTGGGTCCAAGTATCAAAAACCCCCCAGCAGGAGTCTTTCACCGCTTTGGGCAATATGGGTATCAAATGAAAGGTATTTTAAAGTAGAGTACAAATCTGACATAAACTTCCACACCCCAAAATCCCCGGAGGGCATATTTTCAATTGGAACAATATGGATATCAAATGAAAGGTATTTAAAAGAAGAATACAAATCTGACAAAGATTTATTCCTTGGTGCCTAAGTAGCCTTCCCACCCCACCAAAACCCCCAGAGGGACATATTTACCCGTTGGGACAAGATGAATATCAAGTGCAAGGTATTCAAAAGTATAGTAAAGAACTTATATAAAAACCTATTCCTTGGTGTTCGAGGCTAAATGCCAAATTTTCTATTGAATAAGAATTATGAAAATTTCGTCTATAGGTAATATAATATTGAATAAATTTGTTCTTCTTCGGTTTTCTTCATTTATAAACCGAATTTGTTAAAAAAAACCTCAATTTTTACATCACTCACTTTACACCCCCCTTAACTTTTCTATGGAATTTCTTATTGAATAAGTTTTTGTAAGAACGTGTTCAAGTACCAATGAACGAACACCTGCTAGCCAATACCATAAGAGGTTGGTGTTCCATTTGTTGTATAAAGTCATTGCTAGCGTACTCGGTCGTGATGATTGGGGTTTCAAGCTACTGGTGTCAAGCTATACTACAGGTTCATTACAAAAATCAATTTTATTAATAAATATTGGTTTACTGAAGCCAAGTTTTTGTAAATGGGAACAAAAATGTCTACCTTAGGAAATACAATAGTTCAAATAATTATCATTAATTATGACACCAAGGTGTCATCGAATTTTCTTACATTTTTTGGTTAGTTATCATTAAATTTGGAGTACTTTATTTGTCTTTGCTTTTTTCTCTTAGAAAGTCTTGGAAGTTGGTTTTTCTTTGGTATTATCAGTCACACTGCTTGTTTTTATAATCAATTGCCCTTATATGCCCTTTCTCACACGGCACCGCCACCTGTTAGAAATTTCAATTTACATGCTTTTTTCCAACTTGGTCATTTGCCTGGCAATGCAACCAAAAACCATGGAGATTTTATGCCACCTCACCTGACTTTAAACAAAGTTAACTGTTTGTGCAGTGCATACTTTGTCGCCTCTATCAGACGTTGGTGTGTCTTATAAATTTTTATGGATTTTTAAGCTGACATTATGCCCCTATGCACTTTGTGTGTTGGAAAATATCTACCATAGCAACACATTGTTGCCATAATAAAAAAAATTAAAAAGAAGATTTTTTGATGTAAATATTTTACTTGATTTAATGTCATAAAACTTGAAGCCGTTTATAGTGATCAAATAAAAAACTTTTACTGAAGAGCTGGATTCACTGAATAAAGTTAAGCCAAGCGATCAGCTGACATACAATTTTTTATACCCTCCACCTAGGATGGGGGTATACTAATTTCGTCATTCTGTTTGTAGCTCCTCGAAATAGGCGTCTAAGACCTTATAAAGTATATATTGAGTTGCCCAAAAAGTAATTGCGGATTTTTCATATCGTCGGCGTTGACAATTTTGTTCACAGCTTGTGACTTTGTAATTGCATTCTTTCTTCTGTCAGTTATCAGCTGTTACTTTTAGCTTGCTTTAGAAAAAAGTGTAAAAAAAGTATATTTGATTAAAGTTCATTCTAAGTTTTATAAAAAATGCATTTACTCTCTTTTAAAAAAATCCGCAATTACTTTTTGGGCAACCCAATATATTCTTGATCGTCTTGACATTTTAAGTCGATCTAGCCATGTCCGTCCGTCCATCTGTCTGTTGAAAGCACGCTAACTTTCGAAGGAGTAAAACTAGCCTCTTGAAATTTTTCACAAATACTTTTTATTAGTGTAGGTCGGTTGGGATTTTAAATGGGCCAAATCGGTCCATGTTTTGATATAGCTGCCATATAAACCGATCTTGGGTCTTGACTTCTTGAGCCTCTAGAGGGCGCAAATCACGTCCGATTTGACTGAAATTTTGCAGGTGGTGTTTTGGTATCACTTCCAACACCTGTTATAAGTATGATTCAAATCGGTTCATAACCTGGTATAGCTGCTATATAAACCGATCTTGCGCCTTGACTTCTTGAGCCTCTAGAAGGCACAATTTTCATCCGATTTGGCTGAAATTTTGCATGTGGTGTTTTGATTTCACTTCCAACAACTGTGATAAGTATAGTTCAAATCGGTTCATAACCTGGTATAGCTGCTATATAATCCGGTTTTGGATCTTAAGTTCTTGAGCCGCTAGAGGGCGCAGTTCTCATCTGATTTCGCAGAAATGTCTACAACGGCTTCTCTCATGACCTTCAACATACGTGTCCAATATGGTCTGAATCGTTCTATAGCTAGATACAGCTCCCATATAAACCGATCTTCCGATTTTGTTTCTTGAGCGCCTATAAGGCGGAAATCTTATCCCAATAAACTGAAATATTACATAGTGACTTCTACAATGTTCAGCATTCAGTTCATTAATGGTCCGAATCGGACTATGATTTGTTTTAGTTTTCATTAGTACTTGGCATTGAGGATGCCAACTTGTCCTCTTTTTTACATTCATTCATTGTTTACGTTTCTCCTATTTGATGACATTTTCAATCGGCAGATTTGACATCCTGAATAATGTTCATGGACTGAAGTGCAATAAAAGAAGTAAAACCATATGCAAGGGGGTGTATCTTCTTTAACTCTATAATATCTTCTTAGGGTGGGGACACTTCGCCCTGAATGCGGTTATCGAATTTGTGCCATTGTAGCCTTTGACGCTGAACGCGTTCGAATCCTTGCAAGAATATCTGACAAAGCGGTATTTATCCCCTCTTAATATTCGCGAGATACATGCATGGTCATTTAAAAAAATTTTCCCAAAGAGGTGTGTCGCACTGCGGGATGCCGTTCGGACTCGGCTATATAAAAAAGATCCCCTATCAATGAGTTTAAACTTGAATCCGAAAGCACTCATTGATGTGTGAGAATTTGCCCCTTCTCGGTTCCTGGTGGTAATGTTCTTCCTTGAGATAATGTTCTCATTACGGGAGCCATCCCTCCCTCAGACATTTCAAATATGGATATCAAATTCGTGCTACACTCCCAAATTCCTTTAATTTGAGCCCCATATTGCCATGATCGGTAAATATGAACCGTTTGGAGGGTGTTTTGGGGCTGGAGCGGCCACCGACACATTGCACTGAAAATAGATATCAAATTCGTTCTTTATTCCCAATGGAAATGAAGTTCAGTTCAGGGGGTGCTTTAGGGCGTACACCAAAACACTTGGCTCCAAAATTGGATATCAAATTCGTTTTCAACTCTCAAATATCTTTCGAGTGCCATATTGTCATAATGGGGCAAATAGCCCATTTGACGTATCTTTATGAGGAAAAGCGACACCTAGACTTGAACGCAAATTTTAATGTCATATTCGTTATCTAATCCCAAATACCTTTTATTTGAGTCCCTTAAAGCCATGGTTGGCTGATATTCCCATTTGGGGGTATTTGGGGGTAAGCGACCTCCCCTTACTTGGACCTAATGTTTTATGCCATATTTGTAATCTACTGCCTAATACATTTCATTTGAGTCCCATATTGCCATGAACTTCGAATATATCTGTTTAGAGGAGTTTTGGGGTTGGGCAGGGCCCGCTGGGTACTTGGACCCAAATTTTCATATTCGCTTTCTGGTCTCCAATATCTTTCATTTGATACTCTTATTCTGCCCATCGGACCAATTTCGGATATGGATGGCGTCCGCCCCCACGCGATATCTAAAACTTATATAGGTTATATACTTATTTCGGTTCAGCCAAGTATCATAAAGTCTTAATGGGTCTAATGGCGTTTTTGAAGGGTGGCGAGACCCCCTATACTTCGATCTGCTTTTGTATGCTCGATTCGAAATCTAGTCCCGAATACTTTTCATTTGAGCCCCATTTTGAAATGAACGTCCAATATTTCTGTTTGGGGAAGTTTTGGGGTCGGAGCGTCCCGATGGGTACTTAGACTCAAATTTTAACACCATATTAGTATTCTACTCTCCAATACCTTTCATTTGATATCTATATTGTCCCGATCGATCCATTTTGGGTTGTGTTTTTGGCATAAGGGGAAGGGTCCGCCCCCTTCCGTTATCAATAAATTATAAATCCTATTTCTACTTCGTGACCATATTCGTAATCTACTACCGAATACCTTTCATTTAAGCCCCATTTTGAAATCAACGTCCACTATGTCTTTTTGGAGGAGGTTTGGGGTCGGAGATGGGCACTTAGACTAAAATTTCAACACCATATTCGTATTCTACTCTCCAATCCCTATCATTTGATGCCTATATTGTCCTGATCGATCCATTTTGGGTTGTGTTTTTGGCATAAGGGGAAGGGTCCGTCCTCCCCCTTCCGATACCGAAAAATTATATAGCATATGTTTTCTTACAGACAAACCTACACAATATGCGAAAATTTCGGGAAAATCGGTTCTGCCGTTTTTCAGTCTATCGGAACAAACAAACCGAATCCCATATATCCGTGATTGGCTAATGTGCCCATTTTGGGCGTTTTTGTGGGGGTGGGGTGACCCCCTATATTTCGACATGAATTTGTATGCCAGATTCGTTATCTACTCCCGCATACTTTTCATTTGATACCCATATTGTCCTTGTCGGTCCACTTTTGATTTTGGGTGCTGTTTTTGGGGTAAGGGTGGAGGGTCCTGCCCCTTCCGGTATCAATATCCGGTATCTGACGATATATACTCCCGAATACCTTTCATTTGAGTCCCATATTGTCATGATCGACAAATTCAATTTGTGTTTCTTTGTATTTTAAGGGATTTTGGGGCTGGGGCGGCCCCCTAGGTACTTGGACCCAACTTTTATTATGAAATACGTACTCTTCTCTTGAATACCTTTCATTTGAATGCCATATTTTCCCGATCGGTCCACTTTTATTTTTGGGTAGTACTTTTGAGGTTAGAGGGAGGGTCCGCCCCCTTTCGTTATCAATAAATTATAAAGGCTTTTCCTACTTCCTGACGATATATACTCCCGAATACCTTTCATTTGAGTCCCATATTGTCATGATCGACAAATAAACCTATTTTAAGGGATTTTGGGGCTGGGGCGGCCCCCTAGGTACTTGGACCCAACTTTCTTTATGAAATACGTACTCTACTCTTGAATACCTTTCATTTGAATGCCATATTGTCCCGATCGGTCCACTTTTATTTTTGGGTAGTATTTTTGAGGTTAGGGGGTGGGTCCGCCCCCTTCCGTTATCAATAAATTATAAAGCCTATTCCTATTTCCTGACGATATATACTCCCGAATACCTTTCATTTGAGTCCCATATTGTCATGATCGACAAATATACCTATTTAAAGGGATTTTGGGGCTGGGGCGGCCCTTAGGCACTTGGACCCAACTTTTATTATGAAATACGTACTCTTCTCTTGAATACCTTTCATTTGAATCCCATAATGTCCCGATCGGTCAACTTTTATTTTTGGGTAGTACTTTTGAGGTTAGGGGGAGGGTCCGCCCACCTCCCGATATCAATAAATTAAAAAGCCTATTCCTACTTCCTGACGATATATACTCCCGAATACCTTTCATTTGTGTCCCATATTGTCATGATCGACAAATAAAACTATTTTAAGGAGTTTTGGGGCTGGGGCGGCCCCCTAGATACTTGGACCCAACTTTTGAGGTTAGGGGGAGGGTCCGCCCCACTCCCGATATCAAAAAATTTTATAGCCTATGTTTCCTTCCTGACCAACCTAAACAATCTGTAAAAATTTCAAGGTAATCGGTTCAGCCGTTTTTGAGTCTATAAGGAACAAACAAACAAACACAAATTTAATTTTATATATATAAGAAGATATTGTTATAATAAGGTTACCAGGTATAAAAAAGTACTTAAAATAATAAATTAAATAAATTAAGTTGAATTAAAACAAAAACAAAAAAACTTAAGAGCATCAAAGAGAATTTTGTCAAAAAAAAAAAAAAATAATGAAAAATTGATTCAAAAACGATATATTTTTCTTCCCATTCCCTAAGAGGGCTATTTCTTATTTTTGCATTTTTTTTACCCCTTGAGAGTTGCATTAAACATGTGGCGAAATTATTTGATTTCCCAGAATTTCTTTCGATCCAATCCAAAATATACATCTCGTCATTTTTCTTATAATTAAAACTGCCATATAAAAGCCATACCATAGCAATTATGCGCCAATATTTAAACTGAGAACTGATGAAAATCAAAAAAACCGCCTGCTATCTTTGCCCCTTCTTGCTCAGTCAAGCACAGATGTCGACAATTATTATTGATATAGACAGGCGGTTGGCCAATTATTAATTTTTGTATTCCAAAAAATGTATACAAAATTCCATTAAATCGTCTTAGTAACGAATATTGCGAATATTGAGCAGACGGACATTTGTGTGGGGATGTGCGTTTTGTTCACTCCCTCTTCTGGACATTACCAACAAATCTTTATTAATAATGCAAAAGAGGCTGCCCTCAATATTCAATTTGTTTTTGTCTACTGTCTGGCAGTTCATACATTACTAACTTGTTATCATGGCATCATCATCTAGCGCATCATCATGATTGTAGTCCTTATTTGCTTCAAAACATTTTGTGGTTGTGGTCATCCTCTTGGTATGTCTGTACTGTGTGGGTGGCCTTAACATTTTTATCGATTACTTAGCCTCTAGACCACAAACCGCTATAATGACATTACTTTGCGCCTGACTGCTTTTGAAAAATGTTGCAAAACACTTGTTAAACTAAAATATTTAAGGGTACTTAAGCGAGGAGAGGATACATTTTTGCTAAATAGAAAATTTAAATAAAATTTAAAAAAACTGAGAGATAGTTGAAAGAAATTTTTTCAGTTTTCGAGAGAGAAACAAACGAAAATTATAAAATAAAACTGCAAAAAAACCTTGAAAATTAAAAATGCGGCAGAGCCCGGCTCGGGATTCGAACCTGGGCACACGAAGCAACGGCGAGAGCCTTTGCCGTTGTCTAGCGTTGGAAGCCATCAATACAACTTCCAAAGGACGCACAGTATCATGTGTATGCCATGGGAGTAGTGTAATTGTGTAGACAAAAAATCTGCCATTACACAAACACATGCATTGGGAAAGGAACGGCTGAAAGACAAGCTTGTCGAGCGTGGGTAATGTGGTATTTATTCATAGTCGAGCGTGGGTAAGAACAACATACCAATGTAGGGCCCTTTAAAGCCTTTGCACCTAATATGGCCGATGGATTATTCTAACCAAATGACGAAACGGTTTCCATAGCGGTTGGTGTGTGTGATGGTTTCTCTGGTTTTCCTTTTCCATTGCCAAAAAAAATCTCTGATCATTGAGCTAGTCTCGAAAGAGAAACAAACGAAAATTGTAAAATTCAAATGATCTTCGCCCTAAACTTGAAAAACTAAATTTATAATTTTTAAACAAAATATTTAATATTTTTATACCCTCCACCATAGGATGGAGGTATACTAATTTCGTCATTCCGTTTGTAACTCCTCGAAATATTCGTCTAAGGCCCCTAAAGTACATATATTCGCGATCGTCATGACATTTAATGTCGATCTAGCCATGTTCGTTCGTCTGTCGAAAGCACGAAGGAGTAAAGCTAGGCGCTTGAAATTTAGCACAAATACTAGGTCGATTGGGATAGTAAATGGGCCATATCGGTGCATGTTTTTATATAGCTGCCATATAAACCGATCTTGGATTTTGACCTCTTGAGGCACTAGATGGCGTAATTCTCACCCGATTTAGCTGAAATTGGCATAAAGGTTTTTGTTACGATTTCGAACAACTGTGCTACGTATGGTTCAAAACGGTCCATAACCTGATATAGCTGCCATATAAACCGATCTTGGATCTTGACTTTTAGACCCAAGAGCCACTTGGGGTCACATTTTTTTTTATCAAGTTCGTACTAAACTCTTAAATACCTTTCATTTGATACCCATCTTGTCGTAATCGGTAAACATGTCCGTTTGGGTGGGGCGTCCCCCACAAAGTTTTATACCAATTTTGTGTTTTTGAGTTACTGCAAGTGTTCATACATAATTTCGCCCCCATCTCCGAGATCTGACGTTTTTGCAAATTGGGGTAAAGCCTTCCCTTCCCTGGGGCTGAGATTATCTAGACCTTCAGGGTTATGGGCTATTAATGTCAGTTGGGTACTCTACTGTCGAAGACCTTTTATTTAAGACCCTTGCTGAACCGATCAGTCTACTCGTCATATTGAGCGGATTTTAGGTGGTGGACGGTTCACTAACTGTCTTCCAGATATTTATACCAGATTCGTTGTCTACTCCCAAAGACTTATTTTATGATCTTTTGATTTTATGTCGTTGAACATGCATGTCCGTTTTTGGGCTTTTAATGAGCTTTTGGGGTTGTTGAGACTCCAAACACCTTTTACCAAATATTTTTATAATAATTTTATCGGTTAAACTATCCACGAAATTATAAACACTCTACCTCTAAATGCCTTTTATATTATGCCCATATTGTCCCGATCGGTAAATATGTTCTGTAGGAGATTATTTGGGGAGGACACTCATGCTCCTTGTGCCAAATTGTTATTTCAGATTCGTATTCTACTTTCAAAAACCTTTCATTTGATACCCATATTATACGAATCGGTATACGAGTCCATATGTGGGGGAAGGTTATTTGGGGGTAGGCGGCCCTTGACACTTAAGGTCAAAATTTTACATCAAGTTCATGCTCTACTTGTAAATTCCTTTCATTTGATATCCATATTGACCCAATCGCAAAGTATGCCCGTTTGGATGGGGCGTCCCCCTTTGGTTATTTGACCACAAAGTTTCATAGCAATTTTGTGTTTTTGGATTGCCAAATGAGGACAAAAAATACAAAATTTTGTTGAAAATATTGCTTTCATCTTAGAGATCTGACGTTTTTGAAAAGTATGTGCCTCACTCCTGGCATTTGAGCACAAATTTGTGGCACTTCACTCAAAAATATCAATCACTCGAATCACACACTTTGTCATGATGGGTTAATTTGAAGTGTTTTTATGAGGTAAATTGCCGCATAGACACTTGGACACAAATTTTAATGTTATATTCGTAATCTAACCTCAAATATATTTCATTTGAGTCCCATATAGCCATGATCGGCTTTTAGGGCTATTTGGTATGTTTTTGGGGGTTGGGGGATTCCCCATTACTTGGACCACCACCCAGCAGATACTAAGTTGTATTCCATATTCGTAATTTACTCCCGAATACTTTTCATTTGATTCCAACATTGACATAAATATGTAATATGTCTCTTTGGAAGAATTTTGGGGTTGGAACCCCAGGTACTCAGACCAAATTTTTTAGTGCCATATTCGCATTCTACTCTCCAATACCGATCATTTGGTACCCATATTGTTCCTTTCAGCTCACTTTTAATTTTGGTTGGTGTTTTTGAGGTAAAGGGGAGGGTCCACCCGCCACAGATGTTGAAAATGTAGTACCCCAATTTATCCACAGAACCGGTTCTGGCGTTTTGGAGTCTATACGGAACATTCATACAAACAAAGAAACAAATAAGACAGATTGATTTTTATACCCTACACCACTACTGTAGTACAGGATATTATAACTTAGTGCATTTGCTTCTAACTCCCTGATGGAAGAGAGATAGACCCATTGATAAGCATACCGATCGACTCAGAATCACTTTCTGATTCGATTTAGCTATGTCTGTCAGTCAGTCCACGTTAATTTGTGTACAAAGTACAAGTCGCAGTTTTCATCCGATCATCTTAAAATTTGGTTCAGGCATGGTTTTCGGCCTAGATACGATGTCTATCGAAATCGGAAAAAATCGGTTCAGATTTGGATATAGCTATCATATATGTGTTCGTCCGATTTGTAGTAATAATGCAATAAAATGGTAGTTTTTAACCGATTCTCTCGAAATTTTGCAAGAATAAGAAAATCCTTTACTCTCGACATTACTAGTGAATTTCATGGAAATCGGTTCCGATTTAGATATAGCTCTCACATATATATATCGCCCGATTTTAACTTTTAGAGTCACAGCAAGCGCATTTATTGACCAATCTTGCAAAATTTTGAACAACGCTTTCCTCGACGACTACTACAATATCTAAGAAGTGTGCTCGAAATCGGTTCAGATTTAGATAAAGCTCCCATATATATGTTCGTCCGATTTTGTGAAATATTGCAATAAAGTGCTCATTTGTAAACCGATTTTATCGAAATTTGACAGGGAGGATTTTCTTATGACTCTCGACATTACCGGTGAATAACATACAAATAGGTTCAGATTTAGATATAGCTCTCATATATATATATCGCCCGATATTAACTTTTAGAGTCACAGCATGCGCATTTATTGACCAATCTTGCCAAAATTTTGCACAACGTCTTCCTCGACGACTACCACAATATCTGAGAAGTGTGCTCGAAATCGGTTCAGATTTAGATAAAGCTCCCATATATATGTTCGTCCGATTTTGAGTAATATTTCAATAAAGTGCTCATTTGTTAACCAATTTTATCGAAATTTGGCAGGAAGGATTTTCTTATGACTCTCGACATTACCGGTGAATAACATAGAAATCGGTTCAGATTTAGATATAGCTGCCATATATGTATATCGCCCGATTTTCACTTCTACAGCCACTGCAAGCGCATTTATTTACCAATCTTGCCAAAATTTTGAACAACGCTTTCCTCGACGACTACCGTAATATCTGAGAAGTGTGCTCCAAATCGGTTCAGATTTAGATATAGCTCCCATATATATGTTCATCCGATTTTGTGAAATATTGCAATAAAGTGCTCATTTATTAACCGATTTTCTCGAAATTTAGCAGGAAGGATTTTCTTATGACTCTGGATATTACCGGTGAAAAACATAGAAATCGGTTCAGATTTAGATATAGCTGCCATATATGTATATCGCCCGATTTTCACTTCTACAGCCACTGCAAGCGCATTTATTAACCAATGCTGCCAAAACTTTGTACAACACTTTTCTCGGCAACTACCACAATATCTGAGAAGTGTGCTCCAAATCGGTTCAGATTAAGATAAAGCTTCCATATGTTCGTCATATTTGTATGTCGCCTGGATATAGCTCCCACATTGTACTTATAGGGTATGTGTAGGGTGTTATACAGTCGGCACAGCCCGACTTTTGCCCTTCCTTACTGATTATATATAAGTTTTAAATTTTAAGTTTAAATTCAAAACATCAAGTCTTAAATTCCTGCCTCGCCTGTTGAGGAATGTTTTTTCCAATTTATTTAATGATATTTAATTTCCCCCTTATTATATGTATTTCGTCTGCAGACTTTTTCAAATATTTTCATTTGTCTAGCTAGTCCTCTATCGCCCTCTCTTTTCCTCTAACAAGAATTGTGTTGTCTAGCGATTTCCTTGTTTTCCTTTCCATGTTGCTATTATTTGGCAAATAAAACTAGGACTAAGGCTTTATGCTACAAGCAATTCTAAAGTAATGTTCAGTCGGTGTAATACCAAAAGTAAAACATTATGCAAACATCAATGAATTCCTCTGTAGCAAGAAAGCAGAAAAAACTCAGAAAATTACATGGAAATGGCAGTAGACAGACGTAATGTTCTGAAATTCTGTTTTCGTTCAAAGGAATTACAACAACATCAAAAAAAAAAATCTCTTTACACAATTGCCAACGCTTTGCTGAGATTTTATGTTGTCCCATTGCCTTTGACGTTGACGAGCCTAGGTCCTGTTTTGAGGCAAGGAATCCTTTGTAAGCGTTTTTTTTTTTGAGCAAAAGAAAAATATAAACAAATAAAAATAAACGTTGCTTGGTTTTTATCTACATCTCCACTACCATCTACACCATCATCACCATCAACAGTGTCCTTAAGTCGACAAAATGTATGCAGGACTACGCATCAATGATATGATGGCATGTACTGTACTTAACATTTTTATTTATTTTTTACTTCTGGCAAATGGCAATTTTTTTTTCCTTTTTGTTGGTTAAGTGTAAAAACATGTATAACCTCCAAATAAAACATGCAGAGGGAGGTAGGGGGTAGCTGTCTAGGTAAATATGATGCTGCAGTATTTGTTGTTGGCAATCCTATACATCAACGTCCTTGTCCTTTTCATTAAAAAAAAGAAGAGAAAAATCATGAAACTCCCCTTAAAAGGGTTAAAAACCTGCATAGGTTTCATCT
Organism: Stomoxys calcitrans; assembly: GCF_963082655.1. Taxonomy (NCBI): domain Eukaryota; kingdom Metazoa; phylum Arthropoda; class Insecta; order Diptera; family Muscidae; genus Stomoxys; species Stomoxys calcitrans. The sequence goes on along the minus strand of NC_081555.1, from coordinate 160,944,263 downwards.
CCTCTTTGACTACATCGTTTCATTTTCCTCTATACACCATCAGGATGACTCATTCATTTGCTGTTGTGGTATGTTGCTCCATATTGGGTGGCATGCCGTCACTGAACTCAGACCTCAAGTAGGCAACCGCCCCATCATGGCTTGTATTTGTTTTCTTTCACATTTCTACATAGGCTTTTCTTTACAACCGGGATGTTTGAGGTTTCGCGACTTGTCAAGGTAGATGGTAGTTGTTATTGCCGGCTGAGTGTATGGATAAGCACGCATTAGGGGTATTTATGCTTGGCAAGAAAAGCAACACATTTCATTGACCTCAAACCTCGTCAAATGATGGTTGAGGTAACTTTAATAAGGTGAGAAAGAGAAAGTTGGCATAACAGATGAAGTCTAAATAAAATCAAGCTCCTGGTTCGAACGAACAAATTTCTTAGAAGGAATACAACTACAAATACTAAAATTTTTTGGGAAAAACATAAATCTTTGAAAAAAATTCGTAAAAAGTTTGTCTTTAGAAGAAATGTCAGAAAAAATGTCTAAATGTAATTTCAGAAAAATTTTGTCTGCGCCTTATTATGACCTAGAATTAGAGTAAACATCATATAGCCTTAAACCAATATCATTATGTACAGTTATAACAAAACATTTTTGGTCCTTCGAGCTAATTTTGGGTCATTCCTGTTACCTTTTCCAAACCCATCATACCACATGCCATCTTAAGTTGAAGTTGGGGAGCCTAAGCCTGCAAACATTAATAAATTCATTATGCTCTCAGATGTCTTTCTTTGGCTTTTAACTTTTACGCTTTGAAGCAAAGTTAAAACCATCGCTAGGAAACTAGGGGCAGCTCCAACTGCTGCTAGTATTTGCTTTGAGGCATAACATAGAGGAACAAAAATAAAACAGAAAAGACAAAAAAAAAATCCCATTTCTACTGACTCAATTCAAACTTTGTTCTATGAGTTGATTTGGTATGTATGGTATGACGATGCACGCCTCAATGATTTGACCCTGCACTTAACCCTTTGGGAATGCTTTAGCTTTTATGTGGATTACATACAATTTAGAAACATTTCAAATGTCTACAAGGCAAAATAAACCTTCTTTTCAAATTCCTTACTCATTTCCGCAACTTTTTGACTATACTGTAATCCATGCTGACCTTTTTCATTTTGTTCAGTAACAAAAAAAAAACCTGATTATGGGTATGAGTATAATGGTTAGAAGGCAGCACTTTTCAATCGTTCTTAATGGATTTTGGGTGTTATCTAGCCAAGCACAACAATTAATTGAATTGAAAATTTTATAAGCTACTATTTTGGGAATTACTGTCTACCATACACAATGTCTTTCATTTCAAATGATGGCTTTTGCAGCCTTAAGTTATCCTTTTATTATACTGGGTTGTTTTTGTTTATCCTTACACTTTATTTTATTAACATGTTAAGTGGATAATAAACAATCGTGACATCTACAAGTTTAAAATCTTAAAAGGGTTAATTATGTGCTTGCTTTGTTGTATGAATTACATTGCACAACCTTCCCAAACCTCAAATAATTATTTTAATTACTTTGCTTTTGTAAATTGCCAGGGTTTGTTCTTTTAATAAGAAAACCCAGGGGAGTCCTACCAATTATTTCTTATTGCAAATGTTTATCCGATAAACATTTGTCATAAGATATGGTTATCCGATGAACATTTGTCATAAAAAAGATTTATCCGATAAACAATTGTCATAAAACATATTAATCCGATAATCATTTGTCATAAAAAAGCTTTATCCGATAAACATATGTCATAAAAAATGTTTATCGGATATAAAATTTCCCATAGAAAATTTATATCTGATAAGCTTTTCTTATAGACAATGTTTATCCGAGAGGCTTTTCTCGAAAAAATGTGCGATAAACTTTTCTACAATAATAGGAATTTTAGAATTTTCTTCCAGAAAATGTTTATCCGCTAGAATTTTCTTTTAGAAAATGTTTATCCGATAAGCTTTTCCTATAGAAAAGCTTTATCCAATAAACTTTTTTTATACAAAATACTTATACGATTAATTTTTCTACTAAAACATGTTTATCCGGTAAACTTTTTTTATAGAAAATGTTTATCCGACTGATTTTATTTATCGAAAATGTTTTTCCGATTAATTTTTCTTATAGAAAATGTTTATCCGATGAATATTTTTCCTAGAAAACTTTTATCCGATAAATGTTTTTCCTAGAAAACTTTTATCCGATAAAAAATTTTCATAGAAAATGTTTATCCGATAAAAAATTTTCATAGAAATGTTTATCCGATAAACAATTTTCATAGAAAATGTTTAGAATTTTCTTCCAGAAAATGTTTATCCGCTAGAATTTTCTTTTAGAAAATTTTTATCCGATAAGCTTTTCCTACATAAAAAGCTTTATCCAATAAACTTTTCTTATACAAAATGCTTATACGATTCATTTTTCTACTAAAAAATGTTTATCCGGTAAACTTTCTTTATAGAAAATGTTTATCCGACTGATTTTTTTATCGAAAATGTTTTTCCGATTCATTTTTCTTATAGAAAATGTTTATCCGATGAATATTTGTCCTAGAAAACTTTTATCCGATAAATGCTTTTCCTAGACAACTTATCCGATAAAAATTTTTCATAGAAAATGTTTATCCGATAAAAAATTTTCATAGAAAATGTTTATCCGATAAACAATTTCCATAGAAAATGTTTATCCGATAAACAATTTCCATAGAAAATGTTTATCCGATAAACATTTTTCATAGAAAATGTTTATCAAATAAACAATTTTTATAGAAAATGTTTATCCGATAAACAATTTTCATAGAAAATTTTTATCCGATAAACTACTTTCATAGAAAATGTTTAAACCGATAAACTATTTTCATAGAAAATGTTTATCCGATAAACTATTTTTATAGAAAATATTTATACGATAAACACTTTTCATAGAAAATATCTATCCGATAAACATTTTTCATAGAAAATAAAAATTTTTCATAGAAAATGTTTATCCGAAAAACATTTTTAATAGAATATGTTTATCCGATAAACATTTTTCATAGAATATATTTATCCGATAAACAATTTTCATAGAAAATATTTATCCGATAAACAATTTTCGTAGAAAATACTTATCGGATAAACATTTTTCATAGAACATGTTTATCCGATAAACAATTTTCATAGAAAATGTTTATCCGACAAACATTTTTCATAGAAAATGTTTATCCGATAAACATTTTTCATAGAAAATGTTTATCCGATAAACATTTTTTATAGAAAATGTTTATCCGATAAACATTTTTCATAGAAAATGTTTATCGGATGTTTTATAAACATTTTTCATAGAAAATGTTTATCCGATAAACATTTTTCATAGAAAATGTTTATCCGATAAACAATTTTCATAGAAAATGTTTATCCGATAAACAATTTTCATGGAAAAAGGTTTATCCGATAAACAATTTTCATAGAAAATGTTTATCCGATAAACATTTTTCATAGAAAATGTTTATCCGATAAACAATTTCCATTTTTCATAGAAAATTTTTATCCGTTAAACATTTGTCATAGAAAATATTTATCCGATGAAAATTTGTTATAGAAAATCTTTCTGCGATAAACATTTTCGTAGAAAATCTTTCTGCGATAAACATTTTTCGTAGAAAATTTTTATTCTACACATTTCGTACCAGAAATCCAAAGTCTTCAATATTAAATTGATTTAAAATCTTCACTTTAATATTTTAAGTCGTTCCCCTTCCTTGTTCTTTTTGGACTTCCCTTAGCTTTAGGTAAAAGTTTCCAACAATTTAATTACTTGTAAGCCTCTCGACAAGCCAATTATCCCCACTATAACCATAACCTTATATAAATGTATTCAGAGATATAAAATTTCTACCACTATGTTTTGTCATACGATATCCATTAAAAGTCAGCACATAATTCCCTAGATGCCAACCATATCCGGTTTGCCAGACTTCATCCTCATTCATATCCTATTTCGCTTGCTGCCCCCAGTAAACTATGATTTGTCATTACAAATGATTTAATTATAACCACTTTAATACACAATGTATACTGACATCACTTCGCCCCCTAGCTACACCTGTGCATTTGAGATAACCTCCCACCCTCCTCCTTCAACGAGCATAACTAAATAACAAGGTGCGTAAAATTGCCTGACAGTAATACCCCTGGATTAGAGTGTACATTGCGTAAAACGTAATGAAACGAGACGAAATGAATAAAAGGAAACCTCTCTGAAAAGAACACAGAAACATCCCTTATTGAGATGTATTTTCATGGAAAGAAACCTTTAAGCTTTAAGCTGCTTTTTGAATTTGTTTTTTTTGTGATTCGTTTTTCTTGTATTTTGTAATTTTTATTATTATTGTCGTTTAAAGCTGGAAGTCATAAAATTAATCGATTTTTTTCTTTTGTTCTCTTTTCTCTCTCTCTCTTTGCAGGTAAGTAGTCTCAACTTAAGTGCCTGCTGTGTTTAGCGTTGCTGACTTTCCAACAATGAAAATGTCAACCTGGGGAATTTTTGGGTATTCTTGCTGCGTAAGCCAAAAACAAACACAAACACATATACAGACATAAGAACCTTGTAGTAGCCCACGTCTAGTGTTGATTTGTTGTTGAAATGTCTTTAAAACTTCATTTAGTAGCTGTTGCTTCCGTTGTTTTGTTGCTGTATGTTAATGCCTGCAATTGTACTACGGCTTATTGGTATGGTTGATCTTAATTGGATTTTAGTGGGTACTGGGACGGAAGGCCTTTTAAAGTAAAGGCATATAATAATACCTTTTCCCCACGCTTCACATTGCCGGCAAATGAGCCTTTATGTGCAAGTACAAACAATTTAAGAGGAAATAAATGAGTTTACTTAGCATTTCCTTTGAAGGTAGAGATAAAAGTTTAAAGCCGCTCAAAAATTAAATCGACGGTGAGCATATCCGCAGCATTTTTGTTAAGAATTTCAAAGAAAGAAAATCACATAGAGTATGCGTTAAAGACAAAAGGAATTTAATGGTTGGGAATTTAACACTTGTTGTTTAATTTAAATTTATTGCTGTTTTTAGAAATTTTTATCACGTATAGCATAAGTATTTTGTCACTGTCACACTGGAAATGGAAAAGGTCACTTTTGAAATATATTGCCAAAATTATGGTAGGCTTTCTGAAGAAGCTATATGCTAAGGAAGAGTTGAATAAACGATGGTTAGCACAGAAGATATATTATCGCAACTTTTTTATGTAACTTGTACTTTAAATAGCCTTTTAAAGATCTTCTGGTTCTTCAAATGGTCCACTGACCAATTTCCAAGAGAACTGGTAGTTATAGAAGCCTTTACCAATAGAAATTGTAGTTTTAGTACCCTCTCCCAAAACAATGGTTAATTTTAATCACAAAATCATACAAATGGCATGGATAACCATAAGCATCATACAGGCCGGAACTTTGAGCTCCAATCTGTGTGGTGTTTTCGTTATTACGACAAGCTTAGCCGGCAGCTACCGGTCGCGTTCACAGATTGCGGATAGTGGATAGTGGAATGCTTCTTGCGGAGTAACTTTAACTGCAGTCGCGGACAATCAGCGGTATCGAGTGGAGAGTCTCAGTGAGAGACCGGTCGGAACCGGCTCTTGCGTAAATACTGAGTGCTTATAATGCTCGAAACGACAAGACGAGTTATTGGCGCCTTGAAGTAACCAATGGCCATCATGTTCCCGCGGCGATCGGTCGTTTAGGCCCGAACGAACTTGCTCGCCTAAAGGAACTGGACGAGGATCGCCCCCTCCACATGTAAATATGGCTACAAGACCAACAGCAGCAAAATTATCCAAGCTTGTTAACAATATTTCCAACAACGTCTGTGTATGATAGTGACAACATCGGTGCATGATTTTGCAACGTCTTTTTTTATCAGCGTAAGATTTCTTTATAAAATTTGGAAAAGGTTTTCCTTTAAAGGATAATATTCGGTTTAACCGATTTTAAAAACACTTAAAAACTTAAACCGATTTTTAAAACAGCAAATTTTTCGAATAGTTCGAAAACCGGCTTTAGAACAAAAAAACCGGTATACTAATTCCTCTAGTTTTTGTACTCTTTTTCAAAGGATAAGATGGTTCGAGCAGTCTTTCCCAAAGGAAAATGTAATTCAAGCTCTCTTTTTCAAGAAAAAGAGCAGTTTTAGTAGTTTTTTCTAACGGAAAATGCAGTTTTAGTACTCTCCCCCAAGGGAAGGTTAGTTTTGGAAAGGATAGTTTCCGTTCCATTTTTCTCAAGAAAGGGTAATTTTTGTACGCTGTCCCCATAGAAAGGGTAGTTTAAACCTACTATCCCTATAGAAAGGGGAGTTTTAGTACACTTTCTCTATAGAAAGGGTAGTTTAAGCATACTTTGCTAATAGAAAAGGGAGAAATACTTTTAGTAGTTCGTAGTTTTAGTACCTTTCTCTATAGAAAGTGTAGTTTTAGTACCTTTTCCATATCGAGAGGATAGTTTTTGTAACCTTTACCTATAAAAACGGTAGTTTTAGTACCTTTTCCCTATAGAAAATGAAGTTTTAGTACCTTTTCCCTATAGAAAATGTAGTTTTAGTACCCTTTCCCTATAAACAGTGTAGTTTTAGTACCCTTTCCCTATAGAAAGGGTAGTTTTAGTGCCTTTTCCCTATAGAAACGATTGTTTTAGTACCCTTTCCCTATAGAAAGTATAGTTTTGTACCCTATCCCAATGGAAAGTGTAGTTGTAGTACCCTATCCCAGCATAAAGGGTAGTTTTAAAACCTTATCGCAACAGAAAGTATAGTTTAGAAACCTTATCGCTACAGAAAGTGTAGTTTTAGAAACCTATCCCAAAAGAAAGGGTAGTTTTAAAATCCTATCCCAACAGAGTTGTTTAGTACCCTTTCCCTACAGAAAAGGTAGTTTTAGTACCCTTTCCTTGCAGAAAGGGTAGTTTTAGTACCCTTTCCCTGCAGAAAGGGTAGTTTTAGTTCCTTTTTCCTAAAGAGAGGGTAGAAACTGTTCACATAAAAAGGGTATTTTTAGTACTCTATAGGAAGGATAGTATAGGAAGGGAAGTGTTAGTAACCTTTCCCTATATAAAGGTTATTTTAATACAAAGGGTATTTTAATATCCTTTCCCTATACAAATGTTGTTTTAATACCCTTTTCCTATAGGAAGGGTAGCTTTAGTACAGAAATGGTAGTTTTAGTAACTTTTCCCTATAAAAAGGGGTGTTTTAGTACAGAAAGGGTAGTTTTAGTACATAAACTATAGTTTTAGTACAGAAAGTGTAGTGTTAGTACCTTTTCTTTATAGAAAGGTTAGTTTTAGTATACAAAGGGTAGTTTTAGTACCCTTCTCCTAAAAAAAGTTTATTTTTAGTACCCTTTCCTTATAAAAGGGTATTTTTTACCCTTTCCCTATAGAATGGGTATTTTTTACCCTTTCCCTATAGAAAGGGTATTTTTAGTACCCTTGCCCTGTTAAAAGTACAGTTTTAGTATCCTTTCCCTATAAAAAGCATATTTTAGAGGGTAGAAAGGGTAGTTGTAGTACCCTTTCCCTATAGAAAGAGTAATATTAGTACCCTTTCCCAATAGAAATGGTTGTTTTAATACCCTTTCCCTATAGAAAGTGCAGGTTTAGTACCCTTTCCCTACGTAAAGGTACTTTCAGTACCCTATTCTTATAAAAAGTGTAGTTTGTGTACAGAAAGGATAGTTAAGTAAACTTTCCCTATAGAAAGGGTAGTTTTAGTACCATTTCCTTATACAATGGTTTGTTTTAGTACCCTTTCCTTATACAAAGGGTAGTTTTGGTATCCTTTTCCTATAGAAAGTGTAGTCTTAGTACCCTTTCCCTACAGAAAGGGTATTTTTAGTACCCTTTCCCTATACAATGGGTAATTTTTGTACCTATACAAGGAATAGTTTTTGTACCCTTTCCCTATACAAAGGGTAGTTTAAGTAGTCTTTCCCTGTGGAAAGGGTAGTTTTAGCACTTATTCTCTATAGAAAGGGTATTTTTAGTGCCCTATCCCTATAGAAAGTGTATTTTTGGTACCCTTAGCCTATGCCAATGGTAGATTAAGTATCCTTTCCCAATACAAAGAGTAGTTTTAACTCCCTTTTCCTGTTGAAAGGGCAGTTTAAGTAACCATTTCCTAAACAAGAGTAGTTTTAGTACCCTTTACCTATAGAAAGCATCGTTTACGTACCCATTCCCATAACCAAATAGTACCGTTTTTGTATCGTTTCCCTATAGAAGGGGTATTTTTAGTACCCTTTCACTATACAAAGAGAAGTTTTAGTACATTTTCCCTATAGAAAGGGTAGTCTTAGTACTCATTCCCTATTGAAATGTTCGTTTTAGTACTCATTCCCTATAGAAAGGGTAGTTTTAGTACACTTTCCCGAAAGAAAGTGCCGTTTTAGTTCTCTTTCCCTATAGAAAGGGTTTTTTTAGTTCCATTTTCTTATACAAAGGGTAGTTTTAGTACAGAGAGGGTAGTTTAGTAACCTTTCACTATAGAAAGCGTAGTTTTGGTACCCTTTCCTTATACAAAGGTTAGTTCTAGTACCCTTTCCTTATCTAGAGTAGTTTTAGTACCCTTTCCGTCTAGAAAGGGTATTTTTAGTAACTTTTTCCTTTAGAAGGTGTATTTTTAGTACACTATCCCTATATAAATAGTAGTTTTAGTCCCCTTTTCCTATACAAAGCGTAGTTTTAGTACCATTTCCTTCTAGGAAGGGTAGTTTGAGTATCCTTTCCCTATAGAAAGGGTTTTTTTAGTACTCATTCACTATAGAAATTTTAGTTTTAGTACCCTTTCCTTATACAAAGGTTATTTTTAGTACCCTTTCCTTATACAAAGGTTAGTTTTAGTACACTTTCCTTATACTAATACCCTTTCCCTTTAGAAAGTAGAGTTTTAGTACCCTTTCCCTATGCAAAGTGTAGTTTTAGAACCCTTTCCCTATACAAAAAAAAAACCTGAGATGTGTTAAACTGAAGGCAAAAGTTGTTTTAATTTTTTGTATTGCTTTGACACATTTAATTATTGCTTGTATAAAACATTTTTATCACGTATAATATCATTATTTTATCATACTGTCATACGGACAGAGTGAAGTTCGACTTGAAGGGCTATATGTTTGAAGCATAGGTAGAATTATAGCAGTCAATCCCATATTTGATAAAAATTCAATTTAATCGTGATTAGAATACACTTCTTTAATTTTCCAAGGTATTTTTTTTCCAGACAATGTATAAAGGCATTTACTGAGGAAAAGAGACTAGACTCAAACTAAAGTCTAAGATTTAAAATTTTTGATAGCTGGAGTGAATTTTTTAAGAGTTTTTAATTCGCTTCGCCAAAACATCGCACAGAAACTTCCATGTTCGACCAACCCAATTTTTTTTTTTTAATTTGTTTTTCATTTTTTCTTTTGACATTCTCCTGTTATTTTTTGTTTTTATTTTCCTCCTTTTTTATTCTCGCCTTTTATTTATTTTTTTTGTCAATACTTAAGACATTTTTTTTCTTAAAAATTCCTTCATCATTTTACCAGCCTAACTCGCCCAAGCCTATCCTATACACCACTATGCTTGTGGGAAATTTTTCTGATAAAGACCACCGCGATAACAAGACCCCAGCAAATATTTCCTAAATCATTGCAAAATTATGCCTTTGATAAAACCAAAATTAACAAGAAATTTGCACATAATTAAACAATAAACACAAGAAATACTACAAACAAAGGAATTGCAGGATTGAAGGGGAATCTTATATAATTTTATCTGATTTGGGTTAGCATTTTATTCTAAAAACCACAGACGCCAATGGTTGTGGCCAACTCTGCAATTATGGCTGAACGCCCCAAGGGAATACAACAATCGAAAGCAATGAGAAAAATTTAATTTTTATTAAGTCTCTGCAAACTATTCCATATCCAACTGTTTATATCGAATTCACAAGAATGAAGAACTTTAGACGACCATTGGCCCTCTCATTAAATGAATTGCAAGGGCAGACTAAGAAATGTCTGTAATGATGGTGGTGTGGTAGTGGTTGCGTTTAGTCTTTAGTGTTTAATGCCTGTGGGAGCCATTAAAAGACCTGCATCTTGTTGTGGTGATTCTGGAATGGGTACCCCCAATGGCAGAATTTGTACCAATTTACAAATTAACATTGTTATCAAATGTTAATGTTAAGTGATGCTGATGAAATTACATCATCAAATAATCATTACAAGTTAGGAATTTTAGGAATGTGGCAAAATGTTTCAATGTTTCTAACGAAACATCCATCTTTACAGAGGTTAAAAGCCAATGGCTTTTCATTATTTAATTAGAATGGCTGAAGTGATGAGATGGCCATTTGTTAAATTATTTCAATTAAAGCGGAAGACAGCATTTATTACTAAAGTCCAATTTACAATTCCCATCGAATTAAAAACAAGTGTATACTAAAAAAACTAAATTCATAAATTTTAAATTTCAGCTTGCATTAGAATAAATATTTGAATATATAAAGAAAGATCTCATACAAATACACTGTTTCTTCATTTAATGATATTTTGCGTTAGACTTAGTTTTGGACATCTTTAAATTTAGTTCAAAAAAAACTTAAAATTAAGACAAAATATTTTTTCAGAGTTGAAAAAATTTGTAATGATGTTTTCCATACAAATTGCCAGGCCATTATAAAAAAACATATAAAATTACTTGTAGAACGGCGGAAGACAAACTTACAGCATTTATTATGAAAGTCTAATTTACAATTACCATCGACTTAAAAACAAGGGAATACTAAAAAACTAAATTTTTGAAATGTTATAATTTTCTTCTTTTTTGGAGGAAATTTTTCCTTAATTTTATGGAATTTTTCATTAGTCTCAATATTGAATTCCTTTAAATTTAGTACAAAAACACTTTAAAATTAGGAACAAAATATTTTGTAAGAGTTAAAAAATCTTAACTTCTCTATAATTACATTTATGCTTAATGTATGTTAAGCATGAGATGTTCAGTAATTTTTTCACATTAATTTTATATGCTGAGGTCACGAATTTATTCTTTTTGTGGGGTTCTTCAATCATTTAACTTTTTTCCTCTAATGAAGATATCTATGTGCCAGATTATATTAAATTAAATTAAAAACAAGGGTAGACTAACAAAACTAAATTAAAAAAAATGTTCACTTAATTGGAGGAAATTTTTCCTTAATTTAATGACATTTTTCCTTAGTCTTAATAATGAACGTCTTTAAATTACAGTACAAAACACTTTAAAATTAAGAAAATATATTTTCTAAGAGTTAACAAATTTTAATTTCTCTATAATTACATTTATGCTTAGTGTATGTTAAACATGAGATGTTCAGTAATTTTTCACATTAATTTTATATGCTGAGGTCACGAATTTTCCCTTTTGGTGAGGTTCTTAAATCATTCCACTTTTTCCACTAATGAAGATATCTATCTATGTGCCAGATTATGGTGGCATAAAACAATTCTTCATAGAATAAATAGCTTTTTGGCCCGATGTTTTCCATACAAACTGCCAGACCATTACAAAAAAAAAACAACAAACCAAAGAAAATTTTTAACAAATAAAATATAACATAAAAAACATATAAATTACTTGTAGCACGGCGGAAGACAAATTTACAGCATTAATTACTGAAGTCCAATTTAAAATTACCATCAAGGATAGATCAAAAAAACTAAATTTGAAATTTTTTACTTAATTGGAGAAAATTTTTCCTTAATTTAAAGAAATTTTTCCTTAGTTTTAATAATGAACGTCTTTAAATTTAATACAAAAACACTTTAAAATTAGGAAAAAAATATTTTGTAAGAGTTAAAAAATCTTAACTTCTCTATAATTACATTTATGCTTTATGTATGTTAAACATGAGATGTTCAGTAATTTTTTCACATTCAGTTTATATGCTGAAGTCACGAATTTTCCCTTTTGGTGGGATTCTTAAATCATTTCACTTTTTTCCACTAATGAAGATATCTATCTATGTGCCGGATTATATCATGGTGATACATTCATTTTAGGAGATTGGTGGCATAAAATCATTTCTGAGTATAATTTATAGAATAAATAGCCTTTTGGCCCGATGTTTTCCATACAAATTGCCAGGCCATTATAATACTGACAAAAAAAAAACAACAAACCAAAGAAAATTCCTTTAGAAATGAAACATAACATAAAAAAACATATAAAATTACTTGAAGAATGTCGTGTTCAAAGGTAATTCTGCCTGAATGTTTATATTTTTAGACTGTCATTTCCCATGAAATAAAAAATGCCGACCAGCCGTTCAAACAAAAAGCCATGAATCAACCACAATCACCACAAAAAAAAACGAAAGAAAAAAAGAACATTCAACCCAGAAAACAAAAATAAAAACATGAGCATTCAAATGACGAAATATGCAATTTCGCTAATAACCCCACGCGAAAAAGAAAAGCCAAAAGCCTGCTTGCACAGCCAACTACCTAAGCAATGACATGGATTCCTACTACTGCTGCAGCTATTTTTTTTTAGTTCCCTAAAGTTACCTTTAAAAGGTTCTTCACCTTTTTAGGAAAACTCCTCTCGAACATGGCATAGCTTAGCGTCACATTGTCGACGCCCTTAAAATTTCCACGGCAAAATATGTGCGCTTACTATCCCTTTACCACCTGGGGAATCGGTGTTACTGCACTTAGAAAAATGTCATAATTTAAAAAGTATTTTATATAAAGTAAAAATGTAAAAGAAAAACTACTTATTTTACTCTTGCGTGTCTTACTATCCTAAGCCCATCTTTATGTGTGTGTGTGTGTTTGTAGTGGGAAAATTCTATTTATATGTATTTGGGAAACCCATTTGCCAGGATTGTGGTATGCAAGTTCCTATTGTGTTTACTGTTTGCGATGAAAGCCAAGATAAGTTTGGGCAGTACAAGGGGGAGTTGCCCCTCGTTTGGCTGTATTACAAAGGATGTGCTTTTGAGAATTGGCGGGTTTACTGGATTGTCGAGGGTAAAAATCATCAACGTGAGACTGTTACACTTTTGTAATCAACAGCGTAAAGTACAATGATCCGAGGTACATCATGAAAATATTAGGGGTAACCATCTAACATGGCATATATTAAAATTTAAACAAGTAAAAATCTGTCAGGTTCCCACGGGCCGAATCTTGGAAAGCCACCTCCATAGATTCTGCTTGAAATTTACACAATTGAACCTAATTGAAGGGTATATGAGTACATTCCATAACAAATTTCTGCCAGTTCAGGCAAAAATGTAAGCCTTCAGAGGCCATAGAAGGCTAATCTGCTGATCAGTTTATACTCAGTAAAGTTGTTGTAAGTCGTAACAGAACACTATGTGCAAAATTTCAGCCTAATCGGATAACATTTTCGGCTTCTAGGGGCTTAAGATGTGAAATCGGGAGTTAGGTTTATATGGGAGCTATATCATATTTTGTTTGTGCCCCATAATGTCAAGCATTTTGAAGGTGACGATCAAGATATTCAGGGCTACGGGTTTCGTTCAGATCCACACCAATTAATTTTTTTTCTATTGGTTATCTTTATTCAAAATCATATTTCAAAGCTATCAATGTAAAAATGTGATATCCCACATTTTGTACGATCTGCAGGTCCTCCTGTGTCTATCCCAATCTGAGGCCAAAAAGTGTACTCTACTACCAAAGACCTTTTATTGCTGTTCTATTCTAGACCGATGAGGCCTTCATATATAAATTTTTATTTATTTTTTGTTTTTGGTAGGATGAGGGAGGGGGATTGCCCTCTGATAAGTCCTTTCATTTGTGTACAATATGTTCTCAGTCGTCCTACATCACAGTTTGTTGTTGTTTATATTGGAAGGGGAGGGTCGGTCCCCCCTACGCAAAGATCTAAAAGACCATTTATTTGGGTCTTTTATTGTCGCGATCTACATGTCCTGCTGAAAGGCAGGATGTGACCAAGATATTTGGATCCTTATATCAACATTAGATTCGAACTCTACCTTTCCTTTAATTCCTATATTATCCCTATTTAACTACACGTCCTATTGAAGGGTACTTAGTGGGTGGGCCGGTCCCAGTTTCTGTCCCAAATGTGTATACCGAATCGTAGTCAACTCCCAAATACCTTTCATTTGATACCCATTTTGTGACGTTGGACATTCATGTCCGTTTTAAGGTTGGGGAGGCCCCGTAGACACATTCTTATAACATAAGTGTACTCAACTTCCAAATACCTTTCATTTAATACCCATATTGTCCCAATCGGTAAATATGTCCTGTTGAGGGGTTTTGGGTCAGATTCTCACTCTACTTTTAAGTAGATTTCATTTGATACCCATATTACCCCCAATTGGTAAATATGCCCTTCTGGTGGGTTTCGGAGAGTGGGGGGGGGCTCACTTTTAAACACCTTTCATTTGATACCCATATTGTCCAATGCGGTAAAAGTGTCCTATTGTGGGATTTTTTGAGGGTGGGGGCCCGCTCGAACACTTAGAGCGAAATTTGTATAACAAATTCGAACTCCACTCTTAAATACCTTTCATTTGATACCCATATTGTCTCAATCAGTAAACATGTCCGTTCGAGTGGGTTTTGGGATGGGGCGTCCCCCTAGGCTATTTGACCCCAAAGTTTTATACCATTTTCATGTTTTTGGGATACCATAAAGGGGCAGGCCAACGTAGCGCAGAGGTTAGCATGTCAGCCTATGACGCTGAATGCATGGGTTCGAATCCTGGCAGGAACATCAAAAAATTTTTCAACGGTGGTTATCCCCTCCTAACGCTGGCTACATTTGCGAGGTACTTTGCCATGTAAAAACTTCTCCCCAAAGAGGTGTGGCCCTGCGGCACACCGTTCGGACTCGGCTATAATCGGACAGCACTCATTGATTTGTGAGAAGTTTGCCCCAGTTCCCTAATGGAATGTTCATGGTCAAATTTGCATAAGGTGGCATAAAAAATTTCGCTTAAATCGGTGCATCCATCTTCGAGATCTGGCGTTTTTGAAAATGGGGTAAGGCGAGGGTCTGCCATTTTTATTTTATTTCGTTTTATTTTATTGTATGTTATTCTATTTAATTAAATTTTTTTGTTTTATTTTTTTTTATTTAATTTTATTTAATTATTGCAAATTTAGTAAACTTTTATCTTCAAAGCCAACTATTTTTTCTTACCCCTAATAATGCTTAATGTTAGGCTGATTCATTTGTAATGGCATACAAATGTTGTAACCCAGATTAGGCCATAAAACCAGTAAAAAGCCATGTCGCTAGGAGCCACCACACAGTTTTTTGGGGCCAGAAATAGAAAAATGGCTATATAAACACAATTTAATAACTGACAAATCTCCTAATGCAACTGCCATGCCACCCATTTGCCAGTTAATGTAATTTTTCCCCCAACTGCTATACACCTAAATGGTGGATACAATTTTCCATTGTGGCTTACATTGTGTTAGCGTGTCATTACCCTTCTTGTTCTGCTGCTTCTTCTTTGTACAATGTGGTTGTCTCATAGTCAACGTGCTGTCACAATGACAAAATGCATGAATGAATGACAGAATGACTGTGGATGGTAGCTCTGATGATGGCTGTCGGGTATGGAATTTGTGTATTACTGCGACATTTGAATGTTTCATATGCACGCCATCTCATTCCAGGCCAAGGCATGCCATTCCAAAGTTGAAACTGGGGTTTGTCATATTAAAATTAGACGATTACACATTTTCTGGCAATTTTTAGTCAAGGATATAAGGTCGCCTATCATTGCATTCTTTTGGTGTTAAGCCACCACAGCCAACATTGCGGTTTTTCTGCCAAAGAAAGAGAGAGAGAGAGAAAGGTAGCTATGTAATGCTAGGCATTTGTCTTTTTCAGGAAGTTTTTGTGCCCCCTGATGTCATTTCGCAGCTGCTGCTTCTTCTTTCTTCTTTGCTCTAAAGGAATTTTAAATATTTTTTCTATTGTAAATTTACCCACACTTGTGTTTGACATTTGTTCTACATTCCCCCCTGATATGCTCAAAAGTGTCAAGGATTTCGTGGGGGTGGCGGCTGTATATTGTGAATAGATGTTGGGATTTATGGTCTGCTGTGTGTGTATTTTAATGGCATTTTAATTTTATTGTAAACAGTTCCTTGAAAATGATTCATTATGGCTGCTTATAATGACTTGAAATGTTTTGTTCATGGAGCATTTTAACACTTGCCAGAAAGCAGGTATTTTGGGTATTCACTTCACCCTGCGGTTTATTATTCCCGCATAAGGTTTTCATGGGTGTTGAAGTTGGTGTTAAGTTTTATAGGCTTTTAATGAAGAAAGTTTTTTTTTCAAAATTCTTTACGCAGATTTAAAGTAATGGAAGAAAATATAACATAAATGGGGAAGTTTAGAAGTTATTTCGGAGGAATTCAATTTTTAGAGCAACCAAAGTAGTGTGAACATCATTTTAACTTGTAGGAAAGTTTTTTTTAAGGAGCATTGAAAATCGATTAAGTAGCAAAATTCCTTACTGTTTTTCATACCATGACTTATTATGCGCTTGCCGCCTAAAATGTTAGGCTTAATTGTATCTTTACACCTGTAGATGGCGCTACACTATATTTACAAATCTTACACTCATTTGTAATACAGCGTTTCCACACAGATGCCTGAACCAATTCAGGGGGATTTTGTGTACCCTTATTGATTTTTACTCAATAACATAAATCTTATTCGAGATCATATAAATGAAAGGAATTTGGAATTAGACTACGAGTCGTTTATCAAAATTTTGGATCAAATGTCATCAATAACGAAAGTCGGAATTGTTACTGAATATACACATCAGGACAATTTGGGGGTAGAGTTCAAATCTGACATCCAAGTTGAGATTAAACGTGAATAGGGGGGCCCAATATCAAAAATCCCTCCAAGTGGCTATTTAGATC
This sequence comes from Stomoxys calcitrans, assembly GCF_963082655.1. NCBI lineage: Eukaryota > Metazoa > Arthropoda > Insecta > Diptera > Muscidae > Stomoxys > Stomoxys calcitrans. The sequence goes on along the minus strand of NC_081555.1, from coordinate 160,927,260 downwards.
AATCGGCACCATACGGGACTCAACCAAAAGGTAATGGAAAAGATACAGGGATCCATCTGGACAATATCAGAAGGAGGCCAAGCAACCAGGGGGACGCCCCACCCAACCTGTTGAACGGTACCTACCTAATTTTTTTTTTTTTGGTATCAAAAGAGGAGAAGGAACAAGTAAAAAGGCGTTAAGTTCGGCCGGGCCGAACTTTGGATACCCACCACTATGTTCCGATTTGGACCAGATACTAATAAGTAAAAGTTATTGTTAAATTGTATATAACAAAATATTGGTATTTTTAGTAGTTATATCTAAAAATAAACCGATCTGAACTATATACCACACGGATGTCGAAAAGCATAACGTAAGTCAGTGCGTCAAATGGGGCCAAGACTATAAATCGAAGGATCGATTTATATGGCAGCTATATGCAAATCTTGATCGATCTAGACCAAACTGCAGAAATATGTGGAGGGGCTTAACTTAACTCTTTGTACCAAATTTCGGCAACATCGGACAATAAATGCGCTTTTTTGGCCCAAAACCTTAAACCGAGAGATCGGTCTACATGGCAGCTATATCCAAATCTGAACCGATCTATGCCAAATTGACGGAGGATGTTGTAGGGCCTAATACATCTCACTGTCCCAAATTTTCTTAAAATCGGATAATAAATGTGGCTTTTATGGGCCTAAGACCCTAAATTGGAGAATCGGTCTATATGGCAGCTGTATCCAAATCTGAACCGATCTGAGCCATATTGACGGACGATGTCGAAGGGGCTAACACAACTCACTGTCCCAAATTTCAGCAAAATCGGATAATAAATGTAGCTTTTATGGGTCTATGACCCTAAATCGGAGGATCGGTCTATATGGCAGCTATATCCAAATCTCAACCGATCTGAGCTGTATTGACGGAGGACGTCGAAAGGCCTAAGACAAATCATGTAGCTTTTATGGGCCTAAATGTAGCTTTTATGGGCCTATGACCCTAAATCGGAGGATCGGTCTATATGGCAGCTATATCCAAATCTGAACCGATCTGGGCCAAATTGACGGAGGATGTCGAAGGGTCTAACACAACTCACTGTCCCGAATTTCAGCAAAATCCGATAATAAATGTGGCTTTTATGGGCCTAAGACCTTAAATTGGAGGATCAGGCTATATGGCAGCTATATCCAAATCTGGACCGATCTGGGCAAAATTGACGGAGGATGTCGAAGAGCCTAACACAACTCACTGTCCCAAATCTCAGCAAAATCCGATAATAAATGTGGGTTTTATGGGCCTAAGACCCTAAATCGGAGGATCGGTCTAAATGGGAGCTATATCAAGATATAGTCCGATATAGCCCATCTTCGAACTTAATCTGCTTATGGACAAAAAAAGAACCTGTGCAAAATTTCAGCTCAATATCTCTATTTTTGAAGACTGTAGCGTGATTTCAACAGACAGACGGACAGACGGACGGACATGTCTAGATCGTCTTAGATTTTTACGCTGATCAAGAATATATATACTTTATAGGGTCGGAAATGGATATTTCGATGTGTTTCAAACGGAATGACAAAATGAATATACCCCCATCCGTCGGTGGTGGGTATAAAAAAGGAGGACTGAGCGGACAAATATAAGTGATCCAAAAACAAGAACTTCCAAAAAATTGAAAGTTGGTGGGGGAACGCCCCACCAAAAACCCACCAAAACGGGCATATTAACCAATCGAAACAATATGGGTATTAAATGTATGGTCTTGTAAGAGTACATTACGTATTTGATATAAAAAATTGGTCCCAAGAGGAATACACAGTTCGTCCCCAGCCTTTAAGTAAAGGTGGTCGCAACTGAATCGAGAGATGAAGGCATCGGGATGACGGCAGAAGTGAGCGATGGCTCACATGCACAAGCATACCGAAAAAGCGATCCGGTGTACAACGAAGGAGACAGAGGAGTATGTGCCGGAAGTGTAATCGGGCGAAAGTGCAGGATGCTGGAAGGGATAAAACTGACATTTCAAGCACTTCTACGGAAGCTGGAAAAAGAATCAAATCTCCCGAAGGGCATAACACTGCTAAAATGTTGAAGAAGAAAAAGAGCTCCCCGCTTTCAAGTACTCTGGGAAAACCAAGTCAGCCATCCCGCAAAGGTAGACAAAGTCGGAACTGGAACGAAGGAAGCGCGCGCTGAGTCTTCATGGAGAACTGTGACTTCCAAAATGAGGCCACAGCCATCACGGAAGTTGAAGATGGTCGCTGAGAATGGTAAGGAGCCTCCCTCTTACGCCAGAGTGGCAAGGAAGCACAAGGAGAGATGAGCTGACTTATGCAGTCATCAATATCGACAGTGCATTCGGTGAGATTCCACCAGATCATCGGTCACAAGTGGATGATCTGTTTAGCGATCGGATTTTTGAACATATGTGAAACTCTGTAGAGGGCCCACCCATACAAATGATGAGCTGCGAATATAGAGGGGACATCTTTACGCTGCGTTTTGCGTCGGCGGAATGTATTGATACCGTCCAACAGCTCGTCAGAGAAATTCACGCTGCCTGGGAGGGCGCAAAGCTCGAACTTGTGAGAGAGATGGATATCCCCCAGCTCACATAGACGACGGTCTTCATCAAGGGATGGGGCAGTAAATTTGCGACGGAACGCATGTTGGGATTCTTGGGCAAGCAAAATCAATGTTTGGTCGCAGAGAAGTGGGAAGTCTTGCACAGGGAGGAGAAGGAGGATGGAACTCTCCTTGTGATTGGCTTTCATCAAGTTTCCGCGACGAGTTTGGCTAAGACTAAGGGCATTGGGCACTACAGGGGCAAAGCTGTCTTTTTCAAGATTAGGAAGACTAAGATAGGAGGAGGCCACCGTAGCGCAGAGGTTAGCATGTCCTTCTGTGCAGCTTAACGCCTGGGTTCGAATTCTGGCGAAACCATCAGAAAAATTTTCAGCGGTGGTTTTCACCTCCTAATGCTGGCAACATTTGTGAGGTACTATGCCATGTAAAACTTCTCTCCAAAGAGGTGTCGCACTGCGGCACGCCTTTCGGACTCGGCTATAAAAAAAAGGCCCCTTGTCATTGAGCTTTTACTTGAATCGGACTGCACTCGTTGATATGTGAGAAGTTTGCATTTTAGGATAGGAGGAAATACTCATTTTGAGACATCAGGCCGTACAGTAACTGTTGACTCAACACCGCCCAACGAACAGGGGGCTGATGACGAGACAACCCCGGCCTCTCTCAATATTGGAAAGACTAGGATAAGCAAAGATCCTAATACTAAAATAGGATAAGCAAAGATCCTTATACTAAAATATCAGGCAGTGCAGTAGCATGAAACCCAACACAGCCTAACACATCGGGATCCGACAATGGACCCATCACCGACTTCAAGATTCGGAATACTGGAATAGGTATTTGTTCTCAATACTTTTTTAAGAGACCGGTTTTTTTAAATTCATCTTAAAAATATTTTGTCAGAAAATATTTAGAAAAAAATTTAGGAAAAAACATAAAATTGTACAAAAATTTTATTTCTTTTAGAAATTTTGTAAAAATTTTATTTAAAAAATTGTTTCGCTTAAATAACAAATCATATAAAATAAATTTTATTCCTGCACATATTTTTTCTTCAAAAATAAAAAAAAAATTTAAATGTTGGATTTTTTTTAGAAGAAAAATTTATACAAATTTTTGTCAAAATATTTCATAGAAATATTTTTCAAAATTTTTGCACAAATATTATTTCTGTAGAATTGTTTCAAATTTTTTTTGGGATTTTTTTTTTTGTTATGACAATCATTTATGCTATTTTTTTTTTTTTTTTTTTTACCCCCAAAAAGTCCATTAGTCATTTTTCGACTTTTGTCCCCTGCTGTTTTCGATACATAAGACCTGAAGACAAAACGACCCAAATTATTTGACAACTTAATCGCCAAAAATGCAAAACAACACAGGATTCGAATTCCTTGAAGCCTACAATGTTTAAGTAATACATTATACCTCATAAAGCAGGGCAACATGACATTGATGAATAGATCATGAATTTAAATATGACAGCCGTTTGAATTCGTTGTTTTGTTATTTTGTTTGCTTTTAAAGGCAACGTGGGGTGACAAATTTATGGGGCCAAGACTATACAATACCAGCCAGCCATAGTGCATAGACCTCTTAAAGAAACACCACAGAAACACAAAAAGACATTCAAATATTGTCTAGACCTCAACTTACAAATGGCAATGTCTTCCGGTGTTGGTTTAGAGTGGAAATAAAACAAAAAACCCCACATGGAATACAACCGCAATACATTTAGAGAGTTTGTTTTTTTGTTTAGAAATTTAATAAAAAAAGGACATTTACACAAGGCACATAGGACATGTGTTGGAGATCCTTAAACGTTTAAAAAGTTGTGACAATAAAAGGAAACTTTTCTATGGTTGTCATAAAGGTTGTATGTAAGGAACACACATCTTTCTTCTCTACTCCCATTTGACTCCTTATTTCTTGTTTAAGCTTCCATATCACGAGTTTTTCCATTGTTTTGTGTTGATGTTGGTTTTTTCTTTTACAACTCCACAACTTGTTAACAATTCGATATTTGCCCTTCTTTTTTGTTTCATTGTATATGAATTGTGGTTGTTGTTTTTGTTGATGGCAGCTAACAAGAATGTCCTTTTGTTGCCTTATGCAGAAATAAAACGCGTCAGGATATTTAATGTCATCTGGTTGTAGTGTTTCTTTGCACCATTCGAATGACTACTATTTCCATTTTTGCAATATGAAGCACACATATCCTGGCATTTACATCCTTCTATTATGCTACACAATAGAACATGTAAAACTGCGCCAATAGGAAACTGCACACATACACCCTCACACTCACACTCCATCTAACAAAACACATAGCTACGAGGCCAACAATCCTGCGCAGATGAAAAAGCTTAAAAGACTCAAAACTAGAAACTAAACTAAATCGAATTTATAACTTGAAGACAGAAAACTAAAATTTAATGTAAACTTTTTGCCGTTTATCATTTTTGTGGTTTATCCCACTGTTACTATCGCATCACAGAAATTATTTGCTCTTTGGCTCCCTTCGATACTTGATTTTCTTCTTTTTTCGTCATTTATTTTCTTGATTTCCCTTATATTTTCTCCTTATATGTGCTTGCTTTCCCTCCATAAGACATTGAGACCGGTTGCCATAAATGTGTAATATGAACCTTCAACCATTTGGAAGAGTTCATAGCCTTAACCATGAGTCATCATGATTATAAGTTATACTTATGTACAAATTTTATACATACATACAAAAATTCCAAAGGAAAGCCAAAGTAGTGGGTGGATGGGCTAAATGACTTCGAACACAATAAAATTTTCAAACATTGGAAATGTTGCCTTGCAATGAGGCCTGCTGAGTGTGGTTTCATAGCCCAAGACTTATGTTTATTTTCAAAGTAATGTGAACTAAAATTATGCTCTTAAGGACTTACAGTTTATTTAAATATTGTAATTTTGCCAAACCAAAAAGAAGAAGGAAAAGAATACATTTTGTTTTAACAAGAAAAAAAGTGTTACTCAATATTTTATAGAAATTTTGTCAAAATATATGTTTATAGAATATTTTATCAAAATTTTATTTTTGTAGAAAATTTTATTATTATAGAAGATTTTATTTAATTACCCAAAAATTTATTTTTACCAAAATTAAAAAAAAATTCTATATTTCATATCTGATTTTATGAGGTCCTTAAGTATTTTTTGCAATACTGTATTGTTCAGGTTGTAGGTTCTTCATTGTTTCATTGTGTTATTCCATTATTTCGGCTGACATTGCCTTTCCGTTTTCAAGACGTATATTTAACTAGTAGCCTTGATTACGGTAAAGTGATGTCATCCGAAATATTGGAATAAAACAAATAAAAAGGCGTTAAGTTCGGCCGGGCCGAACTTTGGATATCCACCACCTCGGGTATATATGTAAACCACCTTGCGTCATAGTCCGGTGAAAAATGCATAATTTATGCATCCATAGCAGCTTTATCGAAACATGGTTATTGAGAAGTATTGGTCTTTTTGGTAGCCATATCCAAATATAGACCGAACTAACCCATGTACAACACGAATGTTGAAGAGCCTAACATAAGTCACTGTCCCAAATTTCTGCGAAATCGCATTATAAGTGTGCTTTTAATGGGGCCAAGACTTTAAATCGAGAGATCGGCTATATGGCAGCTATATCCAAATCCGAACCGATCTGGGCCAAATTGAAGAGGGCTGGCGAAGGGCCTAACACAACTCATTGTTCCAAATTTCGGTGAAATCGGACAATAAATGCGCCTGTTATGGGTCCAAAACCTTAAATCGAGAGATCGATGTATATGGCAGCTATATCCAAATCTGGACCGATCTGGGCCAAATTGCAGAAAGTTGTTGAAGAGCTTGACGCAACTCACTGTCCCAAATTTTGGCGAAATCGGACAATAAATGTGCCTTTCATGGGCCCAAGACCTAACATCGAGAGATCGGTCTATATGGCAGCTACATCCAAATCTGGACCGATCTGGACCAAATTGAAGAGGGCTGTCGAAGGGCCTAACACAACTTAGTGTTCCAAATTTCGGCGAAATCAGACTATAAATGCGCCTTTTATGGGTTCAAACTGGGCCAAATTTAGGAAGGATGTCAGCTGGCTTAAAACATCTCACTGTCCGAAATTTCAGCAAATTCGTATAAAATTCGTATAAAAAATTTTTAATTTTTATAGAAAAATTTCGTCGAAATTTAATTTTTGTAGAAAAATTTCGTCAAAATTTTATTTTTATCGAAAATTTCTTCGAAATTTTATTTTTATAGAGAATTTCGTCGAAATTTTATTTTTATAGAAAATTTTGTCGAAATTTAATTTTTATAGAAAAATTTCGACAAAACTTTATTTTTATAGAAAATTTCATTGAAATTTTATTTTTTTGTCTCAGATTTGTACTCTACTTTCAAATACCTTTCATTTGATATCCATAATGCCCAAAGCGTTGAAAAGGTCCTGTTGTGGTGTTTTTGGGGGGTGGGGGACCCCCCGAGCACGTAGGGTGGAATTTGTTTATCAAGTTCGTACTCTACTCTTAAATACCTTTCATTTGATACCCATATTGTCCCAATCGGTAAATATGTCCCTTCAGGTGGGTTTTGGGATGGGGCGTCCCCCCATATTAATTGACACCAAAATTTTTTACCAATTTCATGTTTCGGGTATCATATGGGGGAATTTTTATTTCTATATCAAATTGAGTTAAAAAATTTAATTTTTTAGAAAATTTTGTCGAAATTTTATTTTTATAAAAAATTTAGTCGAAATTTTATTTTTGAAGAAATTTTGTCGAAATTTTATTTTTATAGAAAATTTTGTCAAAACTTTATTTCTTTATAGAAAATTTCCTCGAAATTTAATTTTTATAGTATATTTCGTCGAAATTTTATTTTATAGAATATTTCATTGAAATTTTATTTTTATAGAAAATATCGTCGAAATTTTATTTCGATAGAAAATTTCGTCGAAATTTTATTTTTATAGAAAATTTCGTCGAAATTTTATTTTTATAAAAAAATTCCGTCGAAATTTTATTTTTATAGCAAATTTCGTCGAAATTTTATTTTTATGGAAAATATCGTCGAAATTTTATTTTTATAGAAAATTTCATAGAAATTTTATTTGTATAGAAAATTTCGTCGAAATTTTATTTTTATAGAAAATTTCGTCGAAATTTTAATTTTATAGAAAATTTCGTCGAAATTTTATTTTTACAGAAAATTTCGTAGAAATTTTATTTTTATGGAAAATTTCATCGAAATTTTATTTTTATAGAAAAATTTGTCGAAATTTTATTTTCTTAGAAAATTTTATCGAAATTTTATTTTTATAGAAAATTTCGTCGAAATTTTATTTTTATAGTATATTTCGTCGAAATTTTATTTTATAGAATATTTCATTGAATTTTTATTTTTATAGAAAATTTCGATAGAAAATTTCGTCGAAATTTTATTTTTATAAAAAAATTCCGTCGAAATTTTATTTTTATAGCAAATTTTGTCGAAATTTTATTTTCATAGAAAATTTTGTCGAAATTTTATTTTCATAGAAAATTTTGTCGAAATTTTATTTTTATAGAAAATTTCGTCGAAATTTTATTTTTATAGAAAAATTCGACGAAACTTTATTTTTATAGAAAATTTCGTCGAAATTTTATTTTTATAGAAATTTTCGTCGAAATTTTATTTTTATGGAAAATTTCATCGAAATTTTATTTTTATAGAAAAATTTGTCGAATATTTATTTTCTTAGAAAATTTTATCGAAATTTTATTTTTAATGAAAATTTTGTCGAAATTTTATTTATAATGAAAATTTCGTCAACATTTTATTTTTAAAAAAAATTTTGTCGAAATTTTATTTTCATAGAAAATTTTGTCGAAATTTTATTTTTATAGAATATTTCGTCGAAATTTTATTTTTATAGAAAATTTCGTCGAAATTTTATTTTTATAGAAAATTTCGTCGAAATTTTATTTTTATAGAAAATTTCGTCGAAATTTTATTTTTATAGAAAATTTCGTCGAAATTTTATTTTCATAGAAAATTTTGTCGAAATTTTATTTTTATAGAATATTTCGTCGAAATTTTATTTTTATAGAAAATTTCGTCGAAATTTTATTTTTATAGAAAATTTCGTCGAAATTTTATTTTTATAGAAAATTTCGTCGAAATTTTATTTTTATAGAAAATTTCGTCGAAATTTTATTTTTATAGAAAATTTCGTCGAAATTTTATTTTTATAGAAAATTTCGTCGAAATTTTATTTTTAAGAAAATTTCGTTTAAATTTTATTTTTATAGAAAATATCGTCGAAATTTTATTTTTATAGAAATTTTCGTCAAAATTTTATTTTTATAAAGATTTTCGTCGAAATTTTATTTTTATAAAAATATTCGTCGAAATTTTATTTTTATAAAAATTTTTGTCGAAATTTTATTTTTATAAAAATTTTCGTTTTTTTTATTGAAATTTTTGTTGAAATTTAATTTTTAAAGAAAATTTCGTCGACATTTTATTCTTATCGAAAACGAGCTGACCAGGTGTTCTTCGCTACACCCATAAGTGTTTGAGGCCCCCTTTCGACATGGTCATGGATTTGAAAATGTTTAATATTCGTATTTAACTCTTCAATGAAATTCATTGGAATCCCGTTTGGTATTCATGTCCATTTGACGTTTAATTTTGGGGTAGGGCGACTCTCCGGAAATTGACCCAAATTTTTATATACATTTCGTGTTTTACTCTCAAACACCTTACGTTTGAGTCCTATCTTGTCACATTCGGTGTACATGGCCATTTGGTGCATAATTTTGGGTTGGGGGACCCCCAAGGGCATAGATCCCAAACTGTCCCGATCAGCCTATATGTACCCAATATTATATCAGATTCTAACTCTAATCCTATTCCGCATAGTCTCAATAGGTCTACATGTCCTGTTGACGGGTTTTTGGATGGGCCTCCCTCCCAGATACTCAGTCCTTAATATTAATATAAGATCTCAACTCTAATTTCATAAACCTTCCATTTGAGTGCCTTATAGCCCCGTTTGACCTACATGAATTTTTTTATAGGTTGGCGTCAAGGACTTGGTATTTGACCGTGAAAACCCTTTTATTTGAATGCCACATCCCGATTGGTCTTCATGACTGTTAAACAGATTTTTTGGAGTTGGCGCGGGCCCACATACATTGTCCCCTAGTATTAGTATTAGATTCATACTCTACTCCGCAATACCATTCACACTGTCCCAATCGGGTAACATTCGTTTGGCGGGGCATTCCCCCATGTACATAGCTTGACCCATTTATTTTATCGAACTCTACTTCGTGTTTTCGAAAATTGAGGTTAGTTGGTGCGCCCACCCCACTCCTTTTGGGCAACAAAGGAGTATTCTAGTTTCGACAAAATCAGTTCATTAAAATTAGATTCTTAAAGAAAATTTCATCGAAGTTTGAATGTGGTTTAATCACGAACTCTTGTTAGATTTTCATTAAAAAAGTTTGAAAAGTTTTTCAAAGACTTGGCCCATTTGTGATTTCCCCCTCTACCAATTAAAGAAAGCTGTTGCTTTCAATGCCTAGGAAAACCATTCTTCATCCTTTAAACGATCTACAGACCTCACCTCACAAATCAAACCAATTGCTTTCAACTTTAATTACATTTTTGATCCATTTGAACTTAATGACAAACAAAAAATTCCATCAACTCTACTTCTGGGTGGCAATTTCATGCCTTGCCCCCCGAAAATAAACACAACAATGGAAGGAGATCAAATTTGAAAATCTCAAAAATCATTCATAACTACTTGAACGGGGGTACCCCTTTTCACAGTAGCCACTCTCATTCACTTCCCCCCATCAAAAGTTCTTTGAAACGAAACAGAACAATTATTTGCCTACTTGAGGTACAAAAGTAAATAGACATACAAATCATACAATCAACAATGGCAAACGGAGAGCTAAAATAAAAAATGTGAAACTCAAAGCATTCCAAGGGCAAAAGGGGGCCCAGGAATTCTGAAAGCGGAAAATGAGACTAATTTCGTATCCATATACCAAGTATAGCATGAATAAGCACAAAAAGGAGTAAACAGAAACAAATTTTGAGTTGCTTACCCATTGCCAGGCCAGAGTCTTGAAAAAATGATTTATTAATAATTGGTTTTTTGTCTGTTTGTACTTTGAGCTTTTATTCTTGTTATGAATACCATGTATATTGTTTTTTTTTTTTTATTTTGTTTGGTTATCCATGGGGAAATGGTCTTTGTGCCACTGGCTTACTTTCTTGCCCTATGAAATTTGGGAAAACAAGAGCCTTATTAGTTTATCAAAAGGTATCCTTGAAATGAATACTAAATATGAAATTTGTAAGACCTATAGGAAAACCAAAAAGGATATAGTTTTGGGGGAAAAAAGTAACAGATTTTTTGAAATTTGTGAAGCTTTTAACTATAAACTTGTCAGTCGGTTTTCCATTAAGCTAAATATTTCTAAAATTGAACTCTGAAGACCCGATATAGTATGCACTAACAGATATGTAATTGGCTCGAGAAACCCCAGAAAATGACTATGAAATCCTGAATCATTTTTCTGGTTGATTACTGTTCCTGATTATTATAATTTTCCTTGTTTTGTGCGCATAGGGCTGTTTACCCAGTGTATACTATATAAAGTTATGCTGTATAACAAATATAATGTATAACAGTTGTACTGTATAACAGTTACGCTGTATAACTGTTTAACAGTTGTACTATATTACTATTACAATATATTTTAACCGTTACTCTCTACAATATTTATATTGTATAACAGTTATACTGTATAAAAATTATACTGTATTACAGTTATTTCGTATACCAGTTATACTGCATAAAAGTTACAATGTATTACCGTTATACTGCATAAATGTGGTTTGGTTTAACAATTACACATTATAACAGTAACACTGTATAAAATTTGTATAATTTAACTTATAACAATTTCATTTTATAACAGTTATACACTGTAAAAGTTATGCTTAACAATTATAGTATTGTAAGCCAATACCAATATGATAGAATGACAAATGTAGTTAGGTATACAACACTTAGTGTATAAGATAATGTAGTTAAAAATATTAAGAGCAACACCTATGTTAATCATCTTAATGTAAGTGTTATATGCTGGTGTTCTCAAGCATCTGTAAACATATGTCGCACTAATCACTTGCCTAGGCTACCAGGGCCATTGAACAAAAACATTGAACAAAACAACAACAATACAGTTAAGCAAGAAATGAATGCTTGAGCTCCCCGTCACAAAACACACGAATTCTGATTCACTCATCATTTGTCGAGTATAGTTTTCAGTTGTAGGGAAGCTAACCCATTTAACAGTAATATAGTTATACTTAAACCAGTTAAAATGTGTACCTTACAGTATACCTGTGGAATAATTTGAAACAGTTATATTGTATTACAGTTAAACTGTATAACAGTTACACTGTATAATAGTTAAATTGTATAACAGTTACTCTGCATAACAGTTACATTGTATAACAGTTAAACTGTATTACAATTACATTGTATAACAGTTAAACTGCATAACAGTTACATTGTATAACAGTTAAACTGTATTACAGTTACATTGTATAGCAGTAAAACTGTTTAACAGTTAAAATGTATAACAGTTAAACTGTATAACAGCTATACTGTATAACAATTACACTGTATAACAGTTACATTGTATAACAGTTACATTGTATAACAGTTATTCTGTACATCAGTTATAAACGCGAGGACGTCGAGTATAAACATCTTTACGGACAGTAAACACCTTCTCTGACGATGGCGCGATCTGCATCGTTTGGTTGCCGGGCCATAGCGGAGCCATTAGGAATTAGAAAGCAGACGATTTGGCAGTGCGGGCCAGAGAATTGCCGTCAATAAACTTGGTTAACCCGAAGCCTTTCGGATCGACGCAGTCCTTGTTAAATCGGTGCGGCAAGTGATAGCATGTGTATGGCATGCGGTGAAGATGATGAAACGTTAGAGCATTTCCTATGCCATTGTCCGTAATTAATGGATGTTGTACCATTTTTATACACATTTTAAAGTCAAATTATTTATAAATTATAATAGATTTAATCATTCCCGTTGCTAAATTTCAAAAATTCTCGTTCAATACAAAATTCACAATATCTATTTCGAACGATTTTATTAGTTAACATGTGCGTTAATTTTGACCCTGCACTTCAAATATTTTGTTTGAATCTAACTCTGCCATTCACAATAGATGTATTTCTTCAGTTGGTCAACAAATGTGCTATGCAAAATTCAGTACGCAGCTTTAGCGAAATTTTCGTTTGCCGCCGAGGCATTTATATCTCCACTGGAAAATAGTTGTGTAGAAAAATAACAAAATGGGGACAAACTTCGATTCATTATTTTGTCCGATTTAATATAATTTTGCCCGATTTGAGATAATTTTGGCTTTTAGCAAATAACAATATTTCATGTCGCATGTATCTATTAAAACATACATTTCCATTCGGAGTTGCAATAAAAAATTCTCCGAACATTAAAATTTCCAAATATTCTACAGAAAATTTAAAAAAAATAATTAATTTTTTTTAGTTTTGGTTGATAATTTTAAAATATTAATTCCTCAATAAAAGGAGAATAAATCTAAAATTGAAAAAAATGCTTTTGCTCCATTTCTTCACAATTCAACTAAAAGACGTGGCACCCTTTTTAAATATTCATTTCATAGGCTGAACATTTATCTATCATACATATGCCGTTTAAATAATTCAATTTAATGATTTGCAACGAAAAAACCCAAACCGCGCCATTGTGCGTCGCTTTGAAACTTCAGGATCTTCGGCCCCTACTTATAACCATATTTAATCTGATTACCTTATGATGATAATTATCAGAACCGAAACCTAATTTCCAATTTTTTTTTTAAAATTGCCTTTTCGAGTTTTTTTAATTTTTGCTTTGTTTAGATTTTTCTTTATTTTTTTTTCTTTCTATTTTGTGGAGTCATATTTGTCCCCATTACCTTAATCCTACTCCTTGCATGCATAATATGCGATTATCTCCTCACTATTCTTCAGGCATATCGCGTGACTCAGGGGCGTCATCCCACTTTTTGTGCATACTTATAAAGTTATACAAAAACTTCACAGATAAAGCCGAAAGCCCAAAGGAATGACCAATTTTCCATTGTACCAGAATATAAAACAAAAAAGGCAACCCAAACTATTCAAAATATGTTAACAATAGTAATAAAAAAAAGCAACTTGTATATAAAAATATTAATAATAATGGCAAAAGTATTTAATATGAAAATAGTTATGCCAGCATAGGCATGACAACAATACAACTCATAACCATCTAAATATGGGATGTGGAATGGAAATGAAATGTTTCCATGCATCAGCCATCGTCAGTGGTGTTCGTGAGTCCATTTATTCATATGTTATTGCCTCCCTTTCCGCCCTTTGACTTGTTTAGGGATAAAAAGACTAGAATCTTACATTGTGGAGCTGAATGGCTGGTTGACTTACTGCTAACCCTCCAGTTCTCAACTACCCTATGACTGCCTTATGCCCATTGGCGCAAACACTCGGAACTTTGCTATGCACAAAAATTCATATTCCAAAAGCTTCCCAAAGTGTGCTATAAAGAAAAACCAAATGTTGATGTTAGCAATAATAATGCGGAGTATTTAATGCTTATAATTCAAAACACATCGTACAACAACAAAAACTACACCCAAACATTGGAAGCAAAAAAGAAATACATTTCAATATAAACAAAATTCCATCACATAGTGGCAAAAGACAAACCCAACAGCCAGACTACAAAACTGCCGTCTCATTTGTATGTGAAAACTGGCAACTGCATTAGGCCAGAACCATTTGAAAGCGGACATAGCCAAAATAACAATTTAAGGATATTGCGGTCTGGCTATGTATGACTGTGGGAAAAAGACATTTATTTTTGGTATATAAGACTCACCTACGAAAGCCCCTCTTCTCTGATGGACAGGACTGCTTTGAACATGTTATTACATACATGATTCTCATACATCGAACACAACGAAGTTTTGCAGTTGTGCAGAAACCGAATTGCATCATACGTGATTGAGTGCGCTTTCATATTCAGTTATACCACTTGTAAATATAACTATTGTAATATAGAATTTGTAATAAAGTATGATCAATTTAAAGATTCGCTTGCTTACATTTCAAAAACTCACGCTCAATAAAGAAATACATAATTCACAATAGACGGATTTCGAACCGAATTTACACGTTCACGTATGTATGCTGTAATTCGGTCCAAGGTAATACATCTGTCTCCAGAGTTACAATGGGATATTTTTCACAAATAAGTGTGGCCAATAAAAGAAATACATCTATTGTGAATGGCGTATTTGTGATTAAACCAATTTTAGAATTATACACCCTAATTAGAGAAACAGAAAGACAAATAGTTTATATGAAATATTTTTTTTATTTGGTATAGGTTAAACTCCTCATCGTTAGCATGGAGTGTAGCGAACTTAAGAAATACATCTACTGTGAAGGGCATTAAATTACAATACAGCACATATAATGAAAAATTAGTATAAAATTTTTATAAGTATTTAAAATTAGGTTGGCAAACGATGCAATGCAATGCGCACAACCTTGAGACTGCATTTCTTTGGACAGTATAACTTCAGCTGTGTTTTATTTGGTACTATACAGTGCAGTGCAATGCATTTTGTATGAAAATGACATCTGTCCAGGACAACGAAGTTCTTGATAATTCACCAGTACAGACTTATTTAGAACATCTGTTATCAGGATTGGTCTCTGATATGTCTTTCACAAATAAGTGTGGCCAACTGAAGAAATATCTCTATTGTGAATGATAAAATTAAAACCAATTGTTTATACAATTGCCTAAACATTTGTTGAAAATTTTAGTTGTAAATTTTATAAACATTGGCAATTTTTCCTCTCATTGTTTTGACAGGTTGGCAAATGACGTTACCACCACATGGCAAACAAACAGATTTGTACTGGAAACTTTAGTTGCGTTTTATATTTGACACATATATTTTTTTGGCGTAGAGACGAAGCATATTGAAATTGGAAAAAATCGGTTCAGATTTGGATATAGCTCCTATATTAAGCTGCGACTTTTGTCTTTCCTTACTGGTTTTACTTATTTCAATGTGCGCTTTCGCAAATTCAAATTGAATCGATAATACACAAAAATTAAATATTTCAAGCTTTTTTTAAAAAAGATGTAAAATAAGAAACAAGTTAAAACGTGCTAAGTGCGGCCGGGCTGAATCTTATATACCCTCCACCACAAGTCGCATTTGTTGAGTTCTTTTCCCGATATCTCTTTTTAGGCAAACAAAGGATAAAAGAAAAAGTATTTGTGCAAAATTTCGAGCCGCTAGTTACTCCTTTAAAAGTTAACGTGCTTTCGACAGACAGACGGACGGACGGACATTTCTAGATCGATTTAACATGACATGACTATTAAGAATGTATATACTTTATGGGGTCTTGGATGAATATTACGAGGAGTTACAAACAGAATGACGAAATTGGTATACCCCCATCCTATGGTGGAGGGTATAAAAGTAATGGGCGTATCCACGCAAGCTGCATATTGTTATAAAAAAATTGACAATTTTAATGATTTTCATGGGGCCTATCCACTTTATGTCTTCGCAAGTGTCCTTACCTTTTATTAAGCATAAGTCGCTGATACACACTAAAAACATTTTTGGCTTGGCATAATCTTGGGTTTGGCATAATCCAATGCTTAAATAAAACATGGATACTAATTATTCTACATTATAGCAGTTTTTGAGTTGTTAATTTAAATATAACGGATATGAAGGTAAATAAGATTTAGGTATGTAGGTGGAATTGCTACTCTGAATGCACCAATTATTTTGTCAATCATTTGCATAATGACACTCAACATTTTCAGAAATGCTCTCGTATTTGCCCCATGAAAGCCTAAATGATTGGGTAACTTAATATGCCATCAATATTCCAAAATCATTATCAAGATTTACTATGGAAATGCATCAATGCCATCTAGAGTTGGTGGGGCGGACCATTGCTAGAGAGAGGCATATGCATGCATGGTGGCCATGGCACCATAGCACATTTATGCATGGTAGAACGATTCCCCACAAAATGGCACGGAGCACGGACCCAATTTCCCAATAACAAACATGACACGCGACACTATGGTTGGCTGCTAATGGTGAACCACATCCAACATTAATTCAGCATTACTTCAGCCAGTACAAAACCGAGGCCTATCCAGCTGCATTGTGCTGGACTGTGCATGAAGGGGATGTGGTTCTTTTATTTGTGTTTTTTTCCCTCTTTTATAGTGACCATTATTCTTTGGTGTTGGCATCACTTTTGCCCCAGGGCCAACATCATCCATTTGCATTTTTTCAAATATTTATTCATAGATATGAATTTCAGTTTTGGATTAACCAGAGACCATAAACTCTGGACTTTTGGTTGCATTGCATTCAAATCCCGCCATTAAGGCCATGCTGAAATTTGGTGTGGAATAAATCACTCGTCGTCATGGTTCATGCTTTAAATGAGGTATCAGGCAAAAGGAAGATAATGAATCATTTTATATACGAAAGCTTCACCACCACCACCACCACAATCTCCCATAGGACTAGCTTCTGCCTACTTGGTTTGGTTTTTTTTTTTTTGTTTTTTGATGACTAACCAATATGTAACCTCAGGTCGTGAGTACTCCCTGTTTAGTTTAACAAACACCTTTGTGTACTTTCTATAGCTCACTTTTTTTGTCTTTTCGTTGGAAACATAAGTCATCATCACTAAATAAAAAAACCGACCCCCCCCCCCCCCCCCCCCAACTCAAGCCAGCCTGAGGTTACTTTGATTTCATTCAAATGTGGTTTTGGAGTTTTTTTTTTTTGTCTTCCTTAAACTACAGCCTTGATCAACTTTAAATGAAAGGAAATCATAAAATTGGATGTGAAATTTGAGTAGTGTTTGCAAAAGTGTGTATTGAGCGATGGTTTCTTCGCCCCCGGGGTGGGCTTCTGGAAAGCGACACTTGTTTAGGCGTAACCTTTTTAAGGATTAAATTACATTAGTTGCCTCCCATTTCATTCCTGTTGTCGTTTTCACTTTTGAAATGTGAAATCGAAAATGATAGAAGGCAATTTAATCTTTGGCAAATTGGTTGGTAGTAATTAATAAAGTAAATGTAACTAAGCAAAAAAGGAAAGCTAAAGTTAAAGTTAAAGGAGGCAGCACATGTGATTTGGAAATTGAAGAAATGCGTGAAGAAAAAAAACAAATTATTATACCATTCACAATAGACGCATTTCTTCAGTTGATAACAATTAAGAAAAACATACCATGGCAATCCTGGAAACATATGTGCAGTAATACCTCGATTTATGCCGAGGTTGGTTCATAAAAATCGGAACGTAAATTGCAATTCAAATAAAACACCAATTATATTGGTTTTACAGTGTAGCGGAAATGAAGTGTTACCAAGTTTGCACTGGTATACCTGTCAAACTAGAAATGTCAGCTACATGATATTTGTTTTATTGACAGCTCATTATATTTACTGGGCTTTTTTAGTACTATATAGTGCAAATCACGATTAATCGTTTCTATTATTGCATGTTATCGATAACTTTCCAGTACAACTTTGCACTCATATTTTATCCAGAACATCCGACTTATGCTGGATAGGACTCAGGATTTACTAATAGAAGGTTAAGTCACTTACTAAAACATAAAGTGGATAGGTCCCATGAACATCATTAAGATTTTCAAAATCTGCCTATTGTGAATGTTGGCAGATATCAGTAAAAATTTGTTTCTCTTACAAAATTCAGCATACCCTCCACCATAGGATGGGGTTAGACTATTTTCATCATTCTGTAACTGTAACTCCTCGCTGTAACTCCTCGAAATATTCGTCTAAGACTCCATAGAGTATATATATTCTTGATGGTCATGACATTTTATGTCGATCAGTCACGTCCGTCCGTCCATATGTCTGTCAAAAGCACGCTAGCTTTCGAAGGACTAAAGCGAGCCGCTTGAAATTTTGCACAAATACTTCTTATTAGTGTAGGTCGGTTGGAATTGTAAATGGGCTATATCGGTCCATGTTTTGATAAAGCTGCCATATAAACCGATCTTGACTTCTTGAGCTACTAGATGGCACAATTCTTAACCGATTTGTCTGAAATTTTGCTTAAGGTATTTTATTATCACTTCCAACTACTGTGTTGAGTATGGTTGAAATCGGTCCATAACCTGATTAGGCTGTCATATAAACCTATCTAGGTTTTTGACATCTTGAGCGTCTAGCGGGCGCAATTACAATCCGATTTGGCTAAAATTTTGCACAAGTTGCACGGGTTAAGTTATGACTTCCAACAACTGTGCTAAGTATGGTTTAAATCAGTCCATAACCTGATATAGCCGCCATATAAACCGATCTTGAATCTTTACTTCTTGAGCCACTAGAGGTCGCAATTCTAGTCCGATTTATCTGAAATTTCGCATGACGTGTCATGACTATCTGGGACACGGTTTTTTTGTTTGTTACGTAGAATCAAAAACGGCTGAACAGATTTTCTTAAAATTTTCACTGATTGTGTAAGTTTGTCTGGAAGGAAACATAGGCTATATAATTTTTAGATATCGGATGGGAGCGGTCCCTCCCCCTTACCCCAACTATGTCATCCAAAACCAAAAGTGGACCGATATGCACAATATGGGCGTCAAATGAAAGGTATTGGAGACTAGAAAACGTATATCGTATTAAAATTTGAGTCCAAGTACTCAGCGGGCTTTCACCAAAAACTCCTCTAAATTGATATATTCGACGTTCATGTCAATATGGACCTCAAATAAAAAGTATTCTACAATAGATTTCGGCCCACCCCAAGTACCCGCAAATGGGCATATTAGATATCCCATATGGGGTGTAATTTACACCCCATATGGGACTCAATGAACGTTATTTGAGAGTAAATGATATGACATTAAAATTTCTGTTCAAGTCTAGGTGGCATTTTTCCTTCCAAAAATAAGTCAAATAGGTTAATTGACCCATTATGAATTAACGAATTTGATAACCAATTTTGGAACCAAGCGTTAGAGGGTACGCCCTAAAGCACCCCCTAAACGTCATTTCCGATTATGGCAATATGACAAAACAACAGATCTCAGATCTCCCTATTATAAAAAAGCTATTTCATGTTTAAATTAATTGATTTTCGAGAAATTGATGCTCATTTTCTGGACAAAGTCCCTGGGGTCCACCCCACCCTCAAACAGAATTTATTTACCGATCATGTCACATGAAATGTATTTGAATGTAGAGCAAGGAGCGTATATTTACATTAAGGGGCAAGTGTTTCTCTAAACCGGAAATATTTACCACTACGATAATATAGGACTCAAAAGAAAGGTATTTTCTCACACACCAATGAAAGCTTTCCGATTAAAGTTTAAACTCAATGATGAGGGACTTTTTTTATAGCCGAGTCCGAATGGCGTGCCGCAGTGTGACACTTCTTTGGGGAGAATTTTTTACATAACCATGCATGGCAAATGTCGCTAGAATTAAGAGGGGATCACCACCGCTTTAAATTTTGTCCGATATTATCGTCAGGATTTGAACGTAGGCGTTCAACGTTATAGACGGACATAAGCTACAGAGGCACGAATTCGATATACACCTTCAGGGCGAAGTGTCCCAACCCTAAAAAGATATTAGAGAGTTAAAGAAGGCGCAGCGGAGCGGGCCCGGTTCGGCTAGTATAACATAAAATTTTAACAAACAGCGAATGAGAGAATGTAAACAAAGAACAAATTGAAATCCTTAATGCCGAATACTGCCAAAAATTCAAAAAATTTTATGTTATCTGATCGCTTGACTTAACCTTATTCAGAGAATCCTGATGGGCACATTTGTTCATAGGGTACATTTCCACTTTTTGTTTTTGGCAACTGACCTAGCCTTCTTGACTGAGCCATTAGGTGTATGCATAAATTGGTAATTTTTCTTACACTTTTCTGCTTACTAAAAGAAAACGTGGCTATATTTATTGGCTCCAATAATTCCACACAACTCATGACTTCATATGATAAGAATCAAAAGTCTTTGTAACTTTGACACATTACAATTTAGTTCGGTGATCACCCTCACACTCACTTCAATAACAATATAGAATGAATATTGAAAAGAACTAACAATTCCTATTGTGTTTCCAGTGCAACTTGAACTTTGGAGGCCTTTTTTGTTGTCCAAGCATATTGGTGTTTTGGTCAGTGTGTGGGAGATTGCTAAGCTGGAACTGCTCAATTCCAACTCAATCAGCAATGTGACAATGAATGGGAAGAGGAGCCAGGTTGTATTGTAAGCCAACGTCACAACAACAACAACGAACGACCAAGTCGACCCCAATTTAGCCTTGAGCATTTGAATAATTTATGCATACACATATGTAGACTGGGTGTATGTATGTGTGTACACATGTGTTGTGCATGCATGGAAGGTATGATTCCATGTAATGATGTAGAATTTTACCTTTATTTCAACCAACTTCAATATAGCTGTTGTATTAGACATACTTACTTACATACTATATGTATGTAAATGACACTTGAGGTATAGTTGAAAGTATATATCATGATGTTTATATATACAAACACCAACACATACATATATCGATAGAAACACAGCAAACATAAATATATCAACTCTCCCCCTGTACTCGTTCTCTCGTTTAGACTCTTTTTCGCTCCCAGACTTATGATTGGCTTTGTTTTGTATTCAGACGCTTTTTTCTCTGTTCAATTCGAATTCAAAGCTATGGAGCAGCACTGAGTAAGCCGCCACAACAACATTCTGGGTTTGAGTAAGTAGGTCAAGAGGAGGTATGGAGTGTAGAGAAATGGCAGACACCATGTGCCCCCACTCCATAACTCCAAACAGAGTTTGTACTTGATGTGTACTCGTTTTACTAAGGCGTTCTCTAAAGTCTGAGCAAACATGTGGGAAATTCAAACAAGTCAGAGAGTATAAGCAAAACAAATAATCGAGAATACTTCTTGTTAGCAGTGTAAATGAAGATTAGTCATTGTTGTGTGTGTTGTTAGGTTTACGATTTTTTTAAACTAGAGTTATTTCGAAATTTTTAGGTTTAAACTATTAGATGTATTTTATTTTATTTACTATTTACTATCGATAATCGCAACATTCGATATTTTCGATAGTTTTAATAATAAATAACGATAGTATAGATACCGTTAATTTCCCATCACCTATATTTCAAACGAAAATGAGAAGTAAAAAATCGATTTATATAGAAGCAATATCAAAGCACAGACCAAATAAAACCAAGGTTAATAAAGTCAGTTGGAAGTCATAAGAGAAATCATTGTACAAATTTTTAGTTTAATCGGATGAAAATTGCGCCATCTATAGGCGCAATGTATCTTTAAGGTACATTCAGTATCGGATTGCTTTTTATTGTTAAGTTTTGGAAAAAATTTAACTTTTGTGATAGTATCCATCGGAAAAATATCAATCGATATTCAGCCAAAAAATTAAATATCGATATTTTGCCAGTTCTAGTTCTGGTGCCGAATTATCGCATACGCTTCCGAATCGAATGAAATGACATCTCGTATTTAATTGATGTTATACCCCTTTTATAAACATATTAATGTCAAACTTTTTATAAATTAAGAACCACTTAAACATTTACGTTCTTAAATTTCAAAAATTATCTTTCAATAAAGAAATACATAATTCACAATAGAAATATTTCGAACGCGTTTACTCGTTCAAGTATGCGGTAATTCGACCCCTGGGTAAATAACCTATGCAGCCTTATGTGAAGGCCACCGTAGGGCAGAGGTAAGCAAGTCCGCCAATTACGCTGATCGCCTGGGTTCGAATCCAGGCGAGATCATCAGAAAAAATTTTCAGCTGTGGTTTTCCCCTCCTAATTCTGGCAACATTCGTGAGGTACTATGCCATGTTAAAACTTCTCTCCGAAGAGAGAGCGGCACGCCGTTCGGACTCGGCTATAAAAAGGAGGCCCTTTATCATTGAGCTTTAACTCAAATCGGACTGCACTCATTGATATGTGAGAAGTTTGCCCCTGTTCCTTAGTGGAATGTTCAGGCCAAAATTTGTAAATTTGTAAAAATGTTTTTTTCTTACAAAGTTCAACATATAGCACGTCTTCGCATTATTCTCTGGGTTCGAATCCTGGCGAGACAATCGGAAAAAATTCTTAGCGGTGGTTTTCCCCTCCCAATGCTGGCAACATTTGTGAGCTACTATGCCATGTTAAAACTTCTCTCCAAAGAGTTGTCGCACTGCGGCACGCGGTTTGGACTTGGCTATAAAAAGGAGACCCCTTATGATTGAGCTTAAACTTGCCCCTGTTCCTTAGTGGAATGTTCAGGCCAAAATTTGCAAATTTGTAAAAATGTTTTCTCTTACAAAGTTCAACATATATCACATCCACCTTTTTTTCTTTTTATTTCACATCTTTTCCAAATACGGCTTGAAATGTTTCAATTTTGTGTATTGATATAAACAAACGCACATTGCGAGAATGTAAGAAAAACGTAAACAATGAAAAGTTTGAAAGCTTAATCGAGAAAATTAAAAGAAAATTGCATATCAGCTGATCGCTTGGCTTCACCTGGTTAAGTGAATCCTTCTATCCTCAGTGCAGGCATATCTAGTACATCTAAAGAAATACGTCTATTGTGAATGATATTAATAAAGTGGCAACACAAATAAACACTCATTTTTGTCTTTATGGCTTGCTTGTCGATAATACAGGACTTTTATATACTAATTTTTTTTAATTTTTAAACTATCTCCTCTTATATACTGCCAACATAATCATCTTTATATTTTTTAGCCATCAAATTAAGAGTTTACACAAAGCCATCTATCTCCATCTTCTCCATGGCTGATATAGTACCACTTAAAAACAATTCGCGGCCGCATTTAACCTCTTCGAACCTCTTGGCCTCAGCATAGTTAACTTCACTCTATCATTCAAATGCCCACTCTTTCCTTCCTTCCTGCCTTTGTGTTCTACAAGCAATGCTTTGCAATAAGCAATCCTCATACCGTTACTTAACTTACAGGCACTGACAATTTTCATTACGGAAAGCAAAAAAGTCTGACTTTCCCACTCATTGCCGGGCGTCCTTTCTTGTCTTACTAAGACAACAAAAAGTCGTGAAGTACTACAATACTCGAAACTACTTGTAATGATGATAATAATAATAAAACAAAAGCAGAATTGTTGGTGGGTTGTGTGTGTACGACAGGCAAGGCACTTCTTATACTTTGCCATTTATTCATTTACATTTCTATTTTGCTTATTTTATTGCTTAATATTGCTTGTCTATGGTGTGGCTTGCCCTCCTTATTTCATATAGAGATGGACAGGCAGGCCGACCCGGTTTGCTTGCCAGCCAGCCAGCCTTAGAAAATATGCATTAATGGTGGCCAATGCTTGAAACTAAGCCAGAAGTTTCATACCCAATTAACCCGTAAATTGTATGTATGGCAAAAAGCTTAGCTATAACTTGTAGTTAATGACAACAGTGCAACACAGAGAGGACAAACCTAAAGAGCCAAAGACATCATGTGGTGCTTTAGAAAAAAAATTATTTTCTCCTTTAAGAAAATGTATTTTTTGATATATACGACCTAGGTATTTATGTTAATTTATTGTTTTAATAAATTTACTAAAAACAACATGAATTATTTTCTCTTCAGTGACGATCAGTCCAAAAAATTTTTACAAAATAAAAATGGTGGCATTGCATACCATTACATATGATGTGAAAAATTGCAATGTCATTCACAATGGATGTATTTCAGTAGTTGGCCACACTTAATTGTGAAAAACCAAACAAGGTGTCGTTAATTATTTTATTTTTCTTCAAAGCAAGCAGCCCTGCCTAAAAGTTGATAAATTAAATTTATAGCAAAAAGAAAAGAAAGAAATATACGCACTTTGACATCATAACGGGACACATTGTCTATTGGTATCATAACGGGACATATCAGTGCGGCAAGTGATAGCATGTGTAGGGCATGCGGGGAAGATGATGAAACGTTGGACAATAAAGGATTTTGTAAGTAGCACAGAAGTCCTAACTTAAAATTTTCTTCTTAGAGGTTACTTTATAGTTTTTAGAGCGCACAACAAGCCGATTACTGTCGCAGGTGTATGTCCATAGTGGCATGGGGCAGATTAATATCTGTATCCTCTTTTCAACCTAACCTAACCTACGCACATTGGAGGCTTAGACCACCGTACGCCTATATATGTACATCTATTACGCCATAGTTTCCTCCCCGGGAAAGTAAACAATGGATATTTAGAAAATGCAAACGACGCAAACAGCATGTCATTGAAAGCAGAATTTTGCTTGCGGCATGTTCTAAGATAACTCTCATTTATCTGTATTCACAAGTGTCACCAACCAGTGTACTTGCGAACTTCAAATTCATTGTCAATAATGTTCTACATAAGCCTGCACTGGGAATTTATCCAGAACTTCGTCGTAGTGAATAGGTAGATGCCATTTCCATACAATTTTCGCTCTACTGCACGTTTTGGTACTAAAATAATGATTAAGGATTAATCATTGACCTCTTTTAAACAATCATCTTTCTCCTGTAGTTTGAGGTTAGTTTATCACCTCTCAACAACGTACTAAAAACTTTGGGGACATTTTATTTTTACAAAACCCCTCAACCCCTTTTGGATGTTAAGATATTTTTAACGATACTAAGCTGACTCGAAGTGTATAATAAATTTTATTCTAACGGAACTTGCATGCCACAAAGTTTGCAAGTTTGGCCATTTGTGGCTTTTATGATATTTGACTCATCATCATAGACACTGACAGTCGGACGTATTTGGAACTTTAGAAGACTTTTAAATTAATTATGCAAAAGTTGTACGACTTAAATTTTCCTCATTTTGTACCACCCACCCGTCAACTCTTTCCCCCATTCTTCCACCAGCTGACCGACCACAATTCTTTGAAACAGGAAACATAAAAATAATCAGCAAATTAAAACTGCCGTTGGTTGCCATTTAAACCAAAAGCAAGCAGAACCATAAAAAAATTTAAATTGCCTTTAAACTTATGCTCAACAAGTAATTAACCCAAACCATGTGTTCTTTCTTCTTCTCTTTCCAGATACCGATGGATTAAGAATGGCAAGAAATTCGATTGGCAAGCCTATGATAATCGCATGTTGCAACAACCCGGTCGTGGTACACTCGTCATTACCTCGCCGAAAGACGAAGATTTGGGCCAATATCAATGTTTTGCTGAGAATGAATTTGGTATTGCCACCTCGAACTCGGTCTTTGTGCGCAAGGCCGAGTTAAATGCGTTCAAGGAGGATGAGAAGAAGATTGTCGAAGCCAATGAGGGTGAACCCTTCTCGTTGCAGTGTCAGGCGCCCGATGGCTGGCCCAAGCCCACCGTCAATTGGTTGATCCAAAACACATTTGATGCCGGCATCAAGACCATCAACAACTCACGCATGACCCTGGATCCCGAGGGTACCCTGTGGTTCTCCAATGTTACCCGTGATGATGCCTCGTTAGATACCTTTTACACTTGCTCAGCTACCTCAGTGTTCCGTAATGAGTACAAGATTGGTAATCGTGTCCTTTTGGATGTCAAGCAGACAGGCATTAGCCCTTCGCAAAATAAATTCCCTCCCCGCCAACAATATGTGACTCGTAAGAATGAAGTGGCGTTACGTGGCAAATACGTGGAGCTGTACTGTATCTATGGTGGTACGCCGCTGCCCGAAACGATTTGGAAAAAGAATGGAGCTCCCATTAACTGGGGCGATCGCATATCTCAGGGCCACTATGGCAAGTCTTTGGTCATACGCTATGCCACCTTCGAGGATGCTGGCACCTACACCTGTGATGTGTTCAATGGTGTAGGCAAGGGCCAGTCTTATTCCATTAATTTAGAAATTCAAGCCGTCCCCTATTTCACTGTAGAGCCAGAAATACAAAATGCTGCCGAAGATGAGACTGTCGAGTTCCGTTGCGAAGCTTTGGGTACTCCTGAGCCCACTATCCAATGGATCCACAATGGTAAACCCATAGCACAAGCAACCCCCAATACCAGACGCATTGTGGAAACCAATCGCATCATTATTCGCGATTTGGTTAAGACTGACACAGGCAATTATGGTTGTAACGCCACCAACTCCCTGGGCTATGTATACAAGGATGTCTACCTAAATGTGTTGGCCCTGCCCCCAGAGATTGAGGCACCTCCCCGCAAAGAAGCCACTGTGGCCGGTAAAAATGTTACCATGCGTTGTCGTGTCTTTGGTGCCCCCAAGCCCCAAGTAAAATGGCTGCACAATGGCCGCGAATTGACAGGTGGACGCTTCACTGTCCTCCCCAGTGGTGATCTACACATCCAACAGGTTATCCATGATGACTTTGGCCAGTACACATGTTATGCTAAGAATAAATTTGGTGAAAAATCAGCCAATGGTTCGCTGGAGGTGAAGGAAGCCACTCGCATTACCCAGGGTCCCCAAAATTACGAAGTATCTGCGGGTCAGTCGGCCACCTTCCGTTGTAACGAGGCCCACGATGACACTTTGAATTTGACCATTGAATGGTGGAAGGATTCGCAACAAATCGATTTTGAGGCCGAGGCTCGTTTTGTGAAGACCAATGACAACTCGCTGACCATTGCCAAGACCATCGAACTGGATTCTGGTGAATATACCTGTGTGGCCCGCACCGAACTGGATGAGGCCTCTAGCAGTGCCAATCTCATTGTGCAGGATGTGCCCAACGCCCCTCTGCTCAAGGAAGTTAAATGTCGACCAAATGTAGCCGAAATCACCTGGGAACCACGCGGCGATAATCGTTCTCCCATCCTCCATTACACCATTCAGTTCAATACCTCATTCACTCCGGCCTCCTGGGATGTGGCCTACGAGAAGGTGCCCTCGACGGACACCTCATTTGTGGTAGATATGTCGCCATGGGCCAATTATACATTCCGAGTGATTGCCTTTAACAAGATTGGACCCTCTCCCCCTTCGGGTCATAGTGAAGTGTGTACCACCCAACCCGATGTGCCCTATAAGAATCCCGATAATGTCCAAGGACAAGGAACTGAGCCCACCAACTTGGTGATAACATGGACTTCTATGCCCGAAATCGATCACAATGGTCCCAACTTCCAATATCGTGTTCATTGGAAGCGTGACATACCAGCAGCTACCTGGAATACAAAGGACATCTTCGATTGGAAACAAGACAGTTTGGTGGTGGAGGACCAGCCCACGTTTGTGCGTTATCTAGTTAAGGTGGTGGCCATCAATCAAAATGGACAAGCCAATGTTGCGGCCGAGGAAGTAGTAGGCTGGTCAGGAGAAGATCGTAAGTAGCAATAGCCCTCTCCTTTAAGAAAATATTGATCTTGTTCTTATTTCTCTTGGTTACAGGTCCTTTGGAAGCCCCCACCAATTTCAGCATGACCCAGGTTGTAGGTGCCACCTCGGCTATTTTGAACTGGAATCCCGTTAATGTGGAATCCATTCGTGGACACTTCAAGGGCTATAAGATTCAGACCTGGACCGAAAAGGAAGGTGAGGAAGGTCTGCGAGAAATTCATGTCAAAGGTGATTCAAATCAGGCCTTGGTTACACAATTCAAACCGGATAGCAAGAACTTTGCTCGCGTCTTGGCCTATAATGGACGTTTCAATGGCCCCGCCAGTGCTGTTATTGATTTTGATACACCCGAAGGTGTCCCCTCGCCAGTAGAGTCATTGAATGCCTATCCCATGGGCTCCTCGGCTTTCTGGTTGGTATGGAAGAAGCCCTTGAATCCCAATGGCAAACTTACCGGCTACAAGGTCTACTATGAGGAAGTCAAGGGCAGCTATGTGGGCGAGAGACGTGAATATGATCCCCATATTACCGATCCACGTGTGACCAGCATGAAGATGGCTGGTTTAAAACCCAATACCAAATATCGCATTGCCTTAGCGGCCACCACTAAGGCGGGAGAAGGCACCGAGTAAGTGTCAAAAGAAGGAGGAGGAAGGAAGGCTTGTTTTCTAATAATTTTTTTAAATTTCAGACATTTCATTGAAAAACGTACCCTAACCGAAGAATCCAAGGAACCCGCAGTTCCCTATTTCGAATATCAGCAAGAGCCCTCAGACAATGGCTTGGCCAAATTCCGCATTAACTGGATACCCAACAAGGAAGGTCATACCGGTACACATTTCTTCACCAAATACAGGTAGGAAGCAGGTGGTGGGAAATGTATTTTCGTTTCCTTATTTATTAAATGCTCTTCGGTTTTCTTTTTTTTTCAGGGTCAAGGGTGAAACCCAATGGAATACCACTCCCGAGGAAAAGAATCGCGATTACCAAGAGGTAGCCGGTTTAGATCCTGAATCTGTCTATGAATTCCGTGTAGTGGCCGTTGATGGTCATTTCATGAAGGAAAGTGAAACGCGGGAGGTAGATATTGGAGCCGTTGAGGGTCCCATAAAGGTGCCCAATGAAAATTTGGCCAATGCCGGCTGGTTTATCGGCATGATGTTGGCCTTGGCCATCATAATCATTCTGTTCATAATCATTTGTATAATACGCCGCAATCGTGGTGGCAAATATGATGTGCACGATCGCGAAATGGCGAATGGCAGACGCGACTACCCCGATGAAGGTGGTTTCCATGAATACTCACAGCCGTAAGTTTTTCAAATTTGGGTGATAAAGAGACAGGCAAAGGTAAACTAAATCTTTTTTTGTTCATTTTGCAGATTGGACAACAAGAGCGCTGGTCGCCAGTCTGTTAGTTCAGCAAAACCAGGCCTGGAAAGTGATACCGATTCCATGGCCGAATACGGTGATGGTGATACAGGTATGCGTTTCGATATTCTATAAGCCGCTGTGGTTTCTTTCAAGTGACTTATTTTGTTTTTGTTTTTTATTTTTACTTTATGTAATTGTTTTGTTGTATTATTTTCCATTGATTTTAAATTCTTTTCTTACTTTTTTTTGCATTTATGTTGAAAATGAGCTCAGCGGGGGCGCGTAAACTTCAACAAACTTTACCTACTTTGTCAGAGCACATAGATGAGACTTCCGCCCCTCAGTCTTTTGGTATTAAGAAGTAATTAGAAATTCAATTTCAAAATTTTGTAATTTACCATTGAAGTTTCATATCAAAAAATCGTCCTCCCAAAAAAAACGTCTTCAAGGTAAAGAAAGAGTTTATGCATGTCTTTTTTACTTGAGTTATTAATGCGTTTTAAAATAAACAAAGAAACCATGTTTCCGCTCGCCTTTAATTCTGCCAAGTTTGCTGTTAATCCAAATTTGAAATATGCTTTTTGTTTGAATTAAAAAAAATGTTAAGCCCTAAGCGATATTGAAAACTCTAGTTCAAATTTATTTGCGTTATTGAACTAACTAACCCCTTTCTAATAGCCACTAAGCGCTTTGAAATTAGATTGTCAATAAAAAAATCCCAAGATGCTGTTGAAAAGGAAAACTAGAAATAAACGGGAAATTTTACAACCTTACTATGAAAAATTATGCAAGCTGTCAGTTCATCAAAACTGATAAGATTTTGAGGTATTCTTATTTTGCCATTTCGCTTGTAACATCTGGAAATATTTTCTCAAGGCCCTTGATTGCCATGATAGTCTAATGTTGAGTTGGCGATACAAGTCTTTATGCCTTTCGTAAGCCGCCAAACTTTAAGAAGGCCAGCCTCTTGAAATTTTATACTAAACAAAGACTTTGCCATTCCATTTGCATTTCTTCGAAATGTTGATTTAAGATCCTTTAAAAATGTATGCAGATTAAGCGTTGTCCGTCTGTCCATAGCTATATAATTTTCTAACCAATAAAGCCATATTCTTAACACTTTACATTCATACATATGTTGTAGGTATAAGTCCCACATAAAACATCTCCCGATGTGGCTAAGTCCCACATAAAACATCTCCCGATATGGCTTCTTAAGCTGTGGTACACATAAAAAAAAATTTCTGTTACACATAAAGAAATAGATAAAAATCGGTTTCAACCATATTTCCATAGTCGGCAAACATGGCCGGCTTGGGGGGTGTTTTGGGGGATGGGAGGCCACTCAGTGAGTTGGCCTTGAAAATATATGTCGGATTTGTGCTCTACTCTAAAAACCCTCTAATTTGAGCCTCATATTCGAATAGTAAGCAAATACTTCCTATTTGGGTGGTGTGTGGGGGTGGGGTGGCCCCATAGACACTTTTCCCGAATATTGATATGAAATTCGTGCTTTACTCCCAAAAACCTTTCATTTCAGCCCCATATTGCTATGGTCGTAAATTTGTCCCCTTTGAGGGAACTTTTTGGTGAGAGGCGGCCCCCAAGCAATTAGTCCCATATTTGGATATCAGATTCGTATTCTACGTTCAAATACCTTTTATTCAAGTCCCATATTCCCATGGTCAGTAAATAAGTCCTGTTAGGGGGGTGTTTTGGGAAATATTGTCGTGATTGGTCTAAATATATGTTTGGTAGGTTTCAGGGTGGGGCAGCCGCCCTAGGTACCCCATCCGAAATTTGGATACCAAACTTTTATTTTTAGGGTACTATATGAGAGCACACATAATTTCGCTTAAATCACACCACCCATCTTCGAGATCTGGCGTTTCTGAAAATTAGGGTAAGAGGGAGGGTCTGAACCCCCTCTCCTTTAGATATCAAAAAATGTACAATAGTACCCTATTTTCACCACGGGGTCATTATGCGCCATCTGTGAAAATTTGAAGAAAATCGGTTCAGCCGTTTCTGAGTCTATAAGGAACACACAAACATACAAACAAACAAACCTACAAACACAAATTGATTTTTATATATAAGATTTCGTCTTTACGCGGAAGACATCATCTGGAATAGAACAAATAATTTCCCGTATAGCTCGATTGAGTCTTGTGTCGTTGTCAGTATGTATGAGTATGCAACGCACTGACAACGACGCAGGACTCAACGGCGCGGTAGTAGGAAGCTTTTCGGAAGACAAAATTTCTTGAAACATTTTTCGAAATATTTAGGAAACTTTCTCTAAAAACATAGTTTTTTTTAATAAGATTTTCAGTATTAGAAACAAAAAATCAAATTTTTGTCCTCAAAAAATATTTTGTTTTTATTTTTGCAAATACCCTCCAAGCTTGAAATAATAAAGGATCAGCAAACTAGTACTTGGCATCATTTTCTTGTTATGGCTTTGTTTCGTTCATAATTATTATTACAGTACTTATACCACTTCAGTGCTTGTTGTTTCGGCTGTCATACTTAAAGAAGCAAACAATCAATCGTTCAATCAAACAATCATTCATCCATCTTGGCAATGAGCAACATAGACAAGTCATCCTCCAAAAAAAAAAAAAGCAAAAGGAATGTTTGAGCTCAAATGTGAACTAAAATTGAAATCTCAGCTCATTTTCATCAATATGCAAACAGAATAACCAAAACTAAACTACAAATGCAAAGTTTCAATTAATTATTAAAATACCTACATATATGGTTTTATTTACACAATTTGTTTATATTCATTATTTTTTTTCATTAATTCATGTTTTGTTTTTTCTTTTTGAATTTTTATATATATTTTCTGTTTCATTATGCGTACGTGTGGGTTTTATATTATAATAAAATTGAAATCTTCACCATGTTGTGTAAACACCACCCAACAAATCCACCACCACCACCACTACCACTACCACTTTTGTCTACTACGTGTTAATGTCAACCACCTTGAACACCCATAATCCACACAACGATAATTAATCAAATGTGTGTGACCGACCACCCCATTGTCTACACACACACACAACGACTTAAATGCTTCGAATGGGGCTTATGGATTGGATATTATGCTATTTATCTGTAACGTGCTTTAACTGTAACGTGTTGGTGTTTTTTATTTTATTCTTGGGGGCGAATTTTGAACCTTAGGTCTGAACGAAGATGGTTCTTTCATAGGCCAATATGGACGTAAACTTTGATTTAGTTTAATTTCTAACAAGTAAACAACTTTTTTAAAAGTAACAAAACAAAAATAGTTATAAAAAAAACAAACCATGTGAAAAAGTAATCAATCATCTCCACCACCAACGCCGCCGCCAAGATACTGATGACAAAAACAAAAACCAATTCAATAAATTCCAAAATTAAAAAAAAAAAAATCAGCTACTTCACTCCTATTATACCCAAACAATAAATCCAAGTTTATTTTGTATTTAGGTTTAAAAAAAAAAAACAAAAATTTAAAAATACTGCCAGCAGCTATATTATTTGTTTATTTGTATGTTTTTTTTTTTATTTCTTATTTTAATTAAAATTGCAATCTCGAATCTTAAAACAAAACGACGAATCATCATTGGATATAAATATTTTTGTCAGTAGTAATTATGTATAACAAAAACTTTTCGTTTCATTCTCTTTTTTTTTTTCTTTTTTTATAAAATATATTTGTTTTGTTAAAAAAAATAGCAATTATTACATCTATTTTTTTATATAATAATATTAATTTTTTGTCCTTTTTGTATAAGAACATGTGTGTATTTAAATGTAAACAATTTTTTCATACGTCCCCTAGCATCACACCCTAATGTCCAAGCAAATTTCCAATGTATCTTCTTTTTTATCTAGCTCATCGTTTTTATGTGTAATAAGTACCGATGCTTTTCTCTCTTTCATTGTATTGTAACTTTTTTCTGTTTTTTTTTATTATTTTTTATGTAATTGCATATATAGTTTTTTTATAAAACAAGAAAAGCTTAACCTTAAACGTAATTCTTTTTTTTAGTTTAAAAAAAAAAAAAAAAAACAACAGAAAAATATGATTTAAAAAAGAAAACACCAACAAAATCTATCAAAAATGTATGCATATTTGTAATGTTTAATTTTTTTTTTGTAATGTAAATTTAACTTTAGTTAAGTTAAATTTGTACCTCTTTTTCGTATTATAAAAACAAAATATATATAAATTAAAAAAAAAAACAACAAACACAAAAAATATTATTAAAAAATCGTAAAAATTCAATAAAAACCAAAAAAAAAACATTTTTTCTTTCTTCTTTTGTCTTTGAGTTTAATATTTAATTTGGTTTTTTTATTTTTTTCATTTTTCTGTAGCTTGTAAATATTATTTAATATTTGAATTTTAAACATATTGAGCATGTTTGCAAGGATTTTTTCCCATAAAGGTAGATTTTTTTTGATATATTTTATAATTTTTTTAATCTTTTCGTTTCGTTTGTTGTATGCATATCCTCTTCCGTTCAAATGTATTATTGTTCATAGCCCCCACAACAGTCAATTCTTTACAGTTTTGTATACACAAATTTAAGTTTGAAGTATAGCAATAGGAAATTATTGAACTCTATAAGGAGAACCATCTGGGTTGTATATGCAATTTTAGCATTTAAGAAAAGACCTCTCTCATATAAATGAGTAATGTCCCATTCAAGTTTTTTTATAATAAGGGACCTCCTTTATGTTGCCGATTCCGAACGGTACATAACGAAATGAAATTTAATAAAATTGAACTCGATTATATGCAAAATTTAAGGCCACTTTTGACAGGCCCTGAACCTTACGAAATTTCGTTTGTGCAACAACCATTTGCAATTAGATCTGACAAAATATCGATGTTATTATCGATATTTAAAATTTTTTACTAAATATCGACTGAGATTTTTTCTAACGATGTATCGGCAAAATTTACAAATTGCAAATCCTGATCATTCGTATATACACGTATGAAGGGTCCCAAATTCCCAGATTCATGATCTACTCTCAAAAACCTTTCATTTGAAACTCGTTTTATCCTAATTGTCCAATATGTTCGCCTCGGAGATTTGGGTCGGAATTAATAGGTCCGCATTATATTGCATAAACCACTTTTTAATACTCGATTCATTCGAAAACCCATTGAAATTGCCTGTCAAAAGCTTAATATTGGGTTGCTCAAAAAGTAATTGCGGATTTTTTATATAGTCGGCGTTGACAAATTTTTTCACAGCTTGTGACTTTGTAATTGCATTCTTTCTTCTGTCAGTTATCAGCTGTTACTTTTAGCTTGCTTTAGAAAAAAAGTGTAAAAAAAGTATATTTGATTAAAGTTCATTCTAAGTTTCATAAAAAATGCATTTACTTTCTTTAAAAAAATCCGCAATTACTTTTTGGGCAACCCAATAGTTTTGGCAGTTGATCTTAATCTTTCAAACAGTACGCTCGAGAGCATATTTCATGCAATGGGAAGGAGACCTTTCCTCTGTAGTTGACACATACTGTCTTGCGAAAACATAAAGTGGATAGACCCCATGAACATCATTAATATTAGCTGTGTTTTATTTTAGTACTATATAGTGTAGTGCAATGAAATTTATATGAAAATTACATCTACCCAGGACAACGAAGCTCTGGATAAATTACCAGTGCAGATTTATGCAGAACATCTGTTGTCAGAGTTTCCATGATATATTTTTTCACAAATAAGTGTGGCCTCTTGCAGAAATATGTCTATTGTGAATGATAAAATAAAATTCAATTAATATTAGCTGTGTTTTATTTCAGTACTTTATAGTGTAGTGCAATGAAATTTATATGAAAATGACATCTATCCAGGACAACAAAGCTCTGGATAAATTACCAGTGCAGACTTACGCAGAACATCTGTTGTCAGAGTTGTCATGATATATTTTTTTTTTGCAAATACATAAGTGTGGCCACTTGCAGAAATACGTCTATTGTGAATGATAGAATAAAATAAAAGTCAATTATTTATACAATTTCGTGCACAAAACTTTCTAAATTTTATTTGACTGTTATGTGTAAACATGTTTTGCAAATTTTAGTCGTAAATTTTACAACTTTTTCTTCGTATTGTTTTGACGTAACCACCTCATGACAAACAAACTGATTTGCACTGGAAACTTTTTATTTGTGCCCTTAACGGCTTGTTTATCCAATACTAAAATAAAACACAACAATTGTCAAAATCTGGCTATTGTGAATGTCCAGGCGGATTTAACAAGGTGGACTCACGCGAACAGTTGTTAACAGCCGGCCAGGTTTGACGGTATTAAGATGTCAGATTTTGTTTGCATTCTCTTTATTGTCATCTTCTTTCTCGCATATTCTCTGCTCAAGTACGCACACACGAACACAAATTTATTTGTGTGTGTTGGCAAACCGTCGATCAGCTTGATGACAAAATGGCGGATAGCACCATTTGATTTGTGGTTGTTGTACAAATGAGACAACCTTTAATTGTTTCGCCATGTGTGAATGTTAACAAATGTCAGTACATTTTTTTTCTGTGACAAAAGGGAACATTTTGTACATCTACCTGTTATTTTTCTTTTTTTATTTCACATCTTTTAAAATTTTTTAAATCTTTTAAAAAATAATTTTTCTCATAGCCAGGAGTTTTTTTATTTTAATTAAAAAACATTAAAATCATCAATAAAATGTACACAATTATTTAGGGAACGATTTTCGTTGAAACAGCTAACAGAATTCCACTAATGGTCTCTTGTCCCCTTTCTTGTGTACGGGACATAGTATGCAGAGGTTCCACTAATAGGGTATGCGTAGATGAGCAAATGCGAAAGCTTTATTAATGTGTCACCCCCGGCCACCTGTCTGAAATAGTTCGGTCGGGTCACAGCCACTTGGACTTCATTCTGACTAGGTGGTATACGACTACATTCTATACGATCATCTGGGATTAATTCTGTCACCACCATCGGTTATTAGCAGCTGGGTAAATGTTATTTACATATCATAAGCACACTATCTGCATCTGTTACCAGATATCCTTCTTTGTCTCTATAGAACCTAGAAGGCCAGCATACACATCCGCACATTAATTTTTATACCCGCGGGCATAGGAAAAACCATACAGACGCACACATACAGTGAAAACAACTTCGTGTTGCTTCGTTCGGCTGACTCTATTTTATATACCCAGCATCAGAGTTCATGTCCTTAGACGGTCTATTTTCAGGCCTGTCAAGACGTTCCAGAGGTCTGCTTAGCACTTTGCATCTTCCTTTCCATTTTACATAGGGTGAGCCAAATATTCAGGGTCTTCAACAACCCTTCATAATTCTGAAGTAATGACATATTACTGCAATGTTTAATTATATCGCTGTTTTCGTCAACTCTGAAATTAGTACACATATAACAAACAACAAAAGAGATTTATATAAATTAAGTAAAGAACTTGCCTTGATATTATGCAAAGTTATCTTTTTGTCCGTCATTTGCTGCACGATGTTTAGAATTAAACTGAAGAGATGACATTTATTTGCCTTAGATGGCGCAATATTCTGTTTTGTGTTTTGGCATACTCAGATTCTGTTTTTTTTTTTTTTTTTTTTTTTGAAAACTCAGATTGCATCATGTCATTAAGTGTGTTCTTGTACTCAAAAATTTGTGAAAATTTGCATAAATTGTTACTGGAAGTCGATCGTGTACTTTATTTGCCACCAGAAGAGAGCGGGAGAGTGCGTGAGAGCGAGCAACATTTTGAGAGTTTGGTAACTTAGAGCTTGCAAATTTCTACTAGAGATTTTTTTTCCCAATAGAAATTTTCAGCATCGAACTGCTGTTTTATGAAAGCCAGCTGTTGAATTCAAATAAATAACAAAAGAGACTAAGAGATGTTCTTACTCTCCTGCGAGTTTCTATTAGCAAATTTTTACTGGAAAAGTACGCGAACAGACCTATTCTAAATAACTGATTTTCAATAAGAATTCTTTTAGGCCACATTGGCATTTAACGCATTAAACAATCCTTCGTCATTCGGCCATTGGGTAGTCGATGTTTGATTATACTCATACAAACACCGTTTGGCCTTTTCAATATAGAAGAATACGCGTGTTCCAAAGGCATTGGTTTGATTCTTTGACAGAATTTCGAGACATTATTCTGATTCCTAAACATCTCTAGTGCAAAAATTAAAAATAAACAAAAATTGAGAGAATATACAACTTTTAGCTACTGTGAATGAAAAAAAAGAATATTGTGAATGAACATTGAAAGTGATTGCGGTAGTTTTCAATCGATTATGGAATTGTTTTTCCCTTTAAACTTTGTCGTGAGTTTCTTTTTGAGAATTTACTTGTGTTTTTCACATTTTTATACTCATTATCGCAGAATAGGGGGTGTATTTATTAAGTGATTTAATTTGCAACACATCGAAATATCTTAAACCCATAAAAAGCCCAGTTTTTACACGATTTCGCTGAAATCCGAAACTTCGACTTGTAGAGGCCTTCTAGGCATTTTAACCAAGTCGGCCCATATATGAAGTTTCAATAAAATAGGAATAGGCGTCTCTACTCTCTTCATTTCTACCGCTAACTCTCTCTATCGTTGCAACTGATTTCAGGCGAGCTGAAACATGAGTTTTCTTGGGGGAGGCTTTTGTTACCCAAGTACGGATTGGGTTGGACTGGGGGCGAAAATGCAAATTTTGCCCATGAATATTCCACTAAGGAAGGCGCAAACTTCTCACATATCAATGAGTGCAGACCGATTCAAGTTTAAGCTCAATGATAAGGGGCCTTCTTTTATATAGCCGAGTCCGAACAGCGTGCCGCAGTGCGACACCTCTTTGGAGAGAAGTTTTACATGACATAGTACCTCACAAACGTTACCAGCATTTGGAGGGGAAAGCCACCGCTGAAAATTTATTCTGATGGTCTCGGCAGAATTCGAGCCCAGGCGTTCAGCGTCATAAGCGGACATGCTTACCTCTGCACTATAGTGGCCTGGGGACACTTCTGCATTATCTGCTTTTACAAATGAAACCTAGAACAGATCTACATATTCTTTTTGAATTTTTAAACAAGATGTGCATCACATCATTTATGTAAAATATCCTTCGTATTATGAAATTCTTTACCACAGACCTGGGAAAGGACAGAGATAGTATGTTCGCCATATAATCAGTCTGCTATATAATGACGATCAAGGCTGGATAATTTATGCTCCATGTTGACGACAAACGCCGGCTTTAATAAAAATGATTGCAAATTGCAAATTTTGCCCATGAACATTCCACTAAGGAACTGGGGCAAACTTCTCACATATCAATGAGTTCAGTTCGATTCAAGTTTAAGGGGCCTCCGAGCCGAGTCCGAATGGCATGCCGCAAGGCGACACCGCTTTGGAGAGAAGTTTTACATGGCATAGTACCTCCCAAATATTGCCAGCATTAGGAGGGGAAAACCACCGCTTAAAAAAAATGTTCCGATGGTTTCGCCAGGATTCGAACCCAGTCGTTCAGCGTCATAGGCGGACATACTTACCTCTGCGCTGCAGTGGCCTCCATAGAAATAATAGAAACTGAAATCATTTTCAGCAATCTCGTTCCAATCCTTACTTTACAGATATAGAATAAAAGAAAGGTAAGATATTATACAGCTGGTGATGGGAATTGACCTTTTAATTTTTTTCTCTAATTTCAACAGTCTATTAAGTTAAAAACGTTCACTGGTGTCCAAATTTAGAGAAAATTTTTTAGCAAATCCAATTTTGTGAAGATTTAAAAAATAAAGTCTAAAATCGTATTCCAGAAATTTGATTTTCATAGAAAATGTACTTATAATTTGATTTTCATAGATTATTTGGTCGAATTTGGTATATTCTCAGTATTGGGAAAAAATGTATGTACCTCTATATACCCGATAAAAGATATGATGAATATCCTAAATGTTATAATATTACAACTAAATATACTAATAATCTTGGTGGTTGAATTAAAAATAAAATCTTCGTTGTAGTAAATTCTTACCCGATCCTGAAATTGGTGGTTGGAATCTAATTCTCCAATTTTTAATACTAATATTTTTTGTTGTTTTTATTGGCCATTGTTTATTCATTCATAATCGATTTTTCTTTCAGGACAATTTACCGAAGATGGCTCATTTATTGGTCAATATGTGCCGGGTAAATTGCAACCACCTGTTAGTCCACAACCGGCGAACAACACCCCAGCCTCACATACACCAACAGCGCCTTCAGCTCCTGCCGCAGCAGGCGGTGGAGGAGCAACTGGAGCCAATGCATCAACAACAGGTACTAATACGGGAGCTGTGGCAACTTATGTTTAAATAAATTGAAATTTACAAGAAAAGGAAGCTGCACGAGAATTTTAAGTCAAGTCCATACAAAGAAATAGATTCCTAAATCTAAGAAAAAAAAATTAAAAGTTATAAAAGAAAAAAATATTGGGCAAACTTAATGCAATTTTAAAGAAAGAACCGAAAAACATAATAATTTAAAGAAAGTGCATTCAATCATTGCTTTTTTGAAAATGCTTCTATCTATTTTATTTAGAAAAAATTTATCATTTGGCTTATTTGCTTTAAACACCACCCTTAAATACGATACATTCTAAATTTTTCCCCCAGACAATGTAAAAGTCAATCTTCGAAAAAAATCTCAAAAAAAAACTTTGAAGAAAACACATGAGCCTTTACAAAATTAATTATATGTATATTTATAAAAGAAAAGTAAAAATTAAACAAATATGCATCTACATATATAACATAAATTAGTTTTATATATAAAAAAAAAACTTAAATGGCGATAATGAAAAGCATAAACTTCTCTTAGATTGAATATATTTAAGTTTATATTAGCGCAAAATGCATAAAAAATATTTGTTCAAATTTAATACCATGGCATAACCTCCCAACTATACTAAGGTCCAATGTTTTTCAAAGTAAATCGAATGTTAAAATATAAGTAAAAATTAAATCAAATATAAAAAATATTTATGTAAATATTTACAGGATTCACAAATAGAAGGTTTGGTCACTTGCAAAAACATAAAGTGGGTAGGCCCCATGAACATCATTAAGCATGTCAAATCCGCCAATCGAAAATGTCATCTAATAGGAGAAAACGTAAACAAAGAATAAATGTTAAAAGAGAACAAGTTGACATCCTCAATGCCAAGTACTGCCAAAAATTAAAAATATTATATGTCGGCTGATCGCATGGCTTAACCGTATTCAGTGAATCCTGAAATATTTATATATACTTTGACACACCAATTAATAAATCATTTGATGTGTCCTGATAAATTTCTATATTTGAAAATTTTTTACTTATTTTTGTTCATATTTTACATTTTATGTTTGTACTCTGCAAATTAACTAAAGTATTAATTTTTAATGCATATGACATGAAGAAAACTTTACATCTTTTAATGCTTGTCATTATTTCTGATCGTGTAAGGGTCACTTATTCTCATTTTTCTATCGGTAAGAGAGCACACATTGACTCTCAATGTGTCAGCACTTTGATGAGCAAAATACAGTTATTAGATTTAGATGATATCGATTTAATGATATCGATAACTGTGAAGCTCTATGATTCGATTTTTTTTCTTCAACACGAATGAAGTCGCCATTCGCTTCTAGTTTTTCTTACTGTCTTTCACTACAAATTATTTAAATCTTATATAATTTATGTGCCTTTCGCGTGTATAATAACTATCGTTTTGTTGTGCTACTTGCGAATTTCTAAGCCGAAAAAACTAAACGAAACCATTCAAAACTACTGCTGTTGCATAATATCCATTCAATGTTTTTGATGATTGTGTTCTTATACACTCTGTAATACCGTTACATGCCAAGCAAAGAAATTACAATTGACACAATTCAAAATAGAAACCATTTACACAGTTCATTCAATATTCGTTGACCTTTAAAGCAGAGTTTACATGGCACATCATGGTCGTACTCATCGTGTGTACGTGTTGATTACAGCTTTTGCCTAAAACGGTACATCGAATTTTTCTTTTCTTTGATTTTTTTAATTTTTCATACTTTACTTCTCATTTCTTAACCTTATTTGTCACAGAACGCGTTTTTCAATATTTCTCAATTATTGATTACACTTTGTAAACAGTAATCGATAGACGTTATTCATAGAAAAAAATCAAATGGTTTTGATTTTTCAGCCATGACTGATAGTTATGTGTACATTTGACGAATACACCTTTGTTTTCACCAATACTATTACAATGACCATACATCATATGTGCCATGTAAACTCAGCATTAGAATTGTGATGTATGTTATATGTGTAATGTGTTTTTACACAAAGGAATTTATAGATTCCTAAGAAAGAGTTCAAATGTGTGAGAATTTATTAGCCCATCTCTAAGCATAAGGAATCGCATGCTCACCCGTGAGCTAAACTTGTATATGTCACAAGACAATCTTTTTCACAGAAGGAATAGAGCACACTCTAATTGAAAAATATAACATGTGCTATTTTGAAGCGATTTTTATATGGTATTGTAGTATCGTTTTATCACACGACATGTACAACTCAACCTGTGCTAAATTTGACATGGCATAAGACAATATAGACCGATCTCCCAAATATACTTCTTTAGCCTCTAGAGGGCTCAATTCTGTTCCAGTTTAGCTGAAAGTAGACACAATGACTTTTCCAATGACCTCCAGCAGATGTATCAAATATGGTTTGAATCGGTCCAAAACCTGATGCAGCTCCCATATAAACCGATCTCCGAATATACTTCTTGAGAGGGCGCAATTCTTTTCCAAGCATAAAACAAATCCAAATGGGATTTCTTTTTATGGCCCCCCATTATTATTTTTTAGTTTCTGCCTACAACGAGAAAACCATGCAAAGAACTTGACAAATGCGAGTCATGGTGGAGGGTATATAAGATTCAGCCCGCCCAAATTTAGCACGCAAATGTAATTAATTGCCCCCGAACTGGATCACAAACAACTCTGTTTCAATGTAATTGCTATTCTTGTGTGCCGTTGTATGATTTGTTGTCCAATAGAAAGCCTAAGCCGGGAAGGCAGCTGCAGAATTCTATTTGGGA
This sequence comes from Stomoxys calcitrans, assembly GCF_963082655.1. Taxonomy (NCBI): domain Eukaryota; kingdom Metazoa; phylum Arthropoda; class Insecta; order Diptera; family Muscidae; genus Stomoxys; species Stomoxys calcitrans. Next base: position 160,884,625 of record NC_081555.1, on the reverse strand, counting down.
TTTGTTCTGAGCCTCTTTTCGCTCGCCTTTGTGTTTCCTAACTCAGCCTTATAGACGTTCAGTTCAGAAATTTGGTTCACTGGGCTGCTATATATAGAGCAAATTCATCACAGAAACTCTTTATTTTTAATAAAACTATACTATTGTGCAATGTACATTCTAGTCGTTTATTAAACGTTACTCTCAAATATTTAATATCGGCCGGGTTCCAGGTAATCGTAAATATCGAATTATTATCTTAGTAACAAAAAATTTAATTTTATTCAGAAACATTTATCCGGATTTTTTTATTACTTTTCTTTAAAATTTTTAATTAATTGGTTTTATTTTGTTGCATTTATTTTAATTTATTTTATTTTTTTCTTATTGAACTTATGTTATATTGTTAAACTTTATTTGTTATCGAAATATACCATTGCTTGGTATAATTCTCCATAACATATTGTGAATTCAATAACACTCATTTAGTTATTTTTATTGAGATGTGTCAATCACTGTTGCTAATAAAGTAGTGAGAGAGAAAATATGTTTCGATAACAAGAAAAACCGATAACTCTAATCTTCCTGTTAATCTAATGTTGAGTTTACATGGCACATATGATGTATGGCTATTGTAATAAATAGTTTGGTGAAAACAAAGGTGTATTCGTCACATGTACACATAACAATCAGTCATGTCTGAAAATCAAAATCATTTAATTTTTTTCGATGAATGACGTCTATCGATTACCGTTTACAAAGATATGTGTAATCATTAAACACACGTTCTGTGACAAATACGGTTATAAAATGAGAAGTAATGTATTAAAAATTAAATAAAACCAAATAAAAGAAAAAATAGATGTACCGTTTTAGGCAAAAGCTGTAATCAACACATACACACGATGAGTACGACCATGATGTGCCATGTAAACTCTGCTTAAAACCCCGATAGAATTTCAGTAATTAGAGGCATAGAGTGAGACAGTAAAAACTCAACAATAAACTTGTTTTTTTTTAGTTCCTATTAAAAACAAAGATTTTTGCCTGAATGGAACATTGTTATTACTTTTGATTTACGTTGGAATACAAAGCGGTTATTTATAGTATTTTCCTACTACAAAAAATCGTTCTTACTGACCTAAGACGGTTGTTTACAGCATTTTCCTTTTGTCTAAGTGTAAAGTTGAAAAATATATACATATTAATAAAAATAAACAAACAAACTAATATAAGAAATACGTTTGAAAAAAACAAAAGATTTTTTTAACATATGTATAAAATACATAATAAGTTCAGAAGAAAAGAAAATTATGTGTAATACCAAAAAAAAACATTTAATATTCGTCAAATGTTATAATTATAAGCAAACTGTGGGAAAAACTTAGAAACATAGAATTTTGAAAACTAAGATATGACAACCACTCAAATCTTTATTAACTTTAAATATGTTGTGTTCATAAGAAGAATTTCAAACCCCTTGAACGGGTAAACAGATACAAAACATTCGCTGTTCTTTTAAAAATTTTCATTATAAGGAAAATCAATGCAATTTTTTGTATTATTTTTCATATGGATTTTTACAGCGTCAATCAACAATATGCTTTAACAAGAAAATAAAATTCCCAAAACAAAAACAAAATAAAATAACAAGAAACAATTTTAAAAACCAATAAAATTAAAGGAAATCATATAAAATATATACATTTTTGAGGAGAAATTGTACTTTTTAGTTTTCTTTATATGCCTAATTTGTACCAGTAATAAAAATATATGGGAATTAGTTAATTAAAAATACAAATAAAAAAAAAACATAAAAGAATCAAAGGCTTAATTTGTGTAATATTATGTTGCTTACAAAAAAAAAAAAACAAAACCGAAAAAATATAAAACTATCACAAACTTTAATTTTTATTTAAAAAAGTAAACCGGATATAGTTTATGACGAAAAACAAAAACACTTTAATTATTTTTTTTTTACAAATTTTAAAAGAAAATAAAGTAAATAAGGACGAAAACAAATAAGAAAATATACTGCAGCTCCATATACGTATACACTACTCTATTTTTATGTACACAAATACCATTAAAATTTTTTTGTTTTAGTTTTGAGCTACTCAAACTAACTTCAAACTTATTTGCATTACTAAAAAAAAATAAATGAAATGTTAACAAAGGTATGAAAAATGTTTTTTTTTTTTTGGTTTTAAACACTTTCCATAATCCTCATATTTTTGTTAATGAAAACAGAACAATTATATATTATCATTACAATTATTATTATTGATTGATATTATGTCAAATACGTCCATAGATTAATTTAATTTTATGACTCATTTAAAAAACCCCACAGCATATTAAAACTTATTTGTATATATTAAGAAAAACACAACATATTTTCCTAATTAGTTTTATATAATTTTCTAGTTTTTTTTATTGCAATAATTTTGCTGTAAACGAATTAATTGTTAATTATTAATACTAAAGATGAGCTAAAAATGTAATGATAACCAAACAAACCAACTACAAATTCATTTCTATAATTTATACCGTAAGTGATTTATTTATAATAATCATACCAAATAACAAAATCGAGCAAACACAAATAAATATTAATAAAACATTAAAAAGTCATTGAATTCATTTCATTTTTTTTTTTAATTTAATTTTGTTTTATTGTTTTATGGTTTTTTTCTTAATAATTTTCAATAGAAACATATTGGATAAGTAATAATTTTCTCTATATGCTTATTGTCTAATTGAATAACTTACGCCATAACATCCATATAGTGAAATGTTATTCTATTATTAATACAAGCCGAAACAGATGAGCAATTTTCAATTTTGACGCCTAAAAGCACACTTCTAATTTTTAACTTTTGCATTTTTCAACAAAACACTCAAAAACAAAGCTCAACGCGCTCATTCTGTTTTAGCCTTAAAGCCTAGCACTGACTTCGTTCACTGGGAAAATGCCTATTAAATAACTGCGAAATTCGACGGACTCTTTTCTTTGTCAGAACACAACAAAAATCAAACAACAAGACTGAAGCAGAGCTGGGGCCTAATAACGCCAACCGTGACCGAGTCGTGAATCGTTCGAAATATGTCTATTGTGAATTATGTATTTCTTTATTAAACAAAATTTTTTGATTTTTTTAACGCGGATGTTTAAATCGATCATAATTTTTAAACAATTTGTCATTAAAATGTATATTAAAGTGAAATAATATACAATTAATACGATATAAAATTTTATTCGATACAAATGCGTACTCAATCACGAATGCGGTAATTAGGCCCCTGATTCGGCCAATTTCGCGAGCATTTCCAATTAAAATTGTGCGAAATTTATCCTGATGCAGGGACATGTCCCTACTATTTTGCTTACAAATCTCAGTACCACTTGTACGGAATGTGTTCGCATAATTTTCGTCGCCATTTTTTTTATAGTGAGTTTTGACAGCTGTTGGTGTGAAAAGTCGAAGTCAGTACTAAGCTGTACGTGTTATAAGAAAGCAGTTTTCTTATACAAGAATATCATAAAACTTCAATTGAATGGCATAGCTTTGTGGAGTGACAACAATGCGTTAACCAAACAAAGTCACACGAAGCTGTTAACAGTGTACGTGTGCTTTTGTTTGCTTTTCCTATTGCTGCGAGCATAGGGTTTAGGCCTCTACACCTTGTTTGTGCCCATACCTGTTCTAAAGAGGGGAAAAAGACTTGTTATCGAACGTTATTTTGAATTATTCAATGTTGATTTATTTACAAATTCTTAATTGTCAATATGGAATCTACTGGCAAAAAAGAACGACAAGGGCTTTATGTAAAAAATTTTCCAAATGAGTACAAGAGTGGAAGACTGCTGAACGAATAGAATAGCACGTAGCGTATTATCTACATATCAATGGATCGCTAATACTTTTTCTCATACAACCCTAACAATTTCTTGATATACGAGTTTTATTCAATAGAATAGATTAATCACCCTTATTCCGGTTTTCGAAGGCGAAAATCGACAGTAGTCATAGTGGTAGGCGAATTTTACATTTCATGGTATTATGCATGGCGAAATAATTTAAGGTGGTCTCATATGTACAACAACCACAAATCATAAGGTGCCATCCGCCATGTTGTCATCAAGCTGATCGACGTTTTGCCAACACACACAAAGAAATTTGTGTGCGTGTGTGTATACATGTGCGTACATGAGCAGAGAATATACGAGAAATAAGATAAGATAAGGATAAACAAAAATCTGTCATCTTAATACCGTCTAACCTGGCCGGCTATTAACAGCGGTTCGCGTGAGACCAAATTTTTAAATCCGCCTTGGGTATTAAGTAACTTAATTGCTTTCGACAGTTTGGATACAGAAATAAATTATAGTAATTATAGTAAAAACATAATATAAAAGTAGGCTCCATACTCTTTCAACAAACGTGATGTAGTGTAGAGTGCAATTTACTTATATCGATCGTTTTCGTCAAATTTGATAGTCGAACTTGATTTACGTGATACCAAAAATGTTATTATTTATGTTATTTCGCGAATTTACACGGATGGATGAAAGCTAGAGAACAGAATGTGCCTGGGGGTATACTTTAAAAACCCACGAACTGAGATTTGTTTTGGGCTGCCTGACCATAACACCTGCAGGCGGAGATCCGGGCGATCACGGAATGTCTGAGGTGGTGTGGTGCTAATCTGAGACCGTTGAGTGTGAACATTTTTATGGACAGTAAACTGCCCATAAGGACAACAACAACCAGGAAGTTAAAGACACGAAGAGTATTGTACTGTAAGAAGGAGATTAACGCCTTTTCTGAGAATGGCACGATCAGCATCGTTTCGTTGCCGGGCCAGACGATTTGTCAATGAAGGCTAGTGGACTGCCGTCAACAAACTTGGTCACGCAGTCCGAGTTAAGAGCACGGACTTTTATCGCGCATGTAACACTGTGGAACAGCGAAATGGTCGGCAGGACGACGAAAATCCTATGGGGAGATTCGGATTGACGTCATAACAGAACACATATGTGGGACTACTAGCTCACTTATGCAAAATCGGTGCGGCAAGTGATAGTATTTGTAGGGCAAGCGGGAAAGATGATGGGACGTTGGAACATTTCCTTTGTCATTGTCTGGCTTTCGCGGCTTGCAGACACCAGCCCTTAGATGGGGACACAATACCAGACATAAACCAACTAAGGGTCGTGGTATGGAAAACAATAAGGAATTTTGTATGCAGCTCGGAATTCCTGACTTAAATTGTATTTTTCATTGTTACTTCTTAGTATTTAGAGAGCACAACAAGCCGATTACTGGGGCATGGGGCAGATTCATATCCGCACCCACTTTTCAAAATAAACTAATCGATGTTATTACGCCATCGACGACAATAATAACTTTTCTAAAAATTTTCGAAAATCTACTACGCTTTCAACAACCGGAATAGGGGGAATTTTTTTCTCTTATCTTCAGCATATCGACTCCAAACCACTCAAAATGTAAGTATATTTTTAATTTTTTTCTTTTTTATATTAAGGGCATTTTTTGTAAAAAGTCAACATTTCATAAAACCATTAACAATAAACCTACTCTAATTTAACTTGTATTCTATTCAGCTATAAAATCTATTGTCTCACTAATTATGCGATGCGAACATTGAAATATTTATATTTCGTCCCAGATGCTACTAGAAAACAGTTTTCTATTACATGCCTTCTTTCGCCTTTTATTCATTTTATCGATATACTAGAGAAATTGTCTGCCTCTCAATTATCGATATGTCAAATATGCTAAGTTGCGCTCTAATCAGCTAGCACCTACAGTACGATTAAATGTGTTTTTGATATGAAGTAATGTGCCGTTTGTAAAAAAGCAATATGAATATATTGGGTTGTCCAAAAAGTAATTACGGATTTTTTAAAAGAAAGTAAATGCATTTTTAATAAAACTTAGAATGAACTTTAATCAAATATACTTTTTTTTTACACTTTTTTTCTAAAGCAAGCTAAAAGTAACAGCTGATAACTGACAGAAGAAAGAATGCAATTACAGAGTCACAAGCTGTGAAAAAATTTGTCAACGCCGACTATATGAAATATCTGCAATTACTTTTTGGGCAACCAAATAGCTTGAAGAGATCCATTTGCGGGCGTCGTTTTGCCGTAAAACTCGCAATGCAGAGAAAAAGAGAGTTAAGGTTATTCAACAAAGTGCATATCAGAGCTGCTTCTAGAATTAAAAAAAAAAACACTGAAATTGAGAAGAAATACATTGATGGGGACAAAATAGGAATTAATGCAAATAAGTAAAAAATATTCACAGGGAAAACTTAACAGTCATTTTCTCTAAATATATGTGTCACAAAAAAAAAACTACTTTACGTATGGAAACACAGAACGACGATCGATTTCATTCGCCAAAGTTGAAAATTCTTTAAATTTTGCGCGTTGTTTTTGTGGGATTTGTTTGCAGAGTTGCAATTTCCAAGGCAAGGGAACTTGACACTAGCTTTAGCTTTTCGTTTGAAGGCCTAATAGCATGGCGAAACAATTAAAGGTAGTCTCATTCGTACAACAACCACAAATTATATGGTGCAATCATGACATAAACAGCTGAGTAAAATTTTTTCGCGCGAAGTACACTATCTGTCAACGAGTTTTGGTTGTGTTTGTATATTATAGTTGAGAACTATAACACACACAAACAATGAAAAATGGCGCGAACCAGTCACATACACAAAATCAGAGTTGCACTAATCACTGATTTTGACAGATAGTGAACTCAATATTTTGTTGTTGGGCACCTGCCACTGCCTATAAAGTAATATATCTTGGGTGCAAATCCGCCATCTTGTCATGAAGCTGATCAACGTTTTGCCAACACACCCAAAGAAATTTGTGCGAGTGTATGTACACGTGTGCGTACATGAGCATACAATATGCTAGAAAGAATATATCAACCAAGACAATGCAGAAAAAAATCTGTCATCTTAATACCATCAAATCTGGCCGGCTGTTAACAGCTGTTCGCGTGAGACCACCTTTTTTAATCCGCCTTGGCCTAATGGAGCCTTTTCACTTTTTGATTCGGTAAATAACGGTAATTTCTATTAGTGTATGCTAAAAGCCGAACGAGAAGCAATATTGAAAAAGAGTAGTAGGTCAGCTAATCACTTTCAGCTTTCTTTTGTAGGTGTACTAATTAAAGATCTTTAACACTTTGGGTTATTATTGTTAAAATTTCACAAATATTTCTTATTTATTTGTATAGAAAATGGCAAATTAGGTTTAATATATAGCTTATACAATTTTATATTAAAAAGTGTAAACAATTTCGAGAAAAAGTAGATGCCTATCTTAGCGTATAGTTAAAATAGTGAAACTATCTGCATTGAAAATCCAAATTAAATATTTTTATTGTTTGCAGTAACATTCACATCATAATTCATCATTGAAAAAAAAAAACAATAAAATAAATCATATATCCTCGTAAAAACCCACAAACACTCACGCCACACCTGCACCTGCATATCCCAACGAACAAATGAATGATGGAAACAAGACAAAAAGGGAGGTATTCAGATATATGTACTGAAATTATAAAAGGAAAAAATAATGCTAAAATCAAACCAATATAAAAAAAAACTATTTTCGATTTCTTTAAACAGGTTTATACACATGTGAAACACTATTTAAAAGTTATATATTTATTGCGTAAATTTTACATATATGCATATAAAAACCAATTCAAATAATAACCAAAGGTACTGATTGATGATTATTATAGAGCGCGAATGATATAGCAAATCTCACCCTTAACCCCAATCGATACATTATTATAAAGGATAATATTCTAAAAAACAACGATAACCATTATTAATGTGAATTTTAAACTTAAAAATAAAATAAATTTCAGAAAAAAAATTATATGTGATTTGTTACAAATAATGAAATACGAAATAGTCAATGATAAAGAATAATTTTTAAAAAACCAAAAACTTAGAATTTTAATGCGAGTATAAAACTATGAACTAAACTTTTCTAAACTTTAAATTTATATTTAAATACAAAAACATAAACTCAGTATAAAAAAAATAGCTAAACAGTACTATGATATTTAAAACCAATTTTTTATTTTTTCACTGCCGATAAAATATTTAAACTCAACTGAAACCTAAAATGATAACTTCACCAAAATCAAGTTAGGGAATTATCGATTAATTTCTTTGCTTAGCCCTGCATATAAAACAAATCCAATCCAAATAAACTATGATAATGATATTCAACCAATCATTGACCAGCAAAACAAATTCTATTTATTAATCCCCTTGAAATGTGTCTATCCCATACCAACACACACACATACATACATATGTATATGATGATTGTCCCACTTGACTACTAAGTTTATATTGTCTTCAAATCTTGTTCTATAGTTTTCAATGACAACAGTAGTTTTATGTGAGGCAAGCGAAGCCTTCACTCGCCACATAGAAAAAATTTAAAACTTGGTTTAATTAAGACGTTGTATATTCAATTAAAAATTTTGTTGAAATCTATCCTATAAAGGAATTTATGATTTATAATTTATGACAAGCTGAATAATCCGATTGAAGCGGTTAACAACTTAATAAACCAATTTATCGGAAATCGTTTATTGTTTCAAAAAAAAAATGTTTAATTGATTTTATTTCAAATAAATAATTGTTATTATACCCTCCACCATAGGATGGGGGTATACTAATTCCGTCATTCTGTTTGTAACTCCTCGATATATCCATCAGAGACCCTATAAAGTACATATATTCTTGATCGTCATAACATTAAGTCGATCTAGGCATGTCCATGTCCGTCTGTCCGTCCCTCTGTCGCAAGCAAGCAAACTTTCGAACGAGTAAAGCTAGGCGCTTGAAATTTTACACAAATACTTTTTGGTAGTGTAGGTCGGTTGGGATTATAAATGGGCGAAATCGGTCCATGTTTTGATATAACTGCCATATAAATCGATCTTGGGTCTTAACTTCTTAAGCTTCAGAGGGCGCGATTCTCGTCCAATTTGACTGAAATTTTGGACCTGGTGTTTTAGTAACTAAGTATGGTTCAATAACTATGCTAAGTATGGTTCAAATCGGTTCATATCCTCATATAACAGTCGTATAAACCGATATTGGTTCTTAACTTCTTGAGCCTCTAGAGGGCGCAATTCTCGTCCGATTCGACAGAAATTTTGCACGTGGTGTTTTAGTATCAACACCAATAATTGTGCTTAGTATGGTTCATATCCTCATATAACAGCCATATAAACCGATCTTGGTTCTTAACTTCTTGAGCTTCTAGAGGGCGCAATTCTCGTCGGATTCGACAGAAATTTTGCACGTGGTGTTGATACTAATATCAATTCCAATAACTGTGCTTAGAATGGCGTAAATCGTATCATAAACTGATATAGCTGTCATATAAACCGATCTGGTATCTTGACCTCTTGAGCCGCTAGAGAGCGCAATTTTCATCCGATTTGGCTAAAATATTGCATGAGGTGTTTTGTTATAACTTCCAATAACTGTGCTTAGTATAGCGCAAATCGTAACATAACCTGATATAGCTGCCATATAAACCGATCTGGGATCTTTACTTCTTGAACCGCTAGAGGTCGCAATTCTCATCCGATTTGGCTGAAAATTTTTTTTGTTTGACTTCCAATAACTGTGTTTAGTATGGCGCAAATCGGTACATAACCTGATATAGCTGCCATATAAACCGATCTGGGATCTTGACTTCTTGAGCCTGTAGAGGCTCATCCAATTTAGCAGAAATTTTGTACAACGGCTTCTCCCATGACCTTCAACATACGTGTCCAATATGGTCTGAATCGATCTATAGCTTGATACATCTCCCGTATAAACATATCTGCCGATTATGCTTCTTAAGCCCCTACAAGACGCAATTCTTATCCGAATGGTTTGAAATATTACAGAATGACTTCTACAATGTTCAGCATTCAATTCATTTATGGTTCGAATCAGAGTATAACTTGATACAGCTTCAATAGCATAACAGTTCTTATTCATTATTCTTTGTTTGCCCAAAAAGAGATACCGCGCAAAGAATTTGACAAATGCGATCCATGGTGGAGGGTATATAAGATTCGGCTCGGCCGAACTGAGCATGATCTTACTTGTTCTGTTTGTACTCCTTTAATTCACACTATATTTATTTTATTGAATTTTATGTGCAATCTATAGCTTGATACATCTCCCGTATAAACATATCTTCCGATTATGCTTCTTAAGCCCCAACAAGACGCTATTCTTATCCGAAAGGTTTGAAATATTACAGAATGACTTCTACAATGTTCAGCATTCAATTCATTTATGGTTCGAATCAGAGTATAACTTGATATAGCTTCAATAGCATAATAGTTCTTATTCATTATTCTTTGTTTGCCTAAAAAGAGATACCGCGCAAAGAACTCGACAAATGCGATCCATGGTGGAGGGTATATAAGATTCGGCCCGGCCGAACTGAGCATGATCTTACTTGTTCTGTTTGTACTCCTTTAATTCACACTATATTTATTTTATTGAATTTTGCTTTGAATACATTTTACACTTTCTAAATTTTTTGAAAATTTTTTTTCCTCTAGCCATGTGTTTTCTTGAATTAAAGTCAGGGATGCCCAAACTAAGAAGCAAGAAAATTTGTTTTTGCATTCAGTGGTATATATTTGGCTCACTTGCACGTTGGCTCAGATGAAAGAAAACACAATATCATCTTGCTTATTGTAGAAACGGATCTATACCATTTATGCTGTTGAATAACAATTTAATTCGTACAATTAACAAATTGTTTAAAAACGTCTTGTTTACCAATCACATGTAATGATTCAATGGTAAATAGAATTTCAATGTAAAAAATGATCAAAGTAATCAATCACTTTTCTAAAAATGTTTTTATTAATCAATACCATGTTTAATTGGTCAAATATAAGCCAATATTTTTTCTGTGCGCGTTTAACACTACCGAGTGGTTAACGATATCGAAAATACACTGAAAATAATTCTCTCCCAAGCAAACAAAACAAGTTGAATTATACACTCCGAGTTGAATTACTGTACCCTTAATTTTATTTCTAGAATAATTCAATTATTTTTCCAGTACTAGTCAAGTCGGGCTCCATATGCTCCTACCAATCAACCCTCCTTTCCTCTCCCCCAATCAATTACAATAATAACCAAAAACAGTTATATGAATTTTTAAAATCGTAAATGTGTATTACAAGTCCAATTTTTTCAATTTTCTCATATACAATGATAAATATATAAAACAAACAATATTTATATATAGTATTTTTACATTAAATAGGCAACATTTATCTGTTTCGAATGCAGTACATTACGCGAGAAAACAATTTTGGGCCCGAAAAGGAATTAGGTTAAAATGGCCTAGTTTAATGAATTTGTAATAAATTTTGAAATGTTTTTTTTTAGTAGAAATCTAAAAAAAAAATCATATTTTAACAAAAGTTTATGAACAAATAAATGTATGTATGAGTTATGTGAAACCATAAATAAACAATTTGTATGCAAATAAAGGTATATATTCTAATTATGTGAATGGACTTTTTATTTTGAAAGGCAACAGTAAGAAATGGCAATTAAAATCGAGTTTAATTTGCCTCTGCTGAATCTTATACGAGGGTTGCCTTTTATATAGTCGGGATTAGAGGACAAAAACAAATATTAATCACCGAAAATTGCTTTATTGTTTTTCATAATATTCTCCATTAAGATCTATACATGTGGAGCTATACACTTTTGCAAGCGTTTGAGCGAATTTTCGAAGCACTTTTGCCACTATGGTTGAGGTATCTCCAAAATATGCATTCTGAACGCATCAACTGTTTCTTCGGGTGTCGAAAAATTTTGACCTCTCATTTTATTTTTTACGTACGGGAATAAGAAGAAGTCATTCGGTGCCAAGTCATGACCCATCAAATCAATGTTTTGGTTGCTCAAAAATTCAGTTGTTTGGGCCGATGTATCCGAGCTCGCATTGTCGTGGTGAAGAGTGATCTGTCTTCGACGGTTAGTTTTCTTGATGTCTCGGAAGACAACTGGCAAACAAATAGTTGTGTACCACTCAGAATTGACTGTTCTGCGTTGTTCTAGTGGCACGATTACGACATGCTCAGTTTTTCTGAAAAAATAGGCGATATTTTGCTTTGTTGTATTTGGCTCATACAGCCGACTGCTGTTTACTTTCGGGCTCATACGCTTAAATCCACGATTCATCACCTGTCAATGTTCATCACCGTATTTTTGCAGCATTTCTTTCTCCAAATCGACACGAGTTTTTATTTGAGCGATTGACAAATTGTGTGGGATCCAACGCAAACAAATTTTTTTGACGGTCAAATGTTCATGCAATATTGAATCTATGCTAGTCCCACTAATGCCTAGGTTGACCCAATCTTACAATAGGTCACAGGACGATCGTGCAATATCCGTTGGCGCATAGTAATCCACGGTTCATCACCTGTTATTATGTCATAGACGTGTTTCGAAGCACCGCGATCGTATTTTTGCAGCATTTCTTTCTCCAAATCGACACGAGTTTTTATTTGAGCGATTGACAAATTATGTGGGATCCAACGCAAACAAATTTTTTTGACGGTCAAATGTTCATGCAATATTTAATGTATGCTAGTCCCACTAATGCCTAGATTGTCCCAATCTCACGATAGGTCACAGGACGATCTTGCAATATTAGTTGGCGCATAGCATCAATGGTTTTTGGAACAACAACTGATTTTGGACGACCTTCACGAAATTCGTCTAGGAGTGAACTACGGCCTCGGTTGAATTCACCATACCATCGATAAACACTGGTCTTTAATGGAGCTCCATCGCCAAAAATTTAATTAAGTTTATCGATGCACTGTTGTTGAGTTAATCCACGTCGAAAGTTGTAAAAAATAATCGCACGAAAATGTTCACAATTTAATTCCATTTTTTGGGCGAGATGAATTTTTTAAGTTACTGTAAGCAACACAAATAGCGCTCGTTTATCAAAATGTTCTGAGTACGTGTAATCTCAAAAATGTCAAGCTTTACAATAGAGCTGTTAGTTGGCAGATTGCAACACAAGGGTTGTCGAATCCCGAAATATAAAAGGCAACCCTCGCATATCATCCACTATGGTTGGCATGTGTTATGTTGACGGGACCTTATTTTTCTTCATGCAGAAATCAAAATGTCATATTTGGAAGTTTTATAAAAATCGTATGTATTAATCGCAATAAAAAAATTTTATCCCTGCAAACTTTGTGAATTGACGCTAAATGGCACTATGCACCTCTGCCTAATTTTTTATCAGAACTTTGGCCGAATTTTAAACATTTTTGGCTACTAAAGTACATATACGCTGTATATATATATATAAACCGATCTGTCCATTTGTCTTCTTGAGCCACTGTTAGTCGCATTTTTTGTCCGATTTGGCAGTTATGATTTCCAACAACTGTGCCAAGCTCGGTCCAAACCTGATATTCCTCCCATATATTCCGATCTCCCTATTTGACTTCTGCAGCCCTTACAACCCGCAATTTTTGTCCGATTTGGCTAAAATTTTGCATGTAGTGCTTTGTTATGACTTACAATAACTGTACCAAGTACTGATGTAGCTCCCCTATAAACTGATATCCCGATTTGACTTCTTGACTCCTTACAAGCCGCAATTTTGTCCGATTTGGCTGAAATTTTGCATTCGGTGTTCTGTTGCGACTTCCAACAACTGTGCCAAATACCATCCAAATCAGTCTATAAACTAATATAGCTCCCATATAAACCGGTCACTCGATCATCCTTGTTCGGTTCCTAGAAGCTTTAATTTTTGTGGGTTGGACAGACGTTTGGTATGGAGAATTAAAATAATGCCCTTCAACTAAATTTATTTTGTATAAATTTTTATTTTTAGCAGAATCCATGGTGGTGTGTTCCCAAGATTAGGCCCGGTCGAACTTAGCACGCTTTTACTTGTTTTATGTATAGCTAAGGGCCATAATTTCTATATTTTTCTCTATTCTGAACGCTAAAATAAGATTATCATTTCTTTCGATATGACTTCGCAAAGAAGATATTGTGTTTTTGATCCGCTTGTTATACCCTCCACCATAGGATGGGGGTATACTAATTTCGTCATTCTGTTTGTAACTACTCGAAATATTCGTCTGAGACCCCATAAAGTATATATATTCTAGATCGTCGTGACATTTTATGTCGATATAGCCATGTCCGTCCGTCTGTCCGTCCGCCTGTCCGTCTGTCTGTCGAAAGCATGCTAACTTTCGAAGGAGTAAAGCTAGCCGCTTGAAATTTTGCACAAATACTTCTTATTAGTGTAGGTCGGTTGGTATTGTGAATGGGCCATATCGGTCCATGTTTTGATATAGCTGTCATATAAACCGATCTTGGGTCTTGACTTCTTGAGACTCTAGAGTGCGCAATTCTTATCCGATTGGAATGAAATTTTGCACGACGTGTTTTGTTATTATATCCAACAACTGTGCCAAGTATGGTTCAAATCGGTCCATAACCTGATATAGCTGCCATATAAACCGATCTTGGGTCTTGACTTCTTGAGCCTCTAGAGTACGCAATTCTTATCCGATTGGAATGAAATTTTGCACGACGTGTTTTGTTATGATATCCAACAACTGTGCCAAGTATGGTTCAAATCGGTCTATCACCTTATATAGCTGTCATATAAACAGATCTTGGGTCTTGATTTCTTGAGCCTCTAGAGGGCGCAATTCCTATCCGATTTGGCTGAAATTTTCCATGACATATTTTATTCTTACTTTCAACAACTGTGCGAAGAATAGTTGAAATCGGTCCATAACCTGATATAGCTGCCATATAAACCGATCTGGGATCTTGACTTCTTGAGCCTCTAGAGGTCGCAATTATTATCCGATTTGCCTGAAATTTTATACGACGGATCCTCTCATGACCATCAACATACTTGTTAAATATGGTCTGAATCGGTCTATAGCCTGATACAGATCCCATTTAAATCGATCTCTCTATTTTACTTCTTGAGCCCCCAAAGGGCGCAATTCTTATTCGAATTGGCTGACATTTTACACAGGTCTCCAACATATATTGGGTTGCCCAAAAAGTAATTGAGGATTTTTCATATAGTCGGCGTTGACAAATTTTTTCACAGCTTGTGACTCTGTAATTGCATTCTTTCTTCTGTCAGTTATCAGCTGTTACTTTTAGCTTGCTTTAGAAAAAAGTGTAAAAAAAGTATATTTGATTAAAGTTCATTCTAAGTTTTATTAAAAATGCATTTACTTTCTTTTAAAAAATCCGCAATTACTTTTTGGGCAACCCAATATTTTAATTGTGGTCCAAACCGGGCCATATCTTGATATCGCTCTAATAGTAGTGCAAATCTTCTCTTATATCCTTTTTTGCATAAGAAGAGATGCCGGGAAAAAACTCGACAAATGCGATCCATGGTGGAGGGTATATAAGATTCGGCCCGGCCGAACTTAGCACGCTTTTACTTATTTTCATATAAAAATACTTGGTGGAAACTTATTTGCAAATACAGGTAATTGGCATCTCGTCTTCCACTGGATTATTACCGTAGACACACACATATCTGACATTTAAAATGGGGAACCTAATAATGGAATTCTATTTAAAGTAATGCAAATATGAAAAAGTAGCATAGAGTTTTTTCATTTTTCAAATATATATATCCCAAAAATAAGGAAAAAAATATTAGAATCAAGCACAAAACATCTTATTTGCAAATATATATCCCAAAACAAGCAGGATATTCTTTTAGTGTTCAAAGTAAGGAAAATCTGGATAAAAATCGTAAATTATAACCCTAACATCAACAAGAGCTGTTGGAGAAAAACTGCCAATTTCAGAAAGGAACACTAAAAGTACGGAGGATACGGCCAATTTTTTTAATTATGTTGACCAATGGAATCTATGCTTTTGGAAGGGATTCAGAATATGCAATCGAGTGAGATCAACATGCAAATTATTGCGGTATTTACTATGTCACCAAGGTTGCGCTCGCTTAGGTTGTAAGACCTCAGTCTACTATGAACAGAGACCTATGCAAGATAGTATCTTCAGTATTGGCTTTCCCGAAAGATAAGATTGGGAGGGGGTGGAGTGTAAGAGGACTATGAGTCCTCGGTCAAAATTGAGTTAGGGTATTCCGCTGAGGCTGATGGACGAATGTTCGGTCTTTTAGGCATCCTCGAAAAGAATATATCACCCTCAGTGAGGCCTTTGAATACAGTGAGGTCAAATGCTTAGAATTTACTTTACTTTAATTAGCTACGACAGAATATTTGTTCCACTAGCCGAACGTAGAATAGCGTTCCAAGCGCCACGATCTTCTGCGCTCATTCTAAAATCTCTGACACCAAGTTTCGAGGTGTCTCCCACAACTTGATCTTTCCATCGGGTTTTTGGTCTTCCCGTTTTGCGTATACCACCGTGTTTGCCTTCAAAAGACTTCTTTGCTGGAGCTTCTTCATCCATTCAGAGAACATGACCTAGCCAACACAGCCGTTGTATTTTGATGCGTGTAACAATGCTATCGTCGTCATACAGCTCGTGGTTCATACGTCGCCTATATTCTCTGTTAACGCAAACTGTTCCATATATTTTACGAAAAATCTTTCTGTCAAATACTCCAAGCACTGCCTCATCTGCTTTCACAAGTACCCATGCTTCAGAACCATATAACACCACGGGTAGTATCAGTGTCTTGTATAGTGTAATCTTCGTCTCAAAATTGGTGTCATTCGTTTCGGTTACGGCGGTGCCGAGGTAGATAAAGTTACTGACTGTCTCAAAGTTGTGGTTCCCAACTTTCTCCATTTTCTTTATCTGCTCGGTTGTGCAAGGCTTTTTGGAGCTGAAACCATCCATTCGTCTTATCTCCATTTACTGCCAGTAGATACTGGTTGGACAACATGTAGCTGAGCCATCACATGGATTGGATCCTTATTTGCTGATGGAGGTGGTCTTCTTAAGCAATGCCCACTACACTGAAGAGAAAGTTGGCCCAAAATTTAAGATTTTCCTTTTTCGTAGGATTTTAGCAATGAAAACGAACCAAAGAACCAACACTTTAAAATTAAGATGCAATCTTTAATTTCCTATTTACTAACGGACATGACTATCCATTTCAAATTTTGATCGCTGATCTTTTCATATTTAACTTCATAGATAACTAATTGTCCAATAATTATTTTTTGAAAAATACATAACAAAATTCAACATTTAAAGACGCTCCTATTGATAAGACTATTTTGAGCCTTTAAGTATGGTTCACTGTTGTCTTGTCCAAAGGACAATGTCCTTACTTTCAAGGATATTTTGACCATCGCTTTAGATTTTTGTCTTTAATAATAAAACGCAAAGTTAAGGATTTATTAACCTAAACGGATATATTTTTCACCAAAGGGAATGTTCACTTCTTCTAATCATTGGCTCGAATCTTTAAAATTAGGACATTTATAGTGTACGTAGAGCCCTACGTTTCTTCTTCCTTTCTTTCTTCTTACAGCTCTGAATGTTATTCCACTGCATATTGCTCTACTGGTTAATCCAAACTGGCGCTGCATAGTTTATTACTGACCGGCCAACTGCTTTGCAGGTTGTTTAACTAGAGAGTGCTGCCCGGTAAGCGACTTAAGAACCTTGTTTCTACTCCTGACCTTGTCGCCAATTTCACTGGCATGTGTGGAAGACCTATAAAGAATTCTAATGTGACACCAAATATTTTGGGATAGATTGAGGTCGGAATTTTTAAACATTCGACTATCATATCCAACTGCGCATGCATCTCCGCTGTCCACGGAGTGAACAGTATGGCTGAAGATGTTGAAGTTGGCAAGGTAGTAGTTCAACCTCACACAAATGTCATCAACAAGGGGAACCAAATCCATGATTATACAATCGTCCGCATATGATACGTTCTCAACATCGTCTGGAGGGTGTGGAATAGAGGAGAAGGAGTAATTAAACCGTGCCACAGATATCACCACGCTTTAGGGAACACCTTTGTTTTACTTTACGGGACTTCAGATTTTTATCTCTGAATTCCATAAACGACCATTCAGATAATTTGTAATTCAATGGTTAAGGCCAGACAGGAGGGACGTGTTAAAATAGTTGAGGATAGCGCATCCTGTTTGACATGGCTGACCGCGACGATCGTCCTATCGCATGCTCTGAACTGATTTAGACAACGGTTAATATTTGTAGCGATTGTGTTCAAAGCAGTCGTCGTGTTATGAAATCTACGCAATTCGTGCTGGTGCCCTGCAAATGGAAAGAAGGGAGAACGACACTCCCTTACTTGAATCCTTGCCAGATTTGCGTAACTAGATCACTCTGGTCTATGATCACAGTGGTTTATGAGAACGCCATGCACTATAGACTGTAGAGATTCCGTCGGGGCTTAGCCCCTTGGACGACTTGGCGCTGCGGATGTCGTTTGTCGGCTTAGAGTCCACGAATACGACGAATAGCTCTGCTCCTTGACTTGCCACTCTCGGTGTTCATTAAATTGACGGTTAGGTAGCCAGGCGCATCTTTTCGAATAAGTCACTGTTACGTCGCCAAAAATGACTGAAGTCCTATCATCGCTCTTGCAGGGGTTCGAAAGTAACTTAACAGTAGACCACAGCTTGTGCATGCTGGCACCTAAGTTCCTTTGCTTCATGTGCTCTATCCATAAATTCCGCTTGTGTTCGATGACCACCCTATTGATTTCCGGATTATGTTCCATGATTCTGGGGTTAATAGGATCGAAGTAGCTAATCCCACTACCCTCGTGTGTGAGTGCCACTGCCTACGCCATGAAGCATAACCGCACTTGGGTATTCGACCGGCTGGTATAAAGCAAGCGCTCTGTGTTAATGATGTCTCGGAATTTTTTCTTAGCACAAATCTTAGGTGGTAGCTCAATGCGCTTAATCTGCGAAGAATTCAAATTTTAAGACTTCTGCCGAAACCATGGGTCTCAAATCAAAAACGAGTTTCCGACCTGCGGGGGAACTTAGCTTCACGATGAAAATTTAATTTTGTCAAAATTTTCTAGAAAAGTCAAAATTCATCGAATAATTTGTATCAAAATCAAATTTTGCAAATGAAAATTTATCCGAGAACATTCCATTTAAGGGACTGCGTGGAGACTTATAGTATAACAATACATAGACGAGTTCGAACGACTCACAACACCTCTTTGTAGACAAGTAATATTACCAATCGTCATCATTTTCCCGCGGCGATCGGCCGTATACGCCGGACCGAGTCGTTTTCACATCCAAATATATGGTTACAACAACAAGTTTTATATGGCTGATAACCACTACTGGAATATATTTTACATGCAAGCATTCAGCATCATAAGGGAACATGCCATAAATTTGTGTCTGACAACCTCCCGGCAAAATTTTGTACGAAAATCAAATATGCTTTAAATTGTTTTATGATAAACAAATTTTGTTGAAATTTGTATATGAAAATTCAGTTTATCGAAATTTTCTAAAAAAAATTAAAACTTATAAAAATAATCCTATTCTTAAAAAAACAAATCAATGGCTACAGCCAACATTTTGGTTCAAAATACCAACAAAGCAGGTCTGCTTGTTATAAAAATTCCTAACAAACACAAAGCTTTTTGCAGTCTCCTTCCCAAAAGTAATGAGTATTATTGTTTGTGTAAAGGAATGTTGGAAACTGTTTATATATTTCATATATTATTTGCACAATATTTAAGTATTTGTATTTTTTTACACAATTAATATAAGTCGCTAACAATATGTATACAATTTCATTTTATAGTATTTATAATAGTTGGATAATTAGTTTTTCTTATCATTTTATGAAATTAATGTGTTTTGTGGTAGTTGCAGATGGTCAATGTAGTAGGTAGATAATTTAAAGCCATCAAAATTTTTACACACAGACAAAAAAGAAAGAAAATACACAAGAACGGATGATTATTAAAATAGTTAAAGCGAAAAAGAAGTTGCAATGTGAGGACACAACTTATAAAACAACAACAAAAAATACTTATATGTACCAATAAAACATGTGTCGAACGGGATAGGGGAGGGGGGAGGTTTTGAACCAAACATTTGGACTTCAATGACAAATGCCGCTTTGTCCTTAGTGTGCTCTCGCCAACAACATAGTTTTGTGTGAGGTTTTACTCTAATACAATTTAGAAGATGGGAATATAGTTGTCAATTTTCGCACGATGTTTTTGAGCTACACATTCGGCAATCCAAACAATATTACGACATTCCTGTTCCTTCAATTTCAAGTAGGCATAGAACACACCAAAGTGGAATTGTTGCAAGAAAGCGAAGACATTCAATTTGACTTCGTGTTCAAAGAATTTGTCTTCCAGGGTCTTGTCGCCAGGATTGTTGCCGGAGCCATCGAAAAGGGCAGCATATTCGGCGTAGTATTCAGCCACAGTTTTCACTTGTTCATAGTCATCGGCACGGGCCAATGCAGCCAAACCATCAGGGTTCATTTTGCCGCAACGGGGATACAATTTGGCGCGGTCATCTTTGGACAATTCAGTGCCAAATGAATTGATGGTAATGATGATGGCACGGCGATCAGCTTCAAACTAAAAATAAAAGCAAACATATTAACCAAAGAAAAGTTTGCACTAAAGTAGAAACTTACAGCCAAAATTTCACACATAACATCGGCAGTGGAGCCACCCATGTTTTTGCAGAAATCATAGAAAGCTTCCAAATAAGCTTTGTACAAGGTGTTACGGATGATCTCAATGTTCATTTCATCCAAATCCTGTTCCGAAATACAATCCACAAAGAAGGGAGCCAATGGTGTGTCAACCAAGACGGCATTGTACAATTCAGCTGGAGTGGCAGCCACATGAATGGCCTCCATTTGTTCGAAGCTGCCCAAAGGATGACACTTGGGAATCAACTCAGAAATGGGGCGTTGGTGAAGGGTACCAGTGATCAACAAAATAATGTTATCAATCATATAACCATAAGTTATGAAATCCAGGAAACTGGCCAATGGCTCCACAGCATGATTACGCATATGTTGGAATTCAATGACCAACTTCTCACGCAGCTTATCATCAATGACTGACACTGACAAAGGAGAGGGTTCGTTCGCCAAAAAGGAGCCATAATCAGTGCTCTGCAAATGTAGTTTTAGATCTGCAGAAGGAAGAAAAAAAAAACAACTTAAAACTCTGATAACAAATAGGCAATCTTGTCAATGAAAACAATCACAAGACAAACCGTCTAGGCAATATTTCTTTCATTTCGTTGATTCCCCCTTACAATAATTATTTTCTTGCTATCTCTTTCACACTCATTCTACATGAACATTCATTCATTCCCACAAAAGGTGCCCCTATAGTGCACACACACACACATTCATATGTCACATGACTTGCCCTTGTAGTGTTAGTTTTTCACTCTGATTCCTGATCAAAATTAAAATATATTTTGTATATATATATTTATTTCAACCATTACTTACCTTCCAAAGTTTCACATTGCACCAAATTCAAGTAGTCCGACTGTTTAAGGATACCACACTTGAATCCACGGCACAAACCTTCCAAGTAACCACCATCAATGTTGAACATAAATCCAGAGCCAGTCATCTTGAATCTGTGTTATTTCCTTGAACTTCACAAAATACACAAGCTTATATCGTTGAGTTGATTAAAAGATATATAATCTTCCTAAATCTCCTAAATGGTGGTTTTAATTTGTTTCTTTTTAATAAAGAACAAGGAGATTTTTCGCCACTGAGTTAATATGACTGGGAGGAAAAATACTTTTTCTCTATTTCTTTTTGTCGCCTTCAGCTGTCATATGACTAGCTTGGTGTTGCCAACGGTTTTTAAAAGTTCAACCATTGTGAAAAGAGTTCCAATAAATATGAATGAATGCGCAGTAACGTAATCGCCACGTAATAACGTAATTTTTATTGTGATGGAACCTTAGCACTACATTATTGAATCTGAATGAACCCTTTCGTATGCTGCCAAGGAAGGCTCATGCCATGCCTACATAGACTTGCAGGATTCACTGAATAAGGTTAAGCCGAGCGATCAACGGATACACATTTTTTTTTTTATTTTTGCAGTATTTGGCATTGAGCATGTCAACTTTTTACATTCATTCTTTGTTTATCTCAACCGTTCACACTAGTTATGGTGTTTTAGAAATTGTATTTTTCACACTCTATCGAAGATGTTATGATGCACTATTGTTAAGATTTTTATTTTATTGCGTTATCTGTAAAATTTTGTTTATTTTACAATTTTTTGTACAAAACGGACAATCAGCGGAATCGAGTGGAGAGTCTCAGTGAGAGGCCGAGTGGCACCGGCTCTTGCTTACATACTGAGTGCCTATGATGCTCGATACGACAAGACGAGTTATTGGCGCTTTTAACTAACCAATTTTTATCATGTTCCCGCGGCAGTCGGTCGTATAGACCGCGACGTGCTTGCTCATCTTTAAGAGATTGAAGAGGAACGCCACATGAAAGTATGTGCGCACAGGACCAGATACTGCAAACATATGGTACAATTAAGAGGTAGCGTCATTAGCACAACAACAAAAATCTACCCCCAACGAAACTATCTTGATTGGCAAAAGCCCAGGATTCACTGAATAAGGTTAAGCCAAGCGATCAGCCGATATACTTTTTTTTTAATATTTGGCAGTACTTGGCATTGAGGATGTCAACTTGTTCTCTTTTTACATTCATTCTTTGTTTACGTTTTCTCCTATATGCAGGATTCACTGAATAAGGTTAAGCCAAGCGATCAGCCGATATACTTTTTTTTTAATATTTGGCAGTACTTGGCATTGAGGATGTCAACTTATTCTCTTTTTACATTCATTCTTTGTTTACGTTTTCTCCTATATGATGACATTTTCAATCGTCAGATTTGACATCCTTAATGATGTTTATGGGGCCTATCCACTTTGTGTTTTTGCATGTGACCTAACCTTCTATTAGTGAATCCTGTCCTATATGATGACATTTTCAATCGTCAGATTTGACATCCTTAATGATGTTTATGGGGCCTATCCACTTTGTGTTTTGCATGTGACCTAACCTTCTATTAGTGAATCCTTTCAAAAGCCGTAAATAAAAGTCAAAGTTAGTTTAGAAATAAACGTTTTTTTACAATTTATCTTCTTCAAATATGTTTTTTATTTAAAAAGGTGGCCGTTAGCAGCTGGCCAGGTTTGACGGTATTAAGATGACAGATTTTAGTTTGCATTCTCTTTGTTGTTATCTTCTTTCTCGCATATTCTATGCTCATGTACGCACACGTATACACTCGTATGCACACAAATTTCTTAGCGTGTGTTGGCAAAACTACGATCAGCATGATGACAAGATAGCAGATTGGACCATATGATTTGTGGTTGTTGTACAAAACTTTGAATTATTTCGCCATGAGTATATACCATGATGCAATTAAGAGGTAGCGGCGATAGCACAACAACAAAAATGTACCCTCAACGAAACTACCTTGAGTCGCAAATGGCGTAAATTGAAATGTCAAAGTGGTGTTAGAAATAAACTTGGATGTATAACTTATCTTCTTCAAATCTTTTCTGTATTTGTATTTTCATCATTATAGCACTGTTTTTTAGCTTATATGTGGAATATCGGATCAAATAAAAACTCTTTTTACGATTTTAGAAAAAACCACAGCTATGTTATCAAGCCTTTGATCATCAAAAAAATGTACTCAGCTGTTCACATAACCTACGTTATAAGTGCATCCTGGTATGCACAAGGCTTTGCAGTTGACAAATCACATTGTCTAATGCTCCCCTATTTAAAACCACAGTCATATTTATTTTCGTTTCTTTTCCACTTTCCTTTGCGCAGTACAAAATTTAGCATCTCTGTTTAGCCCAGCAGCACAAACGAACATACGAAAGAAGAACGTAATTTTTTCTCATTGATGGTGTTGTGCGAAATCTAATTAAATCCTAATTAATTGTTACATTTTGGATAAACAGCAATCACTTTAAGCATTCTAGCAAATTCCCCTTGTATTAACACTATTTGAAACGGAAAATATATTGGGGAAAATCGAAACGAAAGTCATCATTGTGAATTTTAACAGTTCAAAAAAGGCAACCAAACCACACAAAAGAAAGAAAAAAAGAAAAGAAAACGAAAACTCCCAATTGGACTTGAAAATAGAAAGAGGGGCAGCTAAAAGCGGTAACACTCATAAAAGCCAGTAAAAACCACCATTGAGTGATTGAACGTAGCGGCTAAAAATATTCTTTTGCCCCATCATCAGCAAAACAAAAAAATACGCAACCTAAAAATTCGGATTAAATAAACAAAAAAGTGGTCCAAAAGTTTTTGAATAAGTTGGAAGCAAGACTAACAGCAAAAGAGAGCGTGAAACGTTAAACAAACATTTAAATTTTTCCATTTACAAACCAAATTATTATTATTTGTAATCGTAAACCGGAAGAATCGAGCTGCCAAGGCCAGAAGAGTCTGTTTGGGTGTTGACTATATAGATCCACCATTTATCCATCCATCATCGTCTTCGGTTAGCTGTGGAAGATGGCGTTGGATATGGGTATACAAGTGAATGGCAGCAATGCTGCTCTGACATCATCCTTTACTTCAAAGAAAAAGGATGCTGCTGCAAATGCTGACAAAGAAAACCTATGGTAAGTTTTATTTTTCTTCGTACCTACAATATGTTGGGATTTGCAATCTCCGAGATGAAAGATTACTCATCGATAGGAGGGCTCGCTCGAACGAAGGAAGGAAAAAAAATACCTGTTTCTATTTTTTCTATTCGCCATAAACTTGCACTTTGCATTCATTATGTCTTGTGTGTGGTGTGTTACATTTCTGTGGTCGGGTCGTTTGCTGGTGGTGCTGCTGTGAATGTAAGCTTGTGGGATTATTGTGTGTGGGTGTATTTTCTTACAGGGGAGGTGGCTCCCCTTGTTGGGACTGCAAGTTTTGTTTTTATTGTTTCCTTCGTTAATCACTCCATTTCACTTCATTCTAACCCCAAAAATGCCTAGCTATGTAAACCAATAAACAACGACGACCACCAGCAAATACCACCATCATCATAATCATCTTCTCGTATTGTCTTTTTGCACATTTCCCCTGTTTGCACAATTCGTTGTTAATTTCTTACCTTTCTACCCGAATTTTTTTCACTATGTTGTTGTTATTGTTTAACATTTCTCACATTTTTTTTGTTGACTTCATTTGTTTGGTGTTTCTCTTGAAATTTGGTTAAGGGAAGACAGAGGGGGGCAAATTGAGAGGGAGCTCAATGCGATGTGTCATCATAAGGCAAAACGACTACGATGATGATCAACTTAGTTGTCGTTGTAGAAGCTGACGTTTATATATTTCATAGTTTTCTCTTCCCTTCTGCGTCACTCTCAACGCTCTTCGTCCAACGTTTTGGTTTTATTATTTATTTTGCTCTTAATTATATTTTCCAATTTTTGGCCATGGGAATTATTTTTCATGCACTTTGTATTATTTACCCCACAACCCCCTTCCACCCAACGGGTGGATTGTGCAGTTTCTTAATGTTACAGATTTTCTGCTAGAGTAAAATTTGTGGATTTAAGTGGATGCATTTGGGCCATACACACGTTATGGATGGCTGGTTGGCATATTGTCGATGAACATAGCCTTACAGTAGGTTTCTTCTTCACCGTTCGCTCTCTGTTTTCGTTTCGTGGCCATTTGAGATACGAGCTCAGGGGGTTTATCATCATTAACAAACAAATGTCTCGTGTTGTTGTTGCTATTGTTTGTATAATTTTGACACTTCACTGCTGCGGCAAGGTGCGAAAGATATCAGCTGTATCAGCAGTGCTGGCTTGTTTTTCTTATTTTAATTAGTTCAAAATAGATTGTTACTAACCATTTTAGGCGATTATGGAATTCATATACATTTTTGGTTTTCCGAATGCAGAAAAACGCATTAATACATTATAATGCTGTCTTGAAAATCAAAATTCTCCATAACAGACTGACGATCGGGTATGGAATTTGAGAAATTCAGTGATGCGTGTTAATTTTATCATATGGGATTTAAAGAAATGTCTTTTTGATGCTTATCTACTTCAAACAATAGGATTTGGGGGGGTTCATACATATTATTTATTTTTTATCATGTCTATTTGTTTGTTATGGGGTTATATTCATTGGAAAAACGAAATTACATAACACTCGTACATGTGTGTCAACCATTTTTTCCAATCTTCTAGGCAGCACTTCTTCAACTACTTCTTCATTCTTTGAAAAAAGACATTCTATCATGGTCACAAGGCTCTCAATGTTGATGTTGTAGCCACATTTTCATGTGGAGGTGGCGATCCTCGTCAAACCTCTTGTAGGTGAGCAAGTTCGTTTCGGCGCCAATATTTCGCCGTGTCATATCGAGCATCACAGGTACTCAGTGTTTGTGCAAGAGCCGGTGCCGCCCGGCTTCCCACTGTCTCCGCTTGAATGAGTTGCAGAACATTATCTTATTTCAAAGCCACGAATAGTTGGTAAAACTTCAAATTAAACCCAAAAACAGGGAGAAAATACTTGACATTAACAAGGTTTTGGTGTTGGCTCTGATGGCCCACCATGGGGACGATTGAATTTTGTCTCGATTCAACTTCACATAAGAAGGGTTTATAATTGAATCGTTAAATAACTAAAAAACAGATTAAAATAAAAATTGAGGGAGAAAATACCAAAGTAACTAGAATGTTTCTTCGAGTCAAGTATAAGAAAGAAATTTAAAATCAATATTTTGTTCACACCATTGTGCCAGTGTAACCATGATCAAATAATTGGTTAATAATAAAGGGAACGATGGTAATCCATGGCCGGTTCCTTCCCACGGTCACTAAACCCTGACCTACGACTCTGAGACCTAAAATGTGTGCAAAATGCAAATTTGCCCATGAACATAACTTTAAAGAACACGTCGAGCGTGAAGAGTCAACTGGCCATCAGGGACGATAAAATTGTCATCTGTCTTTGAATATAAGTGGACATTTACGCCTTCTCTGGGAATAACACAATCCGCATCATTTTGCGTACCGATGTTCTCGCCAGGATTCGAAGCCAGGCTTTCAGTGTCAGACGGACATGGTAACTAAACTCAGCGCAACGGTGGCCTCTATGGAATGGTCAGCAAAACGATGAAAATCCTATGGGGAAATCTTTTTTTTACTGAAAGGAAGTAAGAAGCAGATTGGTATAGCTTTCGGCATACTTATGCAGAAAATGATGTCATATGTAGGGGAAGTTGCGAAGATGATGTTGTTCTTCTTCTAACCACTTTCTTGCATGAGATGCTGGAGCATTTCCTATACCATTGCCCGGTTTTCGCGGCTAACGGAAACTGGCAGTAAGGTGGGGACACAATACTGGGTGGGTAACCAACTTAAGAACAATTAGGGATTTTGTAAATAGCAAGGAATTCCTAACTTCAATTTTCTCGAGGTTACTTTTTGGTATTTAAAGCACATCATTGGCTTAGGTCGATTATTATACGCACACTCTTTTCAATCTAACCTATGATTTTTTAGCGACACATTTAGGCAGTTAATGGGGATCCCCGGTAGCCGAGTTGGTAGCGTGCTTGGAGTACCAGTGCCTTGGTCTGTCGTTACTGTGTGGTATCACAATTGACTTAAAATTGTGAGTCTGTAAAGGACTGCGACTCTTACCTAATTTAACATAGGCCGTAGTGGGAATCAAACGTAAAACCCCAAGAAATTCCTGACTTGAATTTTCTCGAGGTTACTTTTTAGTATTTAAAACACATCATTGGCTTAAGTCGATTATTATCCGCATCTTCTTTTCAACCTAACCTATCCTATAACTTTTTAAAGGCACACTTAGGCCGTTAGTGTGAATCGAACCTAAAACCCCAAGGAAATCCTGACTTCAATTTTCTCGAGGTTACTTTTTAGCATTAAAACCACATTATTGGCTTAGGCCGATTATTATCCGCACCCTCTTTTCAACCTAACCTAACCTATAACTTTTTAGCGACACACTTAGGCCGTTAGTGATAGATATACATTTTTTGGACAAAATAAGAAATTTTTTTGTTGCCATAAGGCTTATTCAGACAGGCTCTAAAGATGCGGTCAATCTACAAGCTAAAGCGTTAAGCAACTAAAAATCCTAAAAAATGCATCTCCACTCCAAAGGAGTATTTGTTGTTGTTGTTGTAGCCACCTGTCTATATGTGGAGGTAGCGATCCTCCTCTAGCTCCTATAGGTGAGTAAGCTCGTCTCGATTCAAAAGACTGATCACAGCGGGAATATGATGGCCCTTGGTTATTGAATGGCGTCAATGCCTCGCCTTGTCATATCGAACATCATAGGCAAAAATGCAAATTTGCAAATTTTCCCCATGATTATTCCACTAAGGTACAGTCCGATTCGAGTTTTAAGCTCAATGATAAGGGGCCTCCTTTTTATAGCCGAGTCCGAACGGTGTTTCGCAGTGCGACACCTCTTTGGAGAGAAGTTTTACATGGTATAGCATTATAGGCACTCAGTATTTATGCAAGAGCCGGTGCCGCCTTGTCTCTCACTGAGGGTCAATGAAAGGCGTCAATGCCTCGCCTTGTCATATCGAACATCATAGGCAAAAATGCAAATTTGCAAATTTTCCCCATGATTATTCCACTAAGGTACAGTCCGATTCAAGTTTTAAGCTCAATGATAAGGGGCCTCCTTTTTATAGCCGAGTCCGAACGGTGTTTCGCAGTGCGACACCTCTTTGGAGAGAAGTTTTACATGGTATATCATCATAGGCACTCAGTATTTATGCAAGAGCCGGTGCCGCCCTGTCTCTCAATGAGAGTCTCCGCTCGATACTGCGGATTGTCCGCCATACTATCCGCAACCTGTGGACGGTAGCTCGCAGCTAAGCTTCTCGTGATAACAATGAACACCACACAAATCGGAGCTCAAAGTTCCAGCCTGTATGGGGCTCTTGGTAATCCCGTGCCTAAAAAATATTTAAATTTTAATCTCAATATAACCTAATAATGGTATAATAAATTCTCATGATTTCGTTCAAAATCTCATATTTTAATTACATATTAAATATCTCCATGGCTTAACACATCGCCTCGGTATGAATCATTACACCTCATATAGCCTCCCAATCGTTGCGAATGGGAGATGCCTTGCGTGAACGGTTATTGGAACTATTTCAAAGCTTATTAATATTCAATAAGCGTATGCATATGAAAAAAATATTTCATTCAAATACAAATGCGAAAATCATACTGAAGTAAAACGGTTGATAAGACAAAGCGATGCGAAGAGAAACGACGGAACAAGTTTTAATATTTGTTGCTTACCCAACGTCTGGCCCGTCTGTGTATTGATTTTAATAATTGTGGCCACAACAATCGAGCCGAACCGCTAACAATACCCATCATACGGCTGTCTAAATTTTTCTATAAATATATATATATGTACATTTTTATTGTTGTTTTGGTAGTAACCTAGCCTGGTGGTGTTGACATCATTTTGGCAAGTAAAGGGTGCCTGCCTAACTACTGCCAGCCAGTTCTTTTAATGTATGTAGAGACGAGAATATAAACAACACCAATTTGCCACACTTCCAGTATGTTTTTTCATCGGTCTCTTAATAATGAGACACATTTTTGCGTTATTTTCTTTAAGAGCTTGAAGTTATGTATGTAAATATTATTTTATGGATCTCTATGGACTGCAGAGCTCAGCTTGGCATGCAAGTATGTGGCTACAATAACAACCACTCTATGCTCCACAAAGTAGGAATAGGCTTAAATGTGGTCGCCTATTCCTACTTTTGTGAGGTTTAGAGTGGTTGTTGTTGCATGCTTGTGTATAGGGTGGGTAATCCTTGCCAAGCTCCTTTTTGAGGAGCAAGGTCTTTTCGATCTCTTGACCGATCGCTTGGGAAGTAAAAGGATACTGAATATAATGTAGTGCCTTATACGGAGGCCAGCGTATCGCAGAGATTAGCATTTCCGCCTATGACGCTGAACGCATGGGTTCCAATTCAGCCGAGAACATCATGAAAATGTTCAGCGGTGGTTATCCCCTCCTATTGTACCATTTGGCATGCCAGCCATGTAAAAACTTCTCCACAAAGAGGTGTCGCACTGCGGCACGCCGTTCGGTTAAAGCCGAGTACGAACCACGTGCCGCAGTAGAGGTCCCTTATCATTGAGCTTAAAACTTGAATCGGACAGCACTCATTGATATGTGAGAAGTTTTCCCCTGTTCCTTACTGGAATGTTCATGTGCAAATTTGCTTTTGTCCCTCATACAAAGACTTTGTGCCTTCTGTATTACCCCTGTTCCTTAATGGAATGTTCATGTACAAATTTGCTTTTGTCCCTCATACAAAGACTTTGTGCCTTCTGTATTACGCACCGATTTATCATGTCGATCAGGTCTAGCGTATACGATCAGTTAGTTACGCTGCATGGTGTGGTAAATAATAAAAAAAACAAATTGCCATTTTTATAGCTTCCTTCTTTAAAGCTCTTAAAATGGGACACACTTGTAGGTTTATTTTCTTTTGCTACCATCATTTTCATCGTTTTCCACATTTTTGTCGTCCCTAGTCTATAAACCGTGCACCACTCCTCCCTACGGATTCAACAATAAAACCAAACAATTTGCCATTTCCCAAGCAAAATGTGTATTCTTTTGCCTCTTGAAATGAGACATATATTTGTTTATTTTCTTCTGCTACTGTTGTTAACATTTGTTTACTATATTTTTCTTAGATGCCATCTATGTAAACATCATCTTCATCATTTTCTAGATCACTGGCTCCTTCGGATTGTAAGCCTTCACTTTGCTGGCCATAGTGTGATTGCAAATGATCCAATAGATATGAGGAGACCATGGTGAAATCTTCCCAAACTTGATGCTGACTAAACATTTGATCCATTTGCAGAAGTTTGTCGTCATCCAAATATTCACTCAATAAATCGATTAAATCATCCAAGGTGGTATCATCGCATACATCCTCCAGATGAGCGGTGTCAATGAATAGATTCCAATAGGCCTGACATATAATGGTGCCCATAAACCAATCTTCATTCTGTTTGAGAGCATCAATCAGTAACTCCAATAGAAATTGTGGACCTTTCAATTGTATGAATGGCATGCGATTATCTATGTCGCCCAGCAAATTCACCAATATGCCTATTGTACAAGCTTGAAGATCATGAATTTCTTTGGTCTGTGGATTGCTCAGGATTTTAACCACCAACTTAAGGCCCTTGGCTCGGCAAAAATATTTGCGGGCATTTTCATTTCTAGTTAAGTTGCCCAAAACACGAGCGGCTTCCACTTGAGATAATTCATCTTGAGCGTTTTTCAAAACCCCACATAATTGTGTGGCCAAATCGGGTAAGACGCTGCGTAAACTTCCTTGGGCTTCTTGGACCGAGGATGGAGTGGTGGTAATTTGATCTTGATAGAAACATAGATTGTGTAGGGCACCCAAGGTGGCATGACATAATTCTTGAAGCTCTTGTTTCTAAAAAAGATAATCTTACATAAGATTTTTGTACACAAAAATGTGTTGATTTTGTTACTGAACTTACCATTTTAATGCTTTTAAGTTGCTGGGTGGTCTTTAATATTTCCAATAATATAGCACCCAAGGATCGAGTATCACCCAGACCATGGCCCACTTCGGAATCGACGCTCATGTTAGCCAATACTCGAATCATTTTGATGAGCACATCCAAAACAGTATCGCCCAAGGAATTATGTAAAGTTAAAGGTTCCTTGGAATAGTTTTCCAAAACGTTGAGCAGATACTCCATAGCCACATCATTGTGAAAGAACTGTAAAAATCAATTAAATATAAAACGTTAAGATTGAGTTTAGGGGTTTATTTCACTCACCTGTATTCGGGCCAAATCATAATTGGTCATTATATTACCCAATATATAACCCAAACGACTTATAATGGACAAAAGTTTCTCGGCATTGCTGGTATTATGATCTGTACAACAGGGTCCCAAAAGCATACCAATGCGTGGCGCAAACTTTTCCATGGCATGACAACAATCCCAGTCTTCAGAAAGAACACTGAAATGAAAAATTAAAAGGGAAATAAAAAAATGTTTAAAACCAAACAAGCGGAAGTCTCTAAATAATTCCAAGAGCCCTAGTCACAACATACTGAATGAAGGTGCAATGAGCCACAGCCAGACTTCATGTTACAAAAGGCATTCAAAGGTTATAAATAAATAGGTTTCTAGAGCCAAGATGAATTAACGGACTAATAGGACTCAACTGTTTAAGCGGCTTGCGGTCCCGATTTTCACACAGTTTCAGCCAGAGGATACCACTTGAGCAAAGAGCTCATACACAGTCGTGGTTGTTGGTGTCTTTGGAGCCGTATTTGCTTGTGGAAATAGCGATCCTCGTTAAGCTCCTATAGGAGAGCAA
Organism: Stomoxys calcitrans; assembly: GCF_963082655.1. Taxonomy (NCBI): domain Eukaryota; kingdom Metazoa; phylum Arthropoda; class Insecta; order Diptera; family Muscidae; genus Stomoxys; species Stomoxys calcitrans. The sequence goes on along the minus strand of NC_081555.1, from coordinate 160,852,045 downwards.
TCTCGTTCCGGTACATAGACCGACCACCGCGGGAATTATATTTCCGCGGCTGCAATTATATTTATTCCACTTCCGCAGCATGTGGACAGAATGTCGCAGTTAAGCTTCTCGTGTTAACAATGAACCTCACATTGATCGAACCTCAAAGTTCCACGCGGGCTTACCCGTTTCGTGCAGATAGGAACTTTATTTCATTTCATATATTATTATCCACTTGACCTGGGAGGAACTACTCTATACAAAGTTTTCATAATCTGCAGATTCTTCAATATCTTGCAACGATTTGTAAGAGCTACTTTTTGGTCGACTACGTACCGACTAAATGGCTGTACGTTAGTGTGGTTTTCAACCCGAAGGCGAGAAACCGAGCAATTCTCTGTCCAAGGATTGCAGGCTATTATGCACAAAAACATGTCTATACCATGGGAGTAGTGTAGTTGAGTAAATAAAAAATCTGCCACAACACATGCATTGGGAAAAGAACAGCTAGCAGACTGGGTGTCGAGCGTGCTAGTACGGTACTTATATCATCGAGGCGTTTTTGTAATGAATTCGATAAAAAATACAACATACCAACGTACGGCCCTTCACACCTTAAAGTATCCGATGAGATTTCCACAAGGAATCGAAACGAGTCATACCATGGTTGGTGTTGTGGTATCTTCTGACTTGATTTTTCCACTGCAAAATACTTTGATCATAAAGCTCGTCTCGAAAGAGAAATGAATTGACAATGAGTCTCTCATCCTTCATTTTGAAGACCCTTGAGAGATTGGGAGATAATTGATACATGTATTGGGGTCGTCACGATGATTCAATGGTATGCGGGCTATCAGAATGATAACACTAAGGGTCAGTGGGTTGAGAGTGCCTTTCATTTGGGTTTGGGCGACTTCAGTCTGCCGTTCTTCCGTTCTTTTGACGAATTGTAACCAGTGCTTAGCTTTTCATGTTTTGAAGTTGAGGTCATGGTGAGCGAACATAACGCAATAATTGGTGTCTGCAGTAAAACAGATCAAGTTCGCACTTGATTCCATATAGTAAAGTTAAAATAGGAACGTCTATGCCTTTGAAGCTCTCAACAAAAATTCTCTATAAAAGGGTGATCGTATCCGATTGCCGCGGACCATGATGGTCATTGATTATTTAAGCCAAACAAAAATTGTACCAATCAGTTGGTGACTGGCAACAGTCTTTAGAATCAGATTTAAATATATAGTTATTTTCATCCTACCTTAATGTCCTAATTATATTTGCCTGCACCTCCACCTCTCCTATGGTTACTTCAGCTGCCTTTATCAAATGTGGACAAGCCAATTCCAAGTGTATGCTGGTATTATCGAAATGCGGTCGTGTAACATCCAAATTTTCCAACGAAGATATGAACTTACGCACATCAGCCAATGTGCGCAATGCTGCCGATAGCTGATATAATGAATGTAAGGGAGGACCTTCCAGTTTACGCGTAGCTCCTGCTTCATTAAGCATTTGCAAATGTAGAATCATCAATTGTACTGCTCCATGGCGGGATAATCTCAATACCAAAGCATCTTGCTTCGATATTTTTTGGACATATTCAGTTTTGGTTTTCTCATAGGAAATTTTTGGATATTCTCCCAAATTGGGAGCTGTATTGGGTTTGCGTGGCAGTTCCACCTGCTCAGACCAATTGCGATTGAGATCTTTTATGGCGGTTAATTCGGCTCTCTCTTGATTTGTGCTGCAGGTGAGAAAACGTATGGAACCATAACCATAGATGCAAGCTTCGGGATCTTCCAGAGGACTGGCACGACCCAAACCATCGATTAACAGTTCGAGTATATCATTTTCATGGAACAAGTAATCATTTTGCTCATTGCGTGCCACTTTGAATATCAATTTGCAGGCTCCTGTTAAATTGCTGCCCGAAACTCGTAGCTGAGCAAAAGAATTGAGAAAAGAAAGTTGATGGTGTAGTTGGAATGTTGGAGACATGATTGTGGAAAAAAATACTTACCGCCAATACTACACGGGCTACGGCTAATAGTATTTTTGAGGAATTGCATTCTACCAAACCATAAAGACCACCTAGTATAAATCCCTTTTTGAAGTTATCTTCATTTTTGTGCACTCGATTGTAAAGTTCTGTTAAAATCTAAAAAGAAAGAGGAAAAGCTTGGAAAAGTTAATGAAAGAATGAAGAAGGCAGAAGTTAGCACGTAAATAAAATTGGTACTATAGTTTTAAAAAATCACTATGATGGAAATTTCGGTTATACAAAAATTATCATTCAAGGGTCCTGTCCTGAATTGGAGGGTTACAAAGTTACAACTCAGTAACTCTCTGGAGGGCGTTGTTATTAACCAGAGACTAAGCTTAAGAAGATACATCGAGGAAAGGGTCAAAAAGGGTCCACTCTTGTCGCAACTCGATAGGAAAGAGTTGGAGTACGGTACACTGGATGTTTACGGCGGTTGTTAGGCATATTATCAACTGTGCATGTTTGATGTGTCATCGAGCTCTGGAAAACGTGCCAGAGCTCGAGACGGTACGGAGTTGTTGTTGTTGTTGTAGCAGTGTGTTGTACATTGAGGCGGCAGTCCTTGCCGATGGAGATCTTCATCGGGTCAATCCGGTACGTACAATCGGTTGCCATGGCATTGCGGTACGGAGTAATGCGGCGGTGATGATCTCTGGAGCAAGAGGCAGGGAGAGAGGAGTCGAATGCCGTATTCGAACTTAGTACTTTGCACCTATATGTTGGGTGTGTGGCAAGGAAAATTGCCCTCACGTTGTTTCCCCGAAAAAGAATTTTCGGGCTGGTGGTATACCCGGTACACAGATAGGTCTAAATTCAATAGGGGCGCCAGTGCAAAATCTTCGTTGAGTATACACACTTTTGTGCGGGTATTACGTCTTTCAGGCGGAGGTCGTCGCGGTCCTAATGGCACTGGAGACGATGTCGATGCAAAAGCATAGGCCCGATCGAATATTCGGGAAATGCGTGGAGGTTTCTGAACCATGGGGACGACTTTCAGGTTCTGCTGGGCTCTGGGGAGGCGGCGAAGAATGAAAGGACGTACAGAAAAGGAATGGATCCTTGGTTGGTTTCTGGGTAGGGTGGATGCTTTGTACGATGATTGCGAAAATGAGGCTTGGGCTGGTGCTGTGTGTTAAAGGCATAGGCATTTTTTATAAGTCATTGCAACGAAAGGTATTTTACCTCTACATGGACACAGGGAATGGCATACTTCTAAAGACTGTGCGATGACGTTAAGGAGTTGGAGACGATCGAGCACCTTTTATGTCACTACCACGAAATGGCGTGAAGACACAAAGCAAAGTGTGAGGAAGGAAAAGAATGGGTCGCTCACGAGCGTGGACTGTGCTACGGAAACAGTTAGCTCTCCCTTGTACTATCTTGTTGGTATGGGCTGGAGCTGTTGGTTACAAGCATAGACATTTTCTTATAGGTATTTTAAGTCGACATGGACACAGGGAGTGACAAAATTCTGCAGGGTGTGCGATGTCGTTGAGGAGTTGGAGAAGATCGAGCACTTTTTATGCCACTGCCTCGAAATGGCGATAATATATAGAACAATGAGTGAATAGCTTTTTTCGTCAATCCCATGGAAGCCGTACCGGATTGACCCAATAGAGTCGTTCATCGGCAAGGGCTGATGACTCAGTGTACAACACTCTGCTACAACAACAACAACCTTTTTCCGTGGCTGGAATCCTTACTCTTGTCATTCTAGAATAAGCATTAATTGGCTGGCTGGACCCTATTCTCACTACCTGGTGCCCCAATTTTATTTCTAATGCGTTGTTTTGTTTTTCTGACGTTTCTGTTGTTTCTGCTTTCTTGCGCTCCTCCACTTTATTCTTCTAATTACTACCTTTTTCTAGGGCGAATACAAGGACCTAAGATCTCCTAGTGAAGCATCTAACAATCGAGGTTGCTAGTAGTGGGTACTCCAATATAACCTAACCTTAATGTTAGATTTAGATTTTTTAGCAAACGAAATATAAACATAAATACAAACATAAATTCTCTTAAATCTTGGCTTGATGGTTTGCATTTTCTGCCTATGACAAGTTTGGCACTTAGGATTAAATCCTGGCGAGAACTTGAAAAAACATGCAGCAATGGCTATTTTTCATATTTGCGCGCCTTTCAGTCAAGTCAAGGTTTTCCATAAAAACGGTCACGGTTAACAGACTCTACTTAAAAAAGCCAGCAATACAAACTAGTATTGTATATTGAAATGAAGGATGTCTCCACGCTGGCTTCGTAATGGTTCGCCACTAATTTTGGTACATTTTTCAAAAAAAATTAACAAAAGTTGAAAGTAGCAGCATGTAAGCAAAGTAGCCCTATGAGTCGCAGAATTCACTACTTTCCACATCCCTATCAAAATTATGATTTAATTCGAAAACTTTGCTCTGCAAGTCTCATACTTTTCAACTTACCGAGTTTATATGATTGGCCGTTTCCTCTGTGCAATCCTTTAAGCCAGCATGCTCCTTTAGCATATCGATCAACTTTTCTGTGGATGATTGGCCCAACAAATCATTGGAACGTGTCAGAATTTTGCGAGTTTCCAAAAGGGTTATGGCTCGATTATTTGCGCCATTTTCATCAATCAATAAAATGGAATTTTCATCCTTTCTGTTATGCGATTGCGATTGTTCGGAATATGCAGTTTTAGCCCTCAATTGATTGCGAAAATTGGGGAAATTATCTAAAACAATGGAAAGAAAAATTAATGCCAGCAAATTAATTTTCATGTGCAGTTGCTACTGTGCATGTGTGCGGCAAATTACCCTTTTTCATTGTATTCCCTTTTACCTCCAATGCCGGTAATTTACGAGGCAATGGCTTGCTATTTGTTGGAGCTATTGTTGTTGGCAATTGCTTGGTGGTAGTGCAATTATTTGTATTGTTGTTGTTGGAATTTTTGCCAGACAATGTGCTGGCTGTTTGTTTATTAGCTTCATCACAGGGTAATTCAAGTGATTGAGCTCTGCGTGTAATGGTATCCTTCGGGCTACCACCTCCTTCTAGTGATTTTGCAACTAACATAACATTTTGCTGTGGTTGTTGTAGAGATTTCTTATCATTTAGATCTCTGTTCAAAGGTCTTCCTTCGCCTAACTCACTGCCCATACCATCCTCTACCATGGGCTCTAGATTGGGAGTCCTTGGAGTGGGTCCACCTGGCTGCGAGTCCGTATTTCGCAAATAACGCAAACTGTAAATTATTCACATGACAAATATAACAAAATGACTTGCATATGCAAAATGTTCATCATAGACTTACGAAAAGGAACTGGGTGGCCGGCCGGCCATTGTCACTTTGCCATACAACACCCTGCCCGGCTCGCGGGGTGTCACCGGACGACGTGTACTCACCATCCGGACTCCACCGACCACTGAAAATAAAAATAATTTGAACTCATTATTAATGATTTTCTTGTTGTTGTTGTTTTTCTACATATTTACCACTGGTGGTGGGTTGAGGATGTTGCTGCTGGGTATTTTGGGTATTCGATATACTACCACCACCTCCACCACCGCCAACATCGCTCAAAAATGTTTTAGCTTCACTTATCATTTCGGCCGAAGTGCGACGTTTGCCCATTCCCATCAGCACCATTTGGGGGAATTGGGCATTTTGATGGACCTTTCCCCATAGATTTTTTATATTATTCTGATTAGTTGTGGGATTATTGTTATTATTTTTATTGCTGTTGTTTTTGTTGACATGCACTTCATTATCACGCGTTTCACTGCGAGATCTGCGTTTTGGTAAAAGGCTCATATTTTTAAAACTTTTCTTTTTTTACTTTTCACAAAATTTTCACTATTTTCCCATTCTTAGTAACACTATTTTCACCTGTTATTCTTGAACTTTTCCCTCTGAGAGCCAATACAGAAATATTCCAATTGAATGGTATTTCGTTTTTATGGTAAATTTTTATTTCGCCTTACTATGGGCACCATAACAACCGCTCTTTTTTAATGGCGAGCTTCGAGTGAATGGATACAAGAAACTCACTCACATGGCCGTTGTGTGTTGTTCTTGCTCGTAGCTGTTATTTGAAATTATTTCAGCAGGATTCTATGCACTCATAGGCTAAAGCAGGCTAATTTCCATCCGTTAGCCAAGACTTAAATGTAAGGAACATGCAAAGAACAGAGGCGTAGTGAAAAGCCAAAACTAAGGATTATTAAACTACAAATTAAAAAATGGTTAATTTTATTAAATCATTTATTTTTTTTTTACACAATTTTCATAACTGCCCCTTCTGTTAAACAGATTAAGGAACTCGGCAACAATGTTTGAATGCGTCCAGAGGGATTTGGTAGTAAGTCGGGTATGATTGATTGGTTAGATAAATAATTAAAGAGTGTCGTGTGTAGCCCAGCAGGACTTGTATTGTCTCCAGCGGTCGGAATGTAGTTAGGACTGAACTACTATGGTTTGATCAGATACAACGGGCGCTGTTCCGAATGTTGTCGGAATGTTTATGAGAAAATTAGCATTTTTTGGCAATGCCATGATCCTCAAATCGTCTTTACATTATATCGGGTTTTCCAATAGGGACTTGAGAATATTTTTTTTTAATAAAACGCAAACCATTTATTATTTCAAAAACTTTCTCATTGGCATGAAGTACAATAAAAACATTTATGAATGGAACTCGACTCGACGTTCATATGGCCCCAATTTTCGATGACTCGGCCACACATTTCAGCCGAAACGGTTGCTATTTCCCGTTCAGTGTTGGCTCTGAGCTATTCCAACGTTGTCGGCTTGTTGGCATAGATCAATGACTTGACGTAGCCCCAAAGAAAATAGTTTAGAGGCATCAAATCGCACGAACGAGGCGTCCAATCGACTGGGACATTTCTTTAGATAACACGCTGTGAGCACAACACAAGCTGCTACATTGAGGTCCGATCTGTGTGGTGTTCATTGCTTTCACGAGATGCTTTGCGGATAGTGGAATGCTTCATCAAGAGTAGATGTAACTGCAGTCGCGGACAATCAGCGGCATTGAGCGGAGAGTCTCAGTGAGAGGTCGGGTGGCACCGGCTATTGCACAAATACTGAGTGCCTACGATGCTCGATATGACGTGGGAAATTATTGGCGCCTTTAAATAACCAATGGCCACCCTGTTCCCGCGGCGATCGGTCCTTTTGTTCGGTACGAGCTTGCTCACCTACAGGAGCTTGACGAGAATCGCCACCTCCACAAGAAAATGTGGTTACAACAACAACAACAACTCTTCAATAAATCGATTGCAACGTGTGCTATGTGGCTTGTGGCACCGTCCTGTTGAAACCACATGTCGTTCAAGGCCCATTTCTTACAATTTATGTCAAAAATAATCGGTGAGCATGATGCAGTGGATTTGTATATTAACGGCAACGTGATGATTAGTATCGTCGACTAGGAAGTATGGCCCAGTGGCGCCGCAAATTACCAATAATGAATTTTGAATTTTGCTTATTAACGAACCCATTGAGCCAAAAATGAGCTTCGTCACTGAAGATGATTTTGCAACGATGAAGCTCTTAAAGTAGCAACCACCGACTCCGAATTTCGGTAGTAAATTTATATGATTTGCAGACGTTGTTGTTGTTGTTGTAGCAGTTTATTGTCTTCTATCTTTCGTCGGCTTGATTCTGTTGAATGTCAAGACCCAGGAACTCTGCGACTAAGATGGAGTGCGTCCACAGGGATCTGGGTCTGAATCGAGTGGGTCTGGCCGGGTAGTTAAACAGGTGACGTGTATCGTGCGGTCCTTGGTTACAATCGGGTCATACATCTTGCATGTTGGCATCAATCCTACCTCTGTGGGAATTGAGGCGGACTACATTCGCCCGGTAGCCAATTACCGCATCTGCTACCGTGTCTGCATGAATGTTGTTTAGACCCGCTTGATATGCCGCTTGATCTAGAGGTTCTCTCTTGTAGCGCTGAACCTCACGCTCTAGATCATGTAGATCTATTGGGTTGCCCAAAAAGTAATTGCGGATTTTTTAAAAGAAAGTAAATGCATTTTTAATAAAACTTAGAATGAACTTTAATCAAATATACTTTTTTTACACTTTTTTTAAAGCAAGCTAAAAGTAACAGATGATAACTGACAGAAGAAAGCATGCAATTACAGAGTCACAAGCTGTGAAAAAAATTGTCAACGCCGACTATATGAAAAATCCGCAATTACTTTTTGGGCAACCCAATAATTTAAGGCTTCTGGGCGGTGGATATCTATCCACAAGATGGTGATTTGGATGGTTTCTGCGATAACAGCCCAAAAGGTATTGCTTGGACAGCATGTAGTTATGTCTTCGCACTGGTAGGATCTTCGTCTCCTGATGGAGGTGGTCCACATGAGAACTGAGGAGACAGCCCGTCGCACTTCGGAGGGCGGCATTCTGACAGATGTGAATATTTGCAGACGTTGTTCGTTTGTGTACTTTATTTACCATGATGAAAATGTTGAGTTTACTTAAGCGATATTCGATAGGAATATCGTCAACACCAATGGACTTAGCCTTAATTTTTCCTAAAGCTACCGAAACATCATCAATATTTATACAACGAAAGGAAACTGAATCTCCAATATCGGGAAAAGATTCAAAATTAATAGGTCGGTTAGCTCGAACCCCGGAAGCAAAAAAAAAAAATGTTAAAAACATCATCAACATCACCATCATACACTAGACTGTCATCGCCAAAGCAACCAGAACTCTTAAGAACACGCCAAAAGCCCTTGGAATCTAAACTACCAAATCGTTCAGAATAATATCTAAAGGGTGATTTTTTTGAGGTTAGGATTTTCATGCATTAGTATTTGACAGATCACGTGGGATTTCAGACATGGTGTCAAAGAGAAAGATGCTCAGTATGCTTTGACATTTCATCATGAATAGACTTACTAACGAGCAACGCTTGCAAATCATTGAATTTTATTACCAAAATCAGTGTTCGGTTCGAAATGTGTTCATTCACCGTAACGTTGCGTCCAACAGCATCTTTGAAAAAATACGGTCCAATGATTCCACCAGCGTACAAACCACACCAAACAGTGCATTTTTCGGGATGCATGGGCAGTTCTTGAACGGCTTCTGGTTGCTCTTCACTCCAAATGCTGCAATTTTGCATATTTACGTAGCCATTCAACCAGAAATGAGCCTCATCGCTGAACAAAATTTGTCAAAATTTGAACACATTTCGAACCGAACACTGATTTTGGTAATAAAATTCAATGATTTGCAAGCGTTGCTCGTTAGTAAGTCTATTCACGATGAAATGTCAAAGCATACTGAGCATCTTTCTCTTTGACACCATGTCTGAAATCCCACGTGATCTGTCAAATACTAATGCATGAAAATCCTAACCTCAAAAAAATCACCCTTTATTTCATTCCTTTCGTGTAACGGATTTGGCCTTGTTCCGATATTTTTTACAAAAAGTCCTCCAATTCTCAGTAGTACGATGCTCTTGAGGCCACCGTAGCGCAGAGGTTAGCATGACGCTGAACGCCTAAGTTCGAATCCTGGCGAGACCATCAGAAAAAATTTTCAGCGGTGGTTTTCCCTTCCTAATGCTGGCAACATTTGTGAGGTACTATGCCATGTAAAACTTCTCCCCAATGACTCGGACTCGGCTATTAAAAGGAGGCCCCTTATCATTGAGCTTAAACTTGAATCGGACTGCACTAATTGATATGTGAGAAGTTTGGCCCTGTTCCTTAGTGTAATGTTCATGGGCAAAATTTGCAATTTGCATTACGATGCTCTTAATATGCACTATATGATAAATCTCTAAGATTCTGAGCAGACCTGCACTTCATCCAATCACCGCCATCATTATGAATCCTTTTTCTAACAACAGGCTCGAACGCAAAGAGATAGTCAAAAAGCAAGGTGATGCGAGCACCCAAGTCATCGACATCAGAAGTGTTAAAGGAGGATGCATAATCAACGACAGCTTAGCACTGCAACAAATTGTCCCATTTGTTGTCCATGCCCTTAACTCGGACTGCTTCGTCCAGAGAGTCTTCGTGTTCACCTGTCCCCATTTGAAGCGGCCATACTTTTGTAGCATTCTTAAAGCGAAACAACTCGTTTAATATTGGGTTGCCCAAAAAGTAATTGCGGATTTTTCATATAGTCGGCGTTGACAAATTTTTTCACAGCTTATGACTCTGTAATTGCTTTCTTTCTTCTGCCAGTTATCAGCTTTTACTTTTAGCTTGCTTTAGAAAAAAGTGTAAAAAAAGTATATTTAATTTAAGTTCATTCTAAGTTTTATTAAAAATGCATTAACTTTCTTTTAAAAAATCCGCAATTACTTTTTGGGCAACCCAATATATGAAGTTTGATTCCAAAAGTATGACGTTGGCCAACATTAGACCAATTTTTTACTTGTTTTGTTTTTACCTCTTCAATAATAGTCGTGCTTAGCAGTACTTATATTACCCCTTTAAACTGCCACGACTCTGGCCATTTATTCAACGCACTCCTAATGGTTCCTTATAGCTGAACTAAATCACCATTTTTGGAGTAAAAAAATCAATACAAGAACATAAACCCTCATCCAAGTTCTAAAGTTCTAAACCATAAGCGTAAGCAACAAATATGAAAATCGAAATCCACTCAATTACAAAAAAAAAACTCTATCAATGCATTTAACACTAACCCATTGAGTACATCATATGTGGGTATCAACAAAGGATATTCAATTCATTTCAATGGTAGTTGAACTCGCACGACACAACGGTCATACGTACTACATAGAACGGAAGTGAATAGATAAATAACCCCAATGTCATTGCAGTTCTATTGACACCTTGGTGGCCAGTCAGTGGTCAGTGGTTGCCAACCAAGCCATAATATACTCCTCACAACTAATACTCGAGTAAACGAATGACAAGAAGAGTGAATGTTATATTCAAAGGACATACAGTGGTCATATAATTCAAAGTAATTGAAAATACAAACTTAATTAAAAGAAATTGACAATTGAGACAACAAAGCCCAACCTATCGGAAGAGGTGGAATAACCCGCTACAAGGACTATTTGAATTTCGTTTTAAGTGAAATTTGCATGTTGCCAGTGCGTGTGGCAAGGACTTTAATAATGAAAACGCAACAACAACTTAAGTGGTCAGCTGCTAATGGCGATGATGGGCTTTCAAGCGATTTGAATGTTTTCCAAATGTTGCGCAGTGAAATAATCAAATTACAATTGTCTAGCACAGGGAACCCACCAACCCTACCAAACAAGTAAGTACTCGGTGGTTCAGCTAGTAAGGGGTGGGTGGTGTTGTTAGATCCCATTAACAATTTATGGCTATTATAGAAAAAAATGTCCTTGCCCAGAGAGCTGGCTCGTGTTTTTTTCTTTGGCTACAAATCTAATCTGAAATGGAATTGCAAATTGAAGAAAAGGCGTTTGATGCAATGAATAACAAAGACCTCCCCTTCTCCTCCTGCTTCCATTACAAAAATGACCACTAAACATAGATTGTGTTACCATCACAACATATATACTTAGAATAGATGGTCGGTCACCAGCCACCAAAAGTCAGCAGCAAAATGGTGGGTGGTTGCTCGAATGACTCAATTATTTCTCCAACAAGTTTTATTAATAAAAGTCGTTGGTATACACGTATGTTTGTCGGATTGAATGAATGAAACAGTCGCCTATGCGGGGTATAAAGTTATAAATCAAACAAACGTTAGCTATTCCCTTCCACATTATAAATATGACATGGTATTTTTACAATTCTTGATTAAAGTTTATAAATAATAGTCATTGGTGATTGCATTGATTTTCTTTTTATTATAATAGAAAATCATTAACAATTCATATGTTCTTTCTATTTTCTTCCAGGTCTTCTATTTTAAGCGAAGTTCAGAAACAAGGCAGCACAAAACTTCCCTCAAATAAATCGGTATTAGTATTGGGTGATAATGCCACTGGCAAAACGACATTGGTGGCCAAACTGCAGGGAGTGGAGAATCCCAAAAAGGGTTCTGGTTTGGAATATGCCTACATTGATGTTAAAGATGAATACAGAGATGGTGAGTATAAATTTTATAAAAAATAATGACAATGCTGAGCAAGCTCGTTACGGTCTATATGACCGATCGCCGCGGGAATGTTATGCAAAATTGCAAATTCTGCCCATGAATATTCCACTAAGGAACAGGAGCAAACTTTTCACATATCAATGACTGCAGTCCGATTCAAGTTTAAGCTCAATGATTAGGGAGTCTCCTTTTTATAGCCGAGTCCGAACGGCGTGCCCCAGTGTGACACCTCTTTGGAGAGAAGTTTTACATGGCATAGTACCTCACAAATGTAGTCAGCATTAGGAGGGGAAAACCACCGCTTAAAATTTTGTCTGATGGTCTCGGCAGGATTCGAACTCAGGCGTTCAGCGTCATATGCGGACATGCTAACCTCTGCGCTACGGTGGCAGGGAATTTTATGACCATTGGTAATTTAAAGGCGCCAATAACTCGCCTTGTTATATCGAATATCATAGGGACTTAAGAGTGGTGGTCGCCCAGCCACTCACTGAGACTCTATACTCGAAACAGCCGATTGACCGCGACTGAAGTTGCAGCTTCTCCATATACAAAGCTTCCCACTATCCCCAAACTGATGAAAACCGCACAAGTCGGAGCTCAGATTGCTATTCGTAGGGGGATCATAGTCATCTTGTTTGTAGTCTAGTCCTTTTGATGGAGTTTTTGGGGGTGGGTCGGCCACCAAGACATTTGGCCAAACATTTTTATATCAAATTCGTACTATACTGCCATGCACCTTTCATTTGTTATTCATATTATCACAACCGGCCAAGATAGCTGTTTGGGTGGTTTATGGGGTGGTACATGACCCCAAAAGAGCAAGCAAAATTTCACAAAATTTTCAAATGCGTGCATTCATCTTCGTTATCTGGAGTTGTTAAAATTGAGGTAAGGGCATCGATGAATGGGTTAGACCTAAGGGTCTGAATTTAAACCCAGAGATGACTGAAATCCCTCTTTACGAGAAAGACGATGGTGGGCCAAATTGAGGCTCTACAATTCCTCAACAAAAGATTTCGAGAGCCGACAAGGTCAAATACTTGGGTGTGATCTTGGATAGGATATCGAACAATTCCTCAACAGAAAGATTTCGAGAGCCGACAAGATCAAATAGTAATGAGGAGGTTCATAGATGTTGGGCAGGCTCGAGCCTACATAGTGCACTATGTAGACTCGCAGGCCACGCGTTATAATTGAGGAGACGATAAGAAGGAAACCTGGATGTAATTGAGGAGTTTTGCAATCGGATATCTGAGACAACACTTGAGGTCAAATGCGAGGTACTGGTTTCGGCGGCACGGTCTTCGATTAAGGGAACTCTGTTATAGCTATCTTAAAGTTCATACCACACAGATGAATCAAAGCTAGATGAGATAGAGGGCCTGGGGGTCTAGATTGAGGACCCAGACACTGAGTTCTGTTTCCGGCTACCCGAAAATTACAGGGTCCAGCAGACTAAGATCCGGGTGATTACGGAATGTGTGAGATTGTATGTGTTAACGCGAGGACGTCGAGTGTGAACATCATTACGGGCAGTGAGCTGGCCAGCAGGGCTATGACAACCAGGACGATAAGGTCACGAACAGCTTTGGAGTTTTAGATCACCTTTTTGATGGCACGATCCGCATAGTTTAGGTTGTTGTTGTAGCCACATTTTCATAGGGAGGTGGCGTTTCTCGTCAAGCTCCTGTAGGTGAGCAAGCTCATCTCGGTCCAAAGGATTGATCCCCGCGGGAACAGGGCGCCTTTAATAACCAATGGCCATTGGTTATTAAAGGCGCCAATAATTCGCCTTGACATATCGAGCACCATAGACACTCAGTATTTGTGCAAGAGCCGGTGCCGCCCGGCCTTTCACTCTCCGCTCGATGCAGCTGATTGTCCGCGACTGCCGTTGCAGCTACTCCGTATAGAGCTTTCCACTATCCGCAACCTATAAACGCGCCCGGTATCTCGCAGCTAAGCTTCTCATGACAGCAATGAACACCACATACATTGGAGCGCAATGCTTCAGCCTTTGTGGTGCTCACAGCTATACCGGGTGCCGTACCTTATCGTGCATAGTTTGGGTGCCGGACCTTAGCGAAGTAATGAGGGCATGAAAGAGCAGGTGATTTGACCTTAAAGGCCAGAGAATTGCCATCAGCAAACTTGGTGAATGTCAAACCTTGCGGGGACACGCTGTCCGAGCTTGAAAGTGAAACGGTCAATAGGGCGACGAAACCCCTATCAGGTGAGCCGGATCGTAAGAAGACGAGACTTTTGCGGGTCATATAGGACACTCATGCAGAACAGGTGCGGCAAGTGACAGCGTGTGTAGTGTATATGTAGGGCATGTGGGGACGATGATGAGCCATTGGAACATGTCTTATGTCAATACCCGCCTTTCGTGGATAAAAGGCACCAGGCTCTTGGGTGCAGATACGATGCCAGACTTGAACGAGCTTGGGGCATATAATTGAAAACGAAAAAGAATTTTGATTTGAAGCACGGAATACCTGACATAGATATCTTGGGGATACATTGCGTAGGAGTACGGGTACATATAAAGCAGATTACTTGCTTAGGTTGTTGTTGTTGTAGCAGTGTGTTATACACTGAGGCGGCAACCCTAGTAGATGAAGAACTCTATTGGTTCAATCCGGTGCGTACAACCGGCTGCCATGGGATTGCTTAGGTATATGTCTATAGTGGCATAGGCGGATTAGAACCGCATCCTCTTAGAACCCGCATCCTCTTAGAACCCGCATCCTTTTTTCGACCTAACCTAAGGGGAAGCGTGCTCCCATTTTTGTATATAAAAAATATTTTATCTTTCTCATCTTTATATTCTGCAAAATTTCAAGAAATGTATGACTGTTGTTGCTGTTGTAGCCACATTGGCATGTGTAGTTAGCGATCCCCGTGAGCATCCATATGTGAGCAATCTCGTTCCGGTCCATAGGACCGATCACCGCGGGAACGTTATGACCAATGATTATTTATAGGCGTCAATAACTCGCCTTGTCATATCGAATATCAACGGTTCCGGCACCGCCCGGCCTTTTACTTAGACTCTCCACTCGATATCGCTGATTGTCCGAAACTGAAATTGCAAGCGTCATCGATTTCAAAAAAAGGTCCATGTAAAGTATAGGCCCTTTTTATATTAAGCCTTCGATGAGTTACTTATAAAGTCTCTATGAGCCTGGTCCACTTATTACAGGTCTAGCTTAAGTTGTTTCGTGTGAATTTCAAGACAGGAGAAGAGTTTTTATTATGAAGATCGTCTCCCATCCAGCCATTTTAGCCATCTATAGTAGTCTATGCACCGGAACGACTACAACAACGTGAGGGCTATGTGTCTAGAGAGATCTCATGTATAAAAAAGGTGTTCACCCATAATCCTGCAGACTCTCCTCGCAATTGCAAGCCAGTGAGACAAAGAGAACTAAACTGTCTACAGGCATTAGGTTCAATGTTTCGGTCTTCACATTCTAACAACTTTTTTGACGGTGTAAATCATAGCACCAAACGAAAATTGTTACTCGATCGTCTATTCTCTTAATTATGTACTAAAACCATTCATACGCTTAATTTGAAATTTTTTATATCTTGTTTTACTTTTTAGATATGACCCGTTTAAGTGTTTGGGTCTTAGATGGTGATCCAGGTCATAAAAATCTCTTACATTTTGCACTAAATGAAACAAACTATGCACACACATTGGTCATATTAACAGTATCTATGACGCAGCCATGGTATTGGCTGGAACAACTTAATCATTGGATTAAGGTGTTATCCGATCACATTGAGACATTAAAATTAGAACCTGGAGAAAAAGAAGAAGCCCGCCAACGTTTAGTAACCTCATGGCAAAGTTATTGTGAAGTTGGTGATGATTTAGACCCAGGTTCACCTGTTAAACGCACGATGAGAAATAATTCAGTGGACGACGACGATTTGTTGCCGCTTACCGATGGAGCACTTCTAACAAATCTGGGTTTAGACATTGTCGTGGTAGTTACCAAGGTATGGAAATGAAAATTGGAAAATTTAAAATCAATGTTTATATGCATTTCTTTTCATTTGGCATGTTGCGACTTCTTTTCAGACGGACTACATGACCACACTGGAAAAAGAATACGACTATCGAGATGAGCACTTTGACTTTGTACAGCAGTGGATAAGGCGTTTTTGTTTGCAACACGGCACCTCTCTCTTCTATACAAGTGTCAAAGAAGACAAAAACTGTGATCTCCTTTATAAATATTTAACACATCGAATCTATGGTCTACCATTCCGTACACCTGCCCTAGTCGTTGAAAAAGATGCAGTTCTAATGTAATGATATTTTGTTATAAACAGATGGGAATAATTTATTAATTTAACTTTTTTTACATATCTTTCAGTCCTGCCGGTTGGGATAGCTTAAAGAAAATAAGTATTTTATATGAGAATATGCATTCTTGTAAAGCTGAAGACTATTACACAGATATTATTACGGCGCCACCTTCCAGAAAAGTATGCAAATGTTTTAACGTTTTTTTTTTTGTGGGACCATAAGCCATTCGATTAGGGTTTATGAACCCTAATAGCCTTGAAAGCTTTTACAAATACTTTTATTCTAACATTTCTCTTTTTCCTTTCCTAGGCTGTTTCAAATCGTGAAATTGAAGTTCAAACGGAAGATGAACAAACATTTTTGGCGCGACAGCAGGAAATCATAAAACAAGGCGGACAAGTACGTAGTGAATCGCCTTTACGCTCACAGGCCAGCAAAGCTATGCCCCGTACCCCTGGTTCAGCTGGTCAGAACTCTCCCAGTAGGAAGGTGAAGTCCCCTTTTTTATTTAATCCTTCATATTTCATCGTTCATTGTTTATTTCTTTTACATATTTTTTAACATAACGGTAGTATTTCAGCAGCGATGCGAAACTGCATACATACAATTCCATATTTTTATCTATGTACACAATAATATAAGTCGTAGGGCTTGGAAATTCGGTGGGTCAAATTGTGTGGACCAAAAAAAAAACCACAAAATCAGGATCGTTAACGGATTCTAAGAAATTTTGCTTCTGTTGAGTGTCAAAACCCAGAAACTCTGCGACTAAGATGGGGTGCGTCCACAGGGAGCTGGGTTTGGCAGGGCAGCCAAACAGGTGACGTGTATCGTGCGGTCCCTGGTTACAATCGGGACATACATCTTTCACGTCGGCATCAATTCTTGCTCTGTAGGATTTGAGGCGGCTGCATCTGCCGTAACGTAATTGAGCCAGAACTACTCTGGTTGGCCTAGGGAGGTCAATTTCTTCGGGTGCAATCGGAGGCGGTCGTTCTCCAAGGATTATATTCATCCGGAAGCAATTTACCGAATCTGCCGCTTGATATGCCGCTTGATCTAGAGTTTCTCTTTTTTCTTTTGGGCGGTGGATACCTATGCACAAGATGATGATTTGTATGGTCTCTGTGATAACAGTCCAAAAGGTATTGCTTAGACAGCATGTAGTTATGTCTTTGCACTGGTAGGATCTTTGTCTCCTGATGGATGTGGTCCACATGAGCACTGAGGAGTCAGCCCGTCGCAGTTCTAACAGATCTGAATATTATTCCACTACGTGTCACAGAGCGGAAGAGACCAGACTGGCGCAGCATAACTTACTACAGACCGGCCATTTGCTTTGTCAGTACTTCAAGTGCTGCCGGCAAGTGAATTGAGGACCTTGTTTCTACTGTTGACTTTATCGCAAATTGCTGTGGTATGTGGGGAGAATGTGTAAAAGCTGTCAAATTTGACGCCAAAAATTTTGGGACACTTGATGGTCGGAATCGTTTCTCCATCGACCATCACTTTCAGCTCAGTATTCACCTCACGCGTATTTATAATGAAAAATGTGGCTGAAGATTTGGTGGCAGATATCTTCAGACTTCTTGCAGCGAAATATGAGTCAATTTCGTTGAGGTAGACGTTCAACCTATCGCAGATGTCAACAATGGGTTGTTGTTGTAAACCACATCAATCAACAATGGGTGGGGGGCTTGATGCCATGATCGTACAATCGTCCGCATATGATACGATCTCTATGCCGTCTGAATGGGGTGAAATGAAGGATAGGTAGAGGTTAAACAGTGCCGGAGATACAACCCCACCTTGGGGAATTCCCTGTTTCACTCTACGGTGCTTCGACTCCTTATCCCCATATTCCATAAATGACTGGCGACCACACAAATAATTCGCGACCCAGCGTTTCAAGCCTGGCTGGAAGGACGTGTTGGCGATGTCCTCAAATAGTTTGGCATGGCTGACATGTCGAATGCCTTTGATAGGTTCAGGCCACGAGGATCGTCCTATCACATGGCCTGGGCTGACTGAAGCCACGGCAAATGTGTGCGGTGATGGCATGCAAAGCAGTTGTTGTGCTATGCAGTCTTCGAAATACATGTTGATGCTCGGCGAATGGCTATTCTCCTACGAGGCTCGGGAAGAGTAATGCTTCAAGCGTCTTTGCTACTGATGAGGGAAGGGAGATCTGACTTCCCCAAACTCGGGTCCTTTCCAGGCTTCAGTAGCGGGATCACTCAGCCCATTTTCCAGACATCGGGAACTATAAGAGCGTTCAAAAACAGGTTGAGGACAGCAGTCCAGGTAAATCCAGATTCTTCAACATCAATGTAGAGATTCCGTCGGGGCCGAACGCCTTGGATGATGACAATCGTAACTTCGCCCACGGTAAATTGTGATGGCTGTCTATTGGCTCGGAGACCACGGATACGGCGAATGGCTCTCCTCCTGTCACTCTCGGGATGCACAATAAATCGACGGTTGAACAACCTGGTATTCAGTATTCACCTTACGCGTATTTGTAGTGAGAAATGTGGTTAAAGTTTTGGTGGCAGATATCTTCAAATTTCTTGCAGCGAAATATGAGTCAAGTTCGTTAGATCAGTCGGGGCCCAACGCCTTGGATGACATTAGTTTTGCGTTGGTTTGCTGCTGTTGTCTGGTCTGTGTAACGGGATCAAACCAACACTTTTTCTGACCAGGGAGTTCTCCCCCTCCGCTACTGAGTCAACAAGAACCTGGCCCTTATTTTTTATACCCACCAACAAAGAATGGGGGTATACTAATCTAGTTATACCGTTTGTTACACCTCGAAATATTGATCTAGGACCCTATAAAGTATATATATTCTTGATCGTCTCGCCATTCTGAGTCGAACTAGTCATGTCCTTCCGTCCGTCCGTCTGTCGAAATCACGGTAGCAGTCGAACGCGTAAAGTTATCCGCTTGAAATTTTGCACAAATACTTGATATCGATGTAGGACGTTGGGGATTTCAAATAGGCCATATCGGTTTAGATTTGGATATAGCTCCCATATAAACCGATCTCCCGATTTGACTTCTTGAGCCCCTGGAAGCTGCAATTTTTGTCCGATTTGGCTGACATTTTGCATGTAGTGTTCTGTTATGACTTTCAACAACTGTACTTAGTACGGTCCAAATCGGTCGAGAACCTGATAGCTTGCATATAAACCGTAGTAGTGTTCTGTTATGACTTTAAATAACTGTGCCAACTGTCGTCTAAATCGGTCAAGAACCTGATGTAGCTCTCATATAAACCGATCTCCCGATTTGACTTATTGAGCTCCTGGAAGCCTCGCAATATTTTCCCGATTTGGTTGAAATTTTGAACATAGTCTTGTGTTGTGACTTCCATCAACTGTGTTTAGTACGGTATATTCGGTCAAGAACATAATATAGCTCCCATATAAACCGATCTCCCGATTTGACTTTTTGAGCCCATGAATCCGCAATTTGTCCCCCATTTAGTTGAAATTTTGCACATAGTGAGTGTTCTGTTGTGACTTCCATCAACTGTGTTAAGCATGGCCTAAACCGGTCCATATAAACCGCTCTCCCGATTTGACTTCTTCAGTGTTCTGTTGTGACTAGCATCAACTTTGTTAAGTACGGTCTAAATCGGTCAAGAACATGATATAGCTGCCATATAAACCCATCTCCCGATTTAACTTCTTGAGCCGCGATTTTTATCCGATTTAGCTGACATTTTGCATATTGTATTCTGTTATGACTCTCAATAACCGTGCCATGTACGGTTCAAATCGGTGAATAACCAGATATAGCTCCCATATTTTATCAGAATCCATGGTGATGTGTTCCCAAGATTCCGTCCGGCCGACCTTAACACGCTTTTACTTGTTTTTTTTTTTACAAAATTACTCATGTTAAATTTTATTTGGAATCTCTCCACTGCTCTTTAATTCCTTTTTCATTTGTCATTTTGTTGTACAAAATATTTATTGTAAATTCTTGTTATCGTTAACTTTCTCTTCCTATAATGTCCTCAATAAATTCGTCATACCACTGACTTGAAGGAGCTAGTGATAAAATAACGTATTATTAAATTCGAATAACTTAATATTGGTTGCTTTACCTCCACATTTGTACATGCATTTATAGGTCATTATTAAGAGAACCCACACCATTGCCATTACAAAAGTGATGTTGATAAAGTAATTATTATTTGGAGTTCATTTACTATTGATTAGCTGCGAACACCTATCCCCAAACCTTTACTCAGTTAAAAATATCCATTTTAAGATTCTTTTTCATATTTAAATTTTTTCTTTTCTTTTTTCTTCTTTATATATTTTTATATTTTTTTCTTCTTTCTTTTTCTTATTTATATATATTTTTTTAAAATATTTTCAGCCTTCTGATGTTAAAATGAATCCTGCCACACCCGGTGGTGAGGGAGTCTTAGCAAATTTCTTCAATTCATTGCTGCACAAAAAATCCGGTTCGCCGGCCACACCTCCTGGAGCGATGAGCACACCACGAACCAATGGTTCAGATAGCCTACTAACTCCCGACAAAATCACAATGCGCACAGATGCTGCTGCGGAATTGGATCGTTTGGCGAGAAGTGTAAAGAAAGATGTCGATTTTTCACAAAGTGAATGTTAGGAAAAACAGCAACAAAAATTTTAAACAACAATAGAACAACTAACACTCAATTCAAATTAAAACACAAAAAAAACAAAAAAGTAACGAAAAACAACCAAAATTAGAGGCACTAACTAAATTTTCGAGATACTCTTAAATTTGTTACACAAAAAAGTTAAAGAAAAGTCAACAAAAAAACAGACCCTTCCCTCAATTTATGAAAAAAAAAGGAAACAAAATTAAAAAACAAAACAAAAACAGTTTTAAACCACAGAAAAGAAGAAGAATTCAGCGTTTTATATATACTACTCTACACACAAAGAAAATAGAAACACAACAAAAAGAAGCCACATATTAAGAGTTAAACAAAACTAGAAAATCCTTAAGGCCTTTCTAACAAAAAATCCTCATGATCGATTTATATATATATATAGAGCTATGTATACATACATCCGTACTTTAAAACATATACAATACATACCTACATACATACAAATATAAAAAAAAAAGAAAACTAAATGATACTTAGCAAACAAAACAAGCAACACTAGAGAAATTTTCCCAGAACTACCAATGACCAACCATTTCCACATTTCTTCCCACAGAAAATTCTACTACTCCTATAAGCACTCACACCTTCAAACTTCTCACGTGCGTATAAAACTAATAAACATTTTAAATTATTATTATAAGCAATGCCTGCTCTGTTGTATCTGTTATATAATTTTTTTTTTATTTTTAAATTTAATTTTATTTTTTTCTTCAGTTTTATTTTTATTTTTTCCTTTTTTTATTTCTTTTGCTGTTTATAAACTGATTATTATTTGTTTTTATAGAATTTTTTCCTCCATTCACTAAAATTATCAAGTATCGTCCACTTAACCACTCACTTTACCAATGTAATGCGTAACGATAAAAAAAAGGAAAATAAGTTTTTCCTTTTTGTTTTCATAAATAACTGTTAATATGGCTACATAATAAAAGAAAGTATTTTTTAAATCAAATCAAATAGGCATTAAATTTTGTATGTTTATTTTTTAATGTTTTTAGTTGCTTATCCAACAGCCTAACAATGTAATTTATTGCTACAGAGATTTCAACATTTATACTATATGGAAATAATTTTGAAAATAGAATACATAATAAAATAAAAAAAAGAGATCAACATGTTTAAAACAGGAAACTGCGTTTTTGAGTCCATCAAAGCTGACATTTTCGGTACATATGAAATGAGGCCACCGTAGCGCAGAGGTTAGCATGTCCGCCTATGACGCTGAACGCCTGGGTTCCAATCCTGGCGAGACCATCAGAAAAATTTTTCAGCGGTGATGTTCCCCTCCTTATGCTGGCAACATTTGTGAAACTTCTCTCCAAAGAGGTGTCGCACAGCGGCACTCCGTTCGGACTCGGCTATAAAAAGGAGGCCCTGATCATTGATCTTAAAACTTGAATCGGACTGCACTCATTGATATGTGAGAAGTTTGCCCCTGTTCCTTAATGGAATATTCATGGGCAAAATTTGCATTTGCACGGAATGTTCATCAAATGGCCATACTTTTGCTACAGTAGGGGTTTTAAGGATCTTTCTTTTCTCAGGAGGCATATACAGAGTATATGGTTTCAAAGTATTTATTGGGTTGCCCAAAAAGTAATTGCGGATTTTTTAAAAGAAAGTAAATGCATTTTTAATAAAACTTAGAATGAACTTTAATCAAATATACTTTTTTTACACTTTTTTTCTAAAGCAAGCAAAAGTAACAGCTGATAACTGACAGAAGAAAGAATGCAATTACAGAGTCACAAGCTGTGAAATTTATCAACGCCGACTATATGAAAAATCCGCAATTACTTTTTGGGCAACCCAATATATCCAAGCTCTGAGGTGTTGTCCGCTTTATCTATAACTTCTTAAATTTAGTTTCTACGTTTTTTTTCTCTCGAATACTCCAAGCACTGCTTCATTTGCAAGTATATATGCTTATCTTTATATGATACTAAACACAGGTAGTATCATTGTAGTATTGGGTGTAGGGTAGGGAGGGACAATTTTGATGTCTACGAAGAGGTTAGCAAAAACGATAGGACATTTTTGTGAATTTAAAACAAAATTGAGCTTCCGGTTTTTAACGACAAAGACCCTCTCTTAGTCATTTATTTTTTAAGCCCAGACGAAACGGCTGAAGCTATGATCCTTGGATTTTGGTGCGAAGGTTCGAAACATATGAGTTTATTTTTCTAAAACATCTGCAACTCTTTGTTTTTATGGCATACGGTGGGAAAATGCATTACGCATCAGTGTTCCTGCGTTAAGATGCCCTCTCCCTACAACAGTTGTGCCTTATCGTTGATGTGGCGTCAGGTTGTGACCTGAGTACCTCTTAGACAAAACTTATCACGGCTCTCCAGCTATCCTCTCTGCTGCACATTTTCATTGTTAGTTTTCCACTCTTATTTCTCCGATCTGGAGCCGAATTACCGTATACGTGATCGAGTGCGCTTTCGTATGAAATTTCAACTGATATTTAATGAAAGTTATACCACTTGTAAATAAATTTTTATATCAAAGTTTTTATAAATAATGATCGATTTAAACATTCGTGTTCTTAAATTTCAAAAATTCGCATTCAATTAAAAGATACATAATTCATAATAGAGAGATTTCGAACGATTTTACTCGTTCACGAATGCCGTAATTCGGCCCCTGTTTTTCTAGTCGTGTTCGACAGTCGCGGCAGCAGTGAAAGCAGAAGTCTGTGTGCTCTGTATCATCCTCCACCCCTTCTTTGGGTGGGGTGCATTTTTTCATTCTGTCTAGGTACTTGCGGAAGTATCCGTGTCTAGATATTGCCTGCTTCACATAGTAGTTTACACGTCGTGTCGGGGATGACCTAAAAGTTCATCTGCCTTGCAGGTCATTATTCTATCTTGACTGCCAAATGTTTAGCTTGTCTTGTCAAATATCTTTCAACACGGACCCCTATTGAAAGTTCAGTTTAGTGACATCTTTTTTCGAGGCCTGCAGGTCTATTGGCATCATACCGCCAATAACGAGAGAAAAAATACTATTGCAGGCTCTATCATGAGCTTGTGACTGCTAATAGCTACAATTGAGCCGTTATCTTCGTCGCTTTTGTTGCCGCGTGTTGCGTTTGGGCCATTAACATCTAATAGGTATCGAGCCGTACTCTTAGGTATTTCACATGCCTTCTAGTGTGTAAAACGACGTCCTCGATCCGCATATATAACTCTGTGAGGATGTGTTTCATCGTGAGTAGGAGTATCTCAGTCATTTGCATTGCCAGCTGTAGCCCGTGGTATTTCAACCAATGTCTAGTTTCTGCTGTAGCCTATATTGCGCCTCGTCCATACTTCTGGCTGTGATGACATCGACAATGTCGTCTGCGTATCCAGAAATATGTTTACTGATATCTCCGTGCGACACATCTTTGAGAAGAAGTTTTTTACATGGCAAAGTACCTCACACATGTCGCCAGCATTAGGAGGGAAAAAACATCGCTGGCAATTCTTTCTAATGTCTCGCTAGGAGTCGGACCCAGGTGTTCAACGTTATAGACGGACATGCCAAACTTTGCGCTACGGTGGTCTTTTTTTGTCTGTTTTACTGTTGCAAAAGTTTGTCCATCGACCATGACCTCAAGCGCTTCTTTGATCTCCTTCAGGAGTTGGGGAAAATAAATAAAATTTGCCTGCTTTTTATAATAGCCGAGGCCGAATAGCGTGCAGCAGAGCGATACTTGTTTGGGGAGAAGTTTTTAAGGATTAGGGTTCAAATAAGTGCTGTCCGATTCAAATTTTAAGTTCAATGATTCGAGATCTTCTACTTATAGCTAAGTACGAGGCGTGGCGCCTCTTTGTGAAGAAATTTTTTCACAACCTTACAAATTTCGCCAACACTTGGAGGAGATAACCGCTGAATAATGTTTTTTAATGTCCACGCCAGGATTTGAACCCACGCATTCAGAGTGGTTGTTGTTGTGGAGGTGGCGATCCTCGCCAAGCTCTTAAGGGTGAGCAAGCTCGTTCCTCAGCGCCCAGGAGGTTTCGGTGGTGAACAGTGTCGCTGATCATTTTCGTATTGAAACACCTAAAAAATTATACCAGATCCCTGAGGTAAATATTCATTAAATCGCACAGCCTATCGATGCCATTGGCCATCTGCAGTATATTGTTGTTGTTGTTAAAGCCACATATTTGCATGTGGAGGTAGCGATCCTCGCCAAGCCCACGACCTTTCGGTCTATAGGATCGATCGCCGTGGGAACATTATGGCCATTGGTGATTTAAAGGCGCCAATATATAGCCTTGTCATAACAAGTATCGCAGGCACTCAGTATTTAAGCAAGAACCGGTGCCGGCCACTTCTCAATGCGCGAACAGAAGGCCAATAACTCGCCTTGTCATATCGAGCATCATAGGCACTCAGTACCGGTACTGCCCGGCCTCTCACAGCCACTCTCCACTTCGTACCGATGATTGTCCACTACTGCAGTTGTAACTACTCCTGGAGCTTCCCAATATCCGCAACTTGTGGACGCTTAGCTTCTAATGATAGAGATTAACAACACTCAGTTGGGAGCTCAAAGTTCCATAGCTAACCGTGCCGTGCCAGTATAGAGCAGTCATCCGCTTAGCATATTATTTACACGTCAGTAAGGCAGAGGGATCTTGGTGGATAAAAGATAAACAAGATCGTAGAGAGCACACCTTTAAATCTATGGAGCTTTGATTTCTACATATAACCAGCAATGTCACATGGACATGCAATAGATTGGAGTCCAAATGGATTGTCGGAAAATTCTAAGTTATGCTATCCCGAATATCAATTATAATTTAAATAAACAAATCAAAAAAGATAAACCCTTAAAAAAATCATAATTGGGAACTGTAGACGGTTTACAAAATAAAGGAAATTGAAACACAATGAATTGGGTAGCTTGCACACCGCTTCCAGGCTTGTATCTATGTCCATTGATCAATGATGTTTTTGAAGAGACTGGTGTGTTCGGTATAAAAGGTCTTTGATAGATCAAGGGCAAGAATAGCTCGTTTGCAGGATCTTTTCTCATTCAAACTGTGTGATGACTGCGGTAAATACTGTTGTTGCATCTAAAGGGATTCGTGTTGATGGTCGGTTGGAATAAGGGATGAACTCATGTCAGACAGCAGTAGCGCCTCATGTGTTTTTGCGAATGGCAGAGCGATTATTGATCTATATGACTATCCCTAGTCCTTGTCCGGATTTACCCAGCCTAAGAACAAAGACCATTTTTTCTATTTTCCAAAGGTGTGTTGATTACGCTGATATACAATGCACTTACAATAGCTTAGGTTAGGTTGAAAAGGTTGAGCTGGTATATTAATACGCCCATGTCACTATAGGCATACAACTAAGCCAGTGATCGGCGCTCGTTAGGCGCTTTAAATACTAACGGCCTTATTCACAAAACTTAATGTAGATTTCAAATAGGTTTATTTGACATATTTCCTTTATAGAACGATCAAATAAACCTATTTTAAGGCATCATAAAGTTTTGTGAATAAGACCGTAAATAGCAAAATCGAAAAAGACCAGTAAGGAAAGGCAAAATTCGGGCGGAGCCGACTATATAATACCCTATAATTACAAATTCGGGCAATATATAAAAATATATATTTGTATGAGAGCCATATCTAAATCTGAAACGACTTTCAAACACATCGTTTGAAAATTGTTGTTACTACGGCCATATAAGTGCAAATCCGGCGATAAATATGTATGGGTGCTACATCCAAATTAGAAACGATTTTGATGAAATCTCGCAAACAGTATCTACTACGACTTAGCAAATCGGGCGATACATATATATGGGAGATATATCTGAATCTGAAACGATTTTAATGAAATTTTGCAGATATGTTTAGATCAGTAACAAAACAATCCATGCCAAATTTTCATTTAAGGTCATCATAAGGTCATTTAAGTGCAAATCCGACGATAAATATGTATGGGTGCTACATCCAAATTTGAACCGATTTTGATGAATTCTCTCAAACAGTAACAAAGCTGTCCGTACCAAATTTTGTGCAGATCGGTTGAAAATTGTAGTTACTACGACGATTTAAGTGCAAATCGGGCGATACTTATATATGGGGGCTATATCTAAATCTGAACCGATTTTTGCCAAAATCAATAGCGTCCGTCCTTGGAATTTCGTGATGATTGGACAACAAATATGACCGGCACTTTGAATACAAGAGTACATGGACTCAAAGACAGACATGGCTAAATCGAATCAGAAAGTGATTCTGAGTCGATTGGTATACTTATCAATGGGTCTAGCTCTTCTCCTTCTTAGCGTTGCAAATAAATGCACAAACTTATAATGCCCTGTACCACAGTGGTGGTGTAGAGTATAAAAATCTAAGTCAGGAAGTCTGTGCTACAAACAAAATCCCTTATTGTTTTCCATAACACTCCCCTAAGTTCGTACAAGTCGGGTATTGTGTCCTCACCCAAGTGCCGGTATTTATTAGGCGCGAAAGCCGGGCAATGACATAGAATATACTCCAAAATCACATCACTGCACTTATACTGAGAAAGACACCAATTAAAAAAAACTTTAGAATTATTTCCATAATTATAAATGTTTTTTTATGCTGTGCATTCTTAACTGTAACTTTTAAAAATAAAAAATATCAAATCCCAAAAAAGACACTCCACAAAACTGTAAAATAAACCAATAAAACAAAACAAACCAATCTAAAATAAAAACACATTTTTAACAAGAATTTTTTATATACTGAAGCCTAGTACTAAGCTCGTCTAATTTAAAAAATTTTAACTTAAACAGGAAAAGGCTTTTAATATGGTTTTTCCATAGTTTTAAGCCCTTATAAGCTTTACTTTGTCAATGGAGTTTAGTAATAGTGCTGCAGATTATTAAATTTAAAGCTAGCATTTCCCTTAAAAGTAAAACTTCTTTGTTTCCAATTTCAAGAGGCGGCTTGCGATGCCTCATCTAAAACGCAACATTTTTATTCTCAAAAGAAAAAAAACATAATTTTTTTTTATTTGCTATTTAAGCTGCACAAAGCCAGCAAAAACCAAAATTTTAAGGCCTTACTCATTAACGTTTAAAATGTGTGTTTGTGTATATTTTTTTTTGTAAAAGGGTATATGGAATGTTTTGCAAAAACCAATCTCATTAACCTCTTCCACTTCCACTGCTGATGCTCCTCTTCTTTGCATTAAATGTAAAATTTATTATACATATTATAAACTATCTTAATTTATTCAATGTTTATTTTTTTTAACTAAATAAATATAAAACAAAATCGTTTTGCTTAACTATTTTTTAAGCTTAGTAATATAAATAATTTTTTTGTGTTCTTATACAAAAACGCCGCAAAACGAAATGAAAAACAAAAAAAAAACTATTAAAACAACTATAAGAACAAAAAAAAGAAAACAATTATTGTAAAATGTTTATGGATATTGCAAACCTAACTGAAAGAAGGAGAAATAAAACGACAAAAAAAAAAAAAACAAAATATATATTTATATAAATAATAATATAATTAAGCAATTTATTAATATTAACTTAAAACCAACACCTATAAGCAATTTCGAAAATAAAAACTTTTCGATTTTCGTTAGAAAATGAATTGAGGAACATTTCAAATTCTTTTTGGGATATTCTTTAATTATTTTCCCAAAAATTGAAAAAAAAAATTATGCTCGTTTCATAAAAAAAATTTACAAATTGAGTGTAAAGAAAAAAACTAAATAAAAAGAACTAAAAAATTATTTATAGTCTATAGTCGATTTTATTTAAGAAAATTCAGAGCGGTAATTTGATTGAAGGAGAGCTATTTGTCACAATCATGGTCTCCGAGATGAACAATAATCACAAAATGCCTAGACGAAGTTTTGAACTAGAGATGTGCAAATGCAAATTTTGCCCACTAAGGAACAGCGGCAAACTTCTCACACATGGCTGCCATACCAAGTGGTACAGTACCTTTCAAATGTCGCCAGCATTAGGAGGGGAAAACCACGGCTGAAGATTTTTTTCTGATGGTCTCTCCAGGATTCGAACCCAGGCGTTCAGCGTCATAGGCGGACACGCTAACCTCTATGCTACGGTGGCCTCCCAGAGATGTGCACTTGGATTATTTCTCAATCACGCTCGCTCACGAAAAATAAAATTTGCGCATGCTCATGCATGCCTTTCTTATGTCGACTCATATTCATACACACTCATAAGACAAAGTTTTACGACTTACGAGAAATTATACGAATCCAGAGAAAATCATGACTATGTACCCACCTCTATTTCGAATGTCATCGGCAGCGTCAAATTGCTGTTTTTATAGCAACGATCCAGCAATCACTTCTGTTCTGAGCGGTTTATATTGGTACTGTAATTCGATTAGTGTTATGACAACTATGTTGCATGTGTGGTTGCCAGATGGTCGGGATTACCCCGACTTTTGGTGGCTATCCCCGTTCTCTTTTGCATGCTATGTTATTTTTTTGGCGTTTATTGAAAGCACGATAGCGTTTGTACGAATGAAGGTATCCGCTTGAAATTTCGCAACGATTTTTATACCCTTCACCAGGATGGGGGTATATTAATTTCGTCATTCTGTTTGTAACACCTCGAAATATGCTCATAAAGTACATACATATATGTATTCTTGATCGTGATGTCATTTTAAGTCAAACTAGCCATGTCCGTCCGTCCGCCAGTGTGTCTGTCGAAAGCACGCTAACTGTCGAAGGAGTAATGCTAGGCGCTTGAAATTTTGCACAAATACTTCTTATTAGTGTAGGTTGTAAATGGGCCAAATAGGTCCTTGTTTTGATATAGCTGCCATATAAACCGATCTTGGGTCATGACTTCTTAAGCCTCTATAGGGCGCAATTCTCGTCCAAATTTAAAATTTTGCACCTGGTGAACCCCTACAAGGCCCAAATCTTATCCGAATAAAGTGAAATATTACACAATGTCTACTACATTGTTCAGCATTCAATTCATTTATGGTCCGAATTGGACTATAACTTGTTTAAATTTTACTTAGTAGCTGAATTTCCAAAACACTGATATTGACTGCACTTATCAACAATTTCCAACGTTATACTAATTTTTATATCAAGGTTTTATCTCCTGGCAACGGAGCTGCAGTTGAGTTGCAATCCATAATCATCCCATAAATTTTTTCGGGGCAAGGTTCTGGGGACCACCCTGGATTTAGCAAACTATCGATTATTGCAACATTCGATATTTTTTTATAATAAATGTCGATAGTATCGAAACTATCGTTAATTTCCCATAACATATATTTCAAACTAAAATGAGACATAGAAACCAAGAGATCGATTTATATAGAAGCAATATCAATGCATAGACAGAATAAAACCAAAATTTAATAAAGTCAGTTAGAAGTTATAACAGAAATGTTTGCCTGTCCGGATGAAAATTGCGCCATCTAAGGCGTAATGTTCCTCAAAAGCTACACTCATTGTCGGATCGCCTATTCGCCAATTTTGCAAAAAATTGAACTTTGCCGATAGTATCGATAAGAAAAATATCAATCGATATTCAGATAAAAAATAAAATGTCGATAGTGCCATCGATATTTTGCCAGCTCTAGTTTAGCCAAGTACGGAGAAGCTCAATAAAGGCAATACGATGTTCAAGTTATAAGAAATATGGTGCAAAAAGGCGTACGAGCTAATTCAGGTGCTCCAGCGCACGAAATTAGTATACTTCCGTAGCATGGAAGAATACTAATTTCGTCATTCCGTTTGTAAATCTTGGAAAAATTGATCTAAAATTTGATTTGATTTCTGGAATTGAAATCTGAAATTTTGCTAGTGGCGTTTTATTATGACTTCGTAAAACAGTCCCAGGTATGATCCTATATAAATCGATCCTCTTATTTGACTTCTTAAGCATCTAGTTGGGTTAATTTTTATTCCATTTACCGAAAATTTTGCACCTAGAGTATTATATCGACTTCCAAGATCCACGCTAAGTATGATTTTAATCGGTCCATTACTTGATATATGTAGCTCTCATATAAATCTATGGCGGAATTCTATAGGGCGCAATTTTCATCCTTCAACGGTGACCTTTTCAATTTTCACTTCACTATGTGCGATATTACACCCAGATCGAATAACAATTGCGATTTCCTTATCTTCAGAAGTAAATCAGCAGATCGGTTTATATGGGAGGTATACCAGGTTATAAACCGATTTGGATACTCAACACTGATGTTAGAAGTTATAAAAAACACTCCATGAAAAATTGCATCCAATTCGGAAAATCTATGGTTTTCTTGGAGCTCGACTTGTCCGACACTTAACAAGTGTCTTTACACACTTTTAAGCGGTTACCTTCATTCGTTCGACCCCTATGGTGATTTCAACAGATGGAAGGACGCACATGGCTAGATCGACTTAAAATGTCAAGACGACCTAGAACATAAACAGTGTCGTGCAAAGCAAAAGCAACGCTTTTTCATATTGACGAAAATATTTCTGAAATTTGACTACTGCGTTATGTACATACAAAGTTTTATAGTCACTTTACTTAGCGTACTGTAAGCTTTAAGGAGGCCACCGTAGCGCAGAGGTTGGCGTGTCCGTCTATGACGCTGATCGCTTGCTTTCGAATCCTGGCGGGAACATCAAAAAAAATTTTTTTCAGTGGTGGTTTTCCCCTCCTAATGCTGGCGACATTCCTGAGGTACTATGCCATGAAAAAACTTCTCTCCAAAGAGGTGTCGCACTGCGGCACGCTATTCGGACTCGGCTATAAAAAGGGGCCCCCTTATCATTGAGCTTAAACTTGAATCGGACTGCACTCATTGATATGTGAGAAGTTTGCCCCTGTTCGCTAGTGAAAAGTTCCTGAGCAATATTTATTATTTATCTATAAGCTTTAAAATCTATATAAAAAATCGGGGTTTAAGACCCCTTTTTTATATAAATGAGGTTTCGTTCAAAAATGGTGCATTTTCACGTGCGCAAAACTTAAGCAACTTATTGATAGTTCATATTAGTTGCACTATTTTTGTTTTCAAAAAAAAGCTCAATTTTTGACAATTTACATTTATTTTTATATCTGAAGGCCAATACTGGTACAAAGTGGAAAAAATTTTATAGATTTGCAATGTCCCATAGGTGCAGAAGTCCTCTAGAAATTTACTATAAGTTAAGTACACATTTGACAATAATAAGTTAATTTGTTACTTTTGTTTTGCACGAAACTGCATATGTACTTTATGGGTCGCACATCAATACTTCGAAATGTTAGAAAACGGAATAACTAGATTATTATACCCCCATCCTATGATGGTGTGTATAAAAAGCTTTTAAAAAGATACATTAGCTGGGTTTCAACTTACTGTGCCATGCCAGTAAAAAGCTAACATGTATAGTAATACACAGATACAAACTCGACAACAAAAAGCTTATAGTTATCTGGATATGATCTTTCATCATCATCATCAACAACAACAACAACAACAACAAAATAGTCTAACAACAGAGAACCAAAGCCAATGAGAGTAAGCCGAAGTAACCCAGTGGGAAAATTACGAATGTGTTACATTTGGAATACATAATATAATTCGTTATAGGATTGACATCTTATAAGATATTTTAAACAATAAATGGGTTAATTTCATTTGACCAAAACTACACATTAATTAACGAGTGTAATACCATATGGAATGAGGTTTGAATGTTATGTTTCTGTGAGTGACGATTCTTTTTCATTTTGGAATATCATTTTCCGGTCTTGTCGCGTCAAAAAATTTTAGAATGAAAAAAAAACATTTCTTAGTAAGGCAATTATTAAAAATTTAATATTTTATATAAAAATTTATATATATGTACATGGTCTAAATCAGATAATTTTTGGCTTTGTTTATACCCACCACCATAGGATGGGGGTATACTAATCTAGTTATTCCGTTTGCAACACCTCGAAATATTGATTTAAGACCCGATAAAGTATATTCTTGATCGTCTCGACATTCTGAGCTGATCTCACCATGTCCGTCCATCAGTCTGTCGAAATCACGAGAGCGGTCAAACGCGTAAAGCTGGATGTAGGTCGTTTGGGGATTGCCATAGCGGTTCAGATTTAGATACAGCTCCCACATAAGACCGATATGACTTCTTGAGGTCACAATTTTTGTTCGATTTGGCTAAAATTTTGCACATAGTGTTCTGTTATGGCTTCCAACAACTGTGCCAAGTACGATCGAAATCGGTCTATAACCTAATATAGCTCCCATACAAACCGATCTACCGATTTGACTTCTTGAGCCATTACAAGCCGCGTTTTTTGTCCGATTTGGCTGGTATTTTGCATATAGTGTTTTGTTTTGACTTCTAACAACTGTGCCAAGTACGGTCGAAATCGGTATATAACCTGATATAGCTCCCATAAAAACCGATTTCCCGATTGGACTTCTTGGGTCCTTACAAGCCTCGGTCCAAAACGGTATATAACCTGATATATCTACCATATTTTAGCAGAATCCATGGTGGTGGGTACCCAAGATTCGGCCCGGCCGAACTTAGCACGCGTTTACTTGCTCATTGACTAATGAAAGACGTGTCTATGACCTGATTTTGTTGAAAATTCTACCAGTGAGTTGTATTAGAGCCTCACTAATATGCCAAATACATTCTTAATCGAACCATACTTGTATATAATTGCCATATAGATCGATGTCCCGAATAATTTCTTGCTTCCTAAACTTTTCCAAAGTCAAAATGACATTTAAAATCCCTAACATTATATGGAAAATCCCTAGCAAGATATGAAGGCCATCGTAGCCCAGAAGTTAGCTTGTCCGCCTATATAAAACTGGACTCGGCTATAAAAAGGAGGCCACTTATCATTTAGCTTAAAACTTGAATCGGACTGCAGCCATTGATATGTGAGAAGTTTGCCCCTGTTCCTTAGTGGAATGCTCATGGGTAAAATTTGCAGTTTGCAACATTATATTTAATAATAAAAGTATTTATAAATAAATTATTTAATATGTTGCAGAGGATAAATAATTTGACTTTTTATAAAATTGTGAAAATAATAACTTGTTAAAAAAACACTAATAATAAAATTCATTCCAAACACATTGTTTAAATGTGTATTTTATAATGCTTTCTTCGAACATAGGTATAACAAATAAAAGCGAACTGAGTTCGGCCGGGCAGAATCTTATATATTTCTCCACCATGGATCGCATGATCACAAGAATAACGTATTCTGGAATCAATAAGCTATATAGGCCACCGATTACCTTTCATATACCATTGATTACCTTTTCCTACTGGGAAATTAAGTGAGGGAAGAGAGCTAGAGAGAGAACCCCCAAAAATACCTGTTGTTTTGGTGTTGGCAGTAATTTTAATTTCAAGAGATTTGAGAAACAATGAGTACAACCACAATGAAAGGCCCCAACGACAATGTCGACGTCGACGTCGGCACCGGCGCCGGCAGTGACCATATTTTATTAACTTATTTTATTGCGTGCGCTGCCTGGCTAGCAATATGTACAGTTGAATGTTTGTTTAGTTCAAATAAGCGAGACGGGACAAATTGCTATGCACGTCGGGCCAGTAATATAACGTGCGTCGCACACAACGGTTGTGTTTGTTAAAACTTACGGTAGGAATACGAACGAAAAACAAAAACGGGAAAAACAGGGTGTACCATAATATAACCAAATAGCAAAAAAGAATTAATAGAAAATCAACCAAAAGAAAAGAAATTCGTTTCAAAAAATATAAGTGACCTTGTGCTTCGAAACTTCCGAAATTGAAAGCATCTCATAAAGAAATTACTTTCGATTAATTATAAAATTTAATAAAAATCTTTAAAGTTTATTAATTCAAAATGGTGGAAACCGTGATTACCGTTGAACGCACCCAAACCACACAAACCGCTGCTCCCAGTGGTGGCGGCTTAAGCGCTTTAAGGATTAACATTGGATATTTCCAAACTGTTCCAGGCATTATAAAATTAGTGCAATTTGTAAGTTAAAAACAAACTTTTGTTAACACTCGTATATATTTTAAACAAAATATTGGCGGGAATCAGTGATATGTGTGTGGGATATGAACGTATGTAGATTTAAAAGACTTTATACATAAAGGTATTTGTTGTAGTTTAAAAGTCCTTAGCAGTTCTTTGTAATGGAACCTTTACACTTAAATAGTGTAATAGTCGTAGGTACCAGTGATGCCGAAAAGAAATTATCTTACCAGAAATGTTGTTGGATAATTATGGCTAGAAATGGTTTTTCTCAAAACAAAAAAAATGTAAATTTTGCCCGTGGTTTCGATTCAAATGGCCCATTCGTAAAGCCTTATTTTGCAACACTGTCGTTGAGGGTAAAGTTTCTTACACGGCCGTATTTGAAAAAAATTGAGCACATATTTTGATAATAAATTTCAATGATTTGCAGTCGTTGCTCGACTGTGAGTTTCTCCATGATGAAATGGCAGAATATGCCGAACACTTTTCAATTTCATAAATGACGTTTAAGAAACTGAGCAAATTTAACTTATAAAAATCACCCCTAAAGTACTTGTTCACCCCTATTACCTACGCCTCTCGTATTTTTAAGATATGACAGTTCATTCATATCATAATTAAAACACATCTATCAGTTTATACACCCTCGTGTATGTATATTCTCTATTGAAGGTAATTTTGTTGATTTATTCCTATCTTGCCGGTAGCTTTAAGGCATTAAGTCTATTGTATTTTTGGAAAAAAAAAATTTTTGATAGGATATCACATGGTAAATTTTTTTTCATGTGAAAGTTGAAAGAATGCATTGCTGCCCATACATGTGAAGGTTTAAAACTTTGAGGTTTTACCCCTTAAATGAAGGAAGAACCTCTTTAAACTTCAAATACTCTCGAAATATTTTATTTACATTGAATTAAATTTTCAAGATTAGATAGAATTCAACGCTGTCTGAATAGAATAATCTATAGTAGTTATTGTTGTTTCTAAAGCGTAAAGATTTATTGGTTCCACTGATATTGTACGTAGTCAATTAATTAATTAATAAGACGTATGAAAAATAACAACAAAGCTGTGTAATTGAATGGGGATTGGTGAAATGGGGGAGAAGTCAATGACAAAGAAAATAATATTTAGGTCAATCGGCTGTTGCTTTAATTTTAAATTTGAATGTTTACTTTAAACAATTGGATAATACATAAGACTTTCTTTAGCCTTCATCAAAAATAATAATAATTAAAATTATATTAAAATTTTTGCTGCAGTATTTGTGCAAAATTCCGAAAGCCTAGCTTCTCTTAACTTCCTTATACTCTCTACATGAATTTTTACAAACATTTTTCATTATTTTGTTTTTCATTATTATTTAAATTTTTTTTTTTCATTAAAAAGTTTCTATTTTTCATATAAAGGTCACATGATTTCAGTCAAGTTCTCTACTTTAAGTAATTATCCTTCAATACATATTTAATATCATACAAAACAACAGTTGTTTTGCTTGCACAGCGGTGTCCTGCTTCCACTCTCATTACTAACACAACTGTTGGGTTGGGAATGACATTTTGAATCATTGCTTAGTCAGACTGAAAAGAAAATGGCCTTCATTCGTTTCATATGGACTAAACTGTTGAATATAATTTAATTGGAGTAGACTACACTTGTTTGCGGGAAAGATTATTAATCAATACAATTGATGGAAGGTTGGTTAAAACTAATGAAGTAAATTTTGGAGGAAACTTTCGGACTTGGCTATAAAAAGGAGGTCCCTTATCATTGATCTTAAAATCAAATCTGACATTGATATGTGATTTGCTATTGATTGATATGTGAATATTCATGTGCAAACTTTATCTAAATCTGAAGAAATCTCAATGAATTTCACTAGTGAGCAGAAAGGTAGCAAAAAAGCCTTGGTGCCCAATTTCGTGAGGTTCGGTTACAACAATAACCAAATTATTGCAGTATTAGTTACAATAGGAACAACATATATATGAGAGCTATATCCAAATCTGAACCGATACCGAGGAAAATCCGTAAATATTGTGGTACACTAGATAAAATGACCTCAATTTGGGAAATATTGAACTTCCTATGGCGCTATAGAATAATATGCTCGTTGCGAGTTCAACAATTTCTTTATGGCTACGAAATTGTTTATACATAGTATTAGTCCACTTTAAACTTCCCACAGGTTAAATATGAACTAAAGAGCATTGAAAATGAAAGATAAAATTAATGGAAAAATCATTTTTTTCGAACACTACTTAACCCATTTATTTCCATCTGTCTCCTATCCCCAAGCTATCAATTGCTCAGCTATTTTGTGAAGAATACAAATTTAATATGAAACATTGCAATTATAAATTAAATAAAATTTTACCTTCTGTCCCTGCCGAGTATTGAACTAAGAACCTTTTGTTTTATTCGTACAACGTTTATTTTCTCACTCTATAGGAATTTCTAACTAATTGTGCATAAATATCATGGATTAACAAGTATTATGTAATTATCTGCATTTTTCTGAGTGTAGTCATAGAAGATAGCGTTGTGCAATGCTTTCTAGAGGCGAAAATCTGGCGATACATATTTATGGGAGCTATATCTAAATTTGAACCGATTTCTATAAAATTAACCAGTGATCTCAAGAGTCATAAATGAAACATTCGTGCGAAATATCGTGAGAACCGGGTTACAAATAACCTCATTATTGGAATATTAGTCCAAATCGGGCGAAAATATATATGGAAGCTATATCCAAATTTGAACCGTTTTCGATCAAAAAAAAAAAACAAAAGCAAAATTTTGAAAAGATCGGTTGATAAATGTGCTCTGAAAGGCCCTAGAAGTGAGAATTGGGCTATTAAGCTATATTTTATCGAGAGTTATTAGAGAATCTCTTATGTAAAATTTCGTAAGAATCGGTTAATAAATGCCGATGTTATTGCAATGTTAGTGCAAATCGGGTGAACGGTATATCCAAATCTGAACCGATTTCTTCCAATAGGCTTCGTCTCTAGAGCGAAAATGATGTTTGTGTCAAATTTGAGGATGAACGGATGAAAATTGTGAACTGTATGTTGTACACTAATTAACATGGACAGCCAGACGGACATAGCTTAATCGAATCAGAAAGTGATTCTGAGTAGATCCGTATACTTATCATCGATCCGTATACTTAGCTATCTTCTTTCTGGGTCTTACAAACAAATGCACTAAGTTATAATAGTGTGTACCACAGAAATAGTGTAGGGTATAACAAGTAAAAAGGCGTTAAGTTTGACCGGGCCTAACTCTGGATACCCACCATGTAAACCACCTTTAGTAAAAGTCCGGGTATTGTAAAACCTAACTTAAGTCACTGTGTCAAATTTCAGCGAAATCGGATTATAAATGAGCCTTTTATGGGGCCAAGACTTTAAATCGAGAGATCGGTCTATATGGCAGCTATATCCAAATCTGGACAGATCTGGATCAAATTGAAAAAAGATGTCGAAGGCCCTACCACAACTCACTGTGCCAAATTTCGACGACATCGGGCAATAAATGTGCCTTTTATGGGCCCAAAACCTTAAATCGAGAGATCAGTCTATATGACAGCTATATCCAAATCTGGACCGATCTGGGCCAAACTGATGAGGAATGTCAATGGGCCTAACACAACTCACTGTTCCAATTTTGGCAAAATCGGACAATAAATTAGTCTTTTATGGGCCCAAGACCTTAAATCAAGAGATCGTTATATAGCTACATCCAAATCTGGACCGATGTGGGCCAAATTTAAATAGACTGGCCTACCACAACTTAGTGTCCCAAATTTCAGTAAAATCGGATAATACATGTAGCTTTTATGGGCTTAAGACCTTAATCGGCGGAACGGTCCATATGGGGGCTATATCAAGATATGGCCCGATGTAGCCCATCTTCGAACTTTATCTGCTTATGGGCAAAAAAAGAATCTGCGCATAGTTTCAGCTCATTATCTCTATTTTTAAAGACTGTAGCGTGATTTGAGCAGACAGGCGGAGGACATGGCTAGATCGTCTTAGATTCTTACTACGATCAAGAATATATATACTTTATAGGGTCGGAAATGGATATTTCGATGTATTGCAAACGGAATGAAAAAATGAATATAAAAACAGTAATAGTAAGTACAGTAAATTTTAACCATCTTTGTCTTGATGCACGATATTGGGAACTACGTGTACTGGCCGTTCATTCTCCATCTCCAATACAACATATTGTCTTGGCATGAGATGAGAACGCCCACCGGGGAGGCACAGCGGACTATTCTAGATAACCGACCCATAGATATGCAGATTAAGTGTGAGGCAGCCACTGCGGCAATGATAATTAAGGCCATAGGAGAAGGGATATATGATAGGAGTAGGTCACACCATAGCGGTATAATCGAGGCAACGAGTGACACAGTGTTGGATGACGGAACTTTGGAATTGCCATCTAGAAGTTAATGCTACACGGATGGATCATAGAATGCGTTAGGTAGTATGGTGTTAATGCGAGGACGTCGAGTGTATACATCTTTGCGGACAGTAAAATGGTCATCAGGTCTATTACAGGCAGGACGGTAAGGTCACGAACAGTTTTGGAGTGTAAGAAGAAGATTAACGCCTATTCTGAAGGTGGCACGAACCTCATTGTCTGGCTACCGGGCCATAGCGGAGTTAGGGGGAATGAAAGAGCAGACGATTTAGCCGTGAAGGCCAGAGGTCTGCCGTCAATAATTAGAGCGCACAACAAGCCGATTATTGACATAGGTGTATGTCCACAGAGCCATGGGGCGGATTAATATTCGCAACTTCTTTTCAACCTAACCTAACTTAATCCAGTTATAAACTGAATCAATTTATGAACATTTTTAGCAGATTCCATATTATATACCATCCCAAGAATTGGCCCAGTCGAATTTAGCACGTTTTTATTTTTTGGAATATGGTACTCTTACCTATGTAGCTTTTTGACTAATTATCAGTTTTTTATTAGCCACAAAATGTGAACTTTTTTTTGGCCAAGTTTTTCATCGTCATGTCATGCCAATTGACAAGTGTTTTTTATTTCTTCATTTAAATGTGTTAACTTGTCGGGGTTCTTTTTGATATTTTTATCTTTTCTTGTGTTTTGTAACTTTTGCGTTAGAATGAGCTCACTGCCAAAATCGCGATGTTTTTTTTTATTTTTGATAAAATTAGATTTATATATATTTTTGCATTTGCCTTCTTGTTTTTTGAAAACATACACTTTCAATAGAAACAAATTGAGTGTTTTAAGTTTGTTTTATCTCGTCTTCTTTGTGTTTATTTAAATAAATATAAAATTCAGAGAAGAGGCGTGGTATAATAATTGTGGTCACATTTTGTATGTTCACCAACATGGAAAATTGAAAAAAAATTACAAAAATTACCTCTATTACTAAGCTACGTAGGTTTCTGGAATGACAATCAAAGAACTGTGGGACCTCTAATACTTATTGGTACGAATACGTTCGAGATATCAACGAGATGGTTTCAGTGTACCGAATGCCAAGACAATAATGTTCAACTGCACCTTACTTAAACGGTGGTAGATATTACAAATAGAATGAGGACATTTTCATTTCATTCATTTGCGCCCATTCTATGGTGGTGGGTATAAATATTTAAAAAAGTAAAGTATTTCATTAAAAACTTGCACGGAACGTTTTTCAACTTGAGCCAAAACGAGTTTAAGTCGGATTTTCATTCATTATATTTTCAATATATGAGACAATATAACTACACAACCTATATAAAACCCCGTTTACACTGCTCTTTAAATCCGGATTTCAGGCTCTCGTCAGGGAAAACAGATGATCGAGCCATTAAATCCGGATTTAAGGAGCAGTGTAAACGGGGTTTAATTTACCATATTAAATATTCGCCGCGGAACATATGATAGGGTTGCCAAATAGCTTTTTGTTGCAATCAGCGCTTTATTGAGATCAAAACCAGTGATGAGAGTATACAGCCCCGAATTTCTACACTTAGTGAAATAACTCTCTGGGAAAAATTCCATTGCCGAACGAACTGAATGCCCACCTTTATATAGCGGTCATCATCATAAGAGCCTCGTTTTATTGAAATAAGTATTGTTACTTATTTTTCCCGGGCTTTAGAGCGTCGACATCGTTCACTTAATATTTGGAGATTCTCAATACGAATTTCATTTGTTTTTCTATTTTCTTTTCCTCTCTCTCTCTCTGTGTCATTGACACCTGTGTTGGACGGACATTGTGCTCTCAAATTATACTTATAATATGGCAAGTTATTTGGCATTGCAGATAACAAAAACATTAAAAGCGTTTTTTTTTTTTAAATCGCTCAAAGGCCCATGTTTATGGAAAGCACCCATCATTGGCAATATCCAAGTTTATTAGGCAAAACTATTGGTCTATTACTTCATTGGATACTTTTACTATATACATATGTATTTATATACATGTATCTATTGTTGAATATATAACACTGCAAACATTTTCGATCGCCAAACCATCTTCCGCGAATCTTCTGAAAGAAGGTTATAATCGCTGACGAGCTCGTCTGAGAGTTGTAGACGATCCCCCGTCGTGTGGAGATGTGTCTCAAGGCAAATCTTCTGGAAGGGTGTTCCGCAAATCTTCCGTATCAGTTGCTAATGAGTACGCCAGAAGAGTCTTGGAAGATCTTAGAATCGCGTGAACGAGTAACAAATGAGTCTTTTGGAAGATTTATAAAATACTCTTCTAGAAGAGGTTCGCATTACTCGCCTGAACAACTATCAAATAATTGTTTCTGAATATTTGTTAAATACTGTTCTAAAACAGTTGTGCGTTAATCGCTTGGAAGATCTACAAATCTATATCAAGATTGGTCGTTCATCGTACTACGAAAAAACTTTAAGCAAATTTTTGTATTATATAACTCGTCATATAAGCCAAGAGTGACTTCTGTTTAGTGTTATGGAAATTTCTGGTTCCCTGGCTTAGGGAGATATACTCTGCTTGTATCAGAATGTCATATATACCTGTGGGATGGAGGGTCACGAAGGTCATTTTCATTCCGATAGCAGGAAAATCCTACCACTCGAAGCCAAAGATTTTCGTCCTACTAGTCGGATATCCTTTATGCTGAAGACTCTTGAGAGGTTGATAGAACATAAAGATCGCCTGTCGCGGCAGCAGCATTCATATAGTAAAGGCGAATCCACTGAAACAGCCCTTCACGGCCTAGTCGGCTACATAGAGGGTTCTCTCGTTGTCAAGGAATATACAATGGTAGCATTTCTTCACATTGAAGGTGCTTTCAACAATGGAAAACCGACGTCAATCATGAAGGAGTTGGAGTTTCTAGGCATTAACTCTACCGTAAGAAAGTTTTTTTTTTAATAATTTACTTACTAAAAGATGCATAACGCAGGCTTGGGGTCTGTGTATTTAAAAATATGGGTCAGCAGAGGAACACCTCAAGGAGGTGTACTGTCTGTTGCTGGACAGGAAATTGAACTTAAAATCCAACATTTTGGAAAGGGCAAGAAAGGCAACACTTGCCCTATACACCTGCAAGAGCAAAAGTTGGGGGTTTAGACAGCGTGTCATGCTTTGGGTATATACTGCAGTTGTCAGACCAATAATGCTATATGGTATTGTGGTCTGGTTGGCGACGCACCAAAAGTCCACGTACTGCTCAATACATAACCGGATCCAAAGGATGACTTGTTTGTGCATCACAGCCGCACTAAGTACGACACCATCTGATGCACTGAATTTAAGGCTACATCTTATGTCTCTGGACATTGTGGCTAGATAAATTGCAGCTACCACAGCCGTGAGGTTAAGGGAGCTTTCTCATTGCTCATATGGCGGCTACGGACACTGTGTTATCCTTAATACAATATCCGATGTTCTAGGCAGTGTGGATTATACCCTACCTGATCCGCTTTTTGATAAAGAGTACTGTACCACAATTCCTGATAGAACTGATTGGAGCTACGATATCCCTGGTAATAGAAGTTATATAGACTACTATACGGATGGTTTCAAACTTGACGACCAGGTGGGCTTTGTGGTGCACCATGAATATCTAGAACTGGCCATATCGAAAATGTTACCCGACCACTGCAGTGTGTATCAAGCGGATATCCTTACAATTAAGGAAGTGGTGGAATGACTAAGATATAATGTCATTACGACGATTGGTATTAATATCTTCTTAGACAGCCAGATAGCCATTAAATCCTTGGAGAACGTATTTCTGAACACAAAAACCGTCTTCGATTTTCGCAGATCTCTCAACGAGATGGCAGAACAGTTCAAAATTCATCTGTTCTGGGTGCCGGGCCACAGATATATCCTAGGGAATTGTAAAGCGGATGAACTTGAGAGACTAGGAACTACTCTACATATTCCAGGAGTACTAGAATCTGTGGGTATGCCTCTAGCGCGCGAAGGACAACGAATGACAGGTGGTTATTCTGTAGATGGTCGGCTGTGAGCATTCCAAAACTATGTGGCCTTATCTAGGTTTGAAGAGGTCTACTGCTTTGCTGTCATTGGCTAGAACAGACGTCTCAGTCATTGTGTCCGTCATGACAGGTCACTGTCTAATCGGAAAACACGCTGACAGACTGAAGGTTGCCAGCAACGACTTTTGCAGAAGCTGTGACGACTATAGAACACCTTCTGTGTGTGTGTGTCCCGAACTAGCAGTCAGAAGGAGTTCAAAATTAGGCTCTCATTTCTTTAGAACCTGTCTGATATAGCGGATGTGAACATTCGCAAGTTATCGGGCTTTTTAAAGCAATCTGGATGGTTCAACGGTATGAACTAGAAGGCATCTTCCTTCTTCTGTTCCTGTTGTGTTCAGTTCTGGGTATGCCGCTTTGTGCGTTCAATGCCTTGATCGAAAAACAGGTCTATAAAGCAGCTACAAACAAATTTGGTCTGGTCCGTACTCACTGTTAAGGAGAAAATGGCACATTTCTGGGTACAAACCCTTAAATCGTGAGATCGCTTTATCCAAACTCGGCACGGTCGTTCATTGAAATCGGGAAAAATATTACTTTTACCAGGAGAAACGTATAAAGGATGCTATATCAAGATATAGGCCATCGTTCAAGAAACAGACAGACGGAAAGGTCTAGATCGTCTATGAATTTAACCGTGATCTAGTATAAATACGTTGTAGGGTTGTTGGAATGTGTATAATTTGATGTGTTGCAAATGGAATGGCAAATGACCACTTCTTGGTGGGTATAAAAATGTATACCCCAATATTGACTTGAAGAACATTTGGGAGGTTTTGGTGGGATTTATCTCAAACTCTGGTAGAAAATAATTTTCTTGAGTGGCAACACTGGTCACAAGTCAAATGGACAATTATACTGCAATGGTTTGTAAGAGAATTGTCGCGAAGGGGTTCTTAAACTTCCGCACACAATGATATACGAGAATAGTGTTTAACGACTCATACGGACGATTATAACGCATGGGTGGCACAATAATCGCGAAGGGTTGATGAAACTTCAGCACACGCAGTGGATTGTCCAATAGTGTCAATGAGTCTTAGAAGAGTGTTTTGCGACTCATACAGAAGAACATTTGGTCAAAAATCTTCAATAAGATTGTGTAATTCAACGCGGGGACAAACGCTCTTCTAAAATCATGAAAAATGTTTGCAGGGATTGTTTATTACTCATATATGTATTTATGTACATACAT
The DNA here is from genome assembly GCF_963082655.1 of Stomoxys calcitrans. Lineage (NCBI taxonomy): Eukaryota > Metazoa > Arthropoda > Insecta > Diptera > Muscidae > Stomoxys > Stomoxys calcitrans. The sequence continues at coordinate 160,807,201 of NC_081555.1, read as the reverse complement.
GCTTATATTCGTATTGGAACTAACCCCATCACAAAGCTTTTTTGAAGTGGGTGATGTAAAACTAAAATTTGCTCTGTTTATTTTTCAGAAATGTGGGAAAACTGACAACTGTTATTTTGTTTTGTTTTAAATTCAAATGAAACATTTCATGTGGAAATAGTTTTTTTATGATTAAAACCATATGGTATTTTTAGTGAACTACGAAATTTTCTGTTATAATAGAATTTCAAACAAATATCTTTAAAACTTAAAAATTAAGCTTATTTATGAGCCCTTGCTTGTATACCTATTAGCTTTTTCGCTTAAATCTATTCATCAATTCAAATCTATGATCAATTAGATCACCCCCACAAAAAAAACACAAATTTCAACATAATTTAATTAAAAAAATAAAACAAAAATTCCATAGCATGCACCACATAGTAGTTGTGATCTTTTTTAAAATTTAAGTTAAGGTTAATAGTTCAATTAACCATAGCTGATTGTAAAAAAAACACCAACATATTTGTTGACCAACCACAGACAATAAAGTTTTCACTTTTATTCAAAAGAAGAAAAAACATATAAATAACACCATAAAACATAAAATGGCAAAAGCAAAAACATGCTATGGATATAGCCATTCAACAGGTTCCCATAAAAGGTTAGAACATCATTTGAACAAGCGTTAAAAACGGAAGTATCGTTTATTAATCGGCATTGGGCGAGACACAACAAAACTTCATAATCTTATGAAGTGATCGATGGGGATGCTGCAAACAATTGAATCATCGATAACTATGACAGCACTGATGATGTCGATCGATGACGAAGATAAGCAGTAACTTTTGATTTGCCATTGCACTAGACGACTAAGAAAAACACAGCACCTGTGTTCAAATCTATTCAGACTTTAATTAAGCATACCTGTCGAAGAGAACCTTGTAGGACTTTCTTACGATGGGACCTAAATTAAGGTTACTACAGGGCCACATTGTATGAAAGATATAAAGGGTGATTTTTTTGAGGTTAGGATTTTCATGCATTAGTATTTGACAGATCACGTGGGATTTCAGACATGGTGTCAAAGAGAAAGATGCTCAGTATGCTTTGACATTTCATCATGAATAGACTTACTAACGAGCAACGCTTGCAAATCATTTTCAGTGAATGGGCCCTAGAAAAGTTGGCAGAAAATCCGCTTTTTTATCGACAAATTTTGTTCAGCGATGAGGCTCATTTCTGGTTGAATGGCTACGTAAATAAGCAAAATTGCCGCATTTCGAGTGAAGAGTAACCAGAAGCCGTTCAAGAACTGCCCATGCATCCCGAAAAATGCACTGTTTGGTGTGGTTTGTACGCTGGTGGAATCATTGGACCGTATTTTTTCAAAGATGCTGTTGGACGCAACGTTACGGTGAATGAACACATTTCGAACCGAACACTGTTTTTGGTAATAAAATTCAATGATTTGCAAGCGTTGCTCGTTAGTAAGTCTATTCATGATGAAATGTCAAAGCATACTGAGCATCTTTCTCTTTGACACCATGTCTGAAATCCCACGTGATCTGTCAAATACTAATGCATGAAAATCCTAACCTCAAAAAAATCACCCTTTATATGGGAGCTTTATTCAAATCTGGACCGAGTTTTATGAAATTTTCCAAACGTTTTTGGACGTCAAATAAAACACCTCACGCGCAAGATTTTGTAGAAATCCGAACAAAATTGTGGCTTCTACTGCCTTAAAGCGCCATATAAAGAATATAGAATGAAAGATATATATGGGAGCTTTATCTAAATCTGATCCAAATTTGATGAAATTTTGCATTCGGACGTCAAATAAATCACCTCACGCTAAATTTTGTAAAGATCGGAACAAAATTGTGGCTTCTACAGCCTTAAAGGACCATATCGGATTAAACTTATAGATGCGATCTATATCTAAATCTCATTCGATAAAAAACAATAGTGTTCGTTCTTGGAACAAAAAAAGTGACTTGTGCAAAATTTGAAGACAATCGAACAACAAATGCGACCTGTAACTTGATCACAAGAATACATGGACAGACAAACGGAATCAGGAAGTGATTCTAAGCCGATCGGTATACTTTTCAATGGGTCTAGTTCTTCTTCCTCTTAGCGTTGCAAACAAATGCAAAAGTTCTAATACCTTGTACTAGATATGTGTGAGTGATTTTCCACTCACGCTCAAGAAAATATGTTACTCACGCACGACATTTTCATTTCGAAAATTTTACTTTAGCACGCTCACGCACTCCTCACGAAAAAATCGCTACTCACAAGGCAATCACGACTCTCGAACAATCACGACACGCTCACGCACTCCTCACGAAAAAATCGCTACTCACAAGACAATCACGACTCTCGAGGCGTTCACGAGAAAATCACGCATTACGCGCGAGGCAATCACTAGTCACGAAAGCTCACGAATCACAGTTAAACAAATAATTTTCCTTCCAGCGAATAATAATTTTTTCATGGTTCTCAAATCACGCATTTATCAGCCCTGCATAACCAGTTATTTGATATTGTAATTTTTATGTGGTCAGATTCGTATGTTAAAATACCGTATGATTTGAGAGCATGCAAAAAATTTTGTTCTTCGTTATGTGAGTCGTGAGTGTCTCGTGAGTCGTGACTGTCACGTGTGTCGTGAATCGTTATTTTCTCGTGAGTAGTGTCGTGAACATGATTTTACTCACTCACGCTCACGCACGAAGATTTAAATTTAATCACGATCACGTATTTGGATTAGGATCTCACTCACGAATCACGTGGTTCACGCGTGACACGACAACTCACGTGCACACCTCTACTTTGTACAACAGTGGTGGTATGTCATATAAAAAGGGGTAAAATACTAAAACCCTTCTGAAATAAATTAAATTTACGCGGATATTTGTAAGCAAGCCAAGCAAGCAATTTTTGTAAGCAAGCTTTATAAAACTTCTTTACAATAAGGTTTTGTTTGAAGGCACGACCTTCGGGCTTGAGTATTAAATGGAGGTTCCTAAACTAAAACTAGTATCGAACAGCTCTCATTGATATGCGAATAGTACCAGATGTTTTTTTTTTAAGGAATTTGGTAATGGAATCGAGAAATTGACAATTTTTGGGATATGGACTTTATTACTTGTGGTTGGCAAAAACTTTTTTTAAATAGCCACCACCGAAGGAAGGGTATATCCATTTTGTCATTCCATTAGCAAGACATAGAAATATTCATTTCCGTTCATTAAATCAAAATCCAAATCTGGCTACGTCGGTCGTATTCATATAGATTGGTCTCCCGATTTAGGGTCATGAGCCCATAAAAGGCGTATTTATTACCCATAGGATGGGTGTATACTAATTTCGTCATTCTGTTTGTAACACCTCGAAATATGCGTCTAAGACCCCATAAAGTATATATACTCTTGATGGTCATGACAATTTAAGTCGATCTAACCATGTCCGTTCGCCTGTCTGTCTGTCGAAAGCAACCTAACTTTTGAAGGAGTAAAGCTAGGTGCTTGAGATTTTGCACAAATACTTTTTAATATTGTAGGTCGGGTGGGATTGTAAATGGGCCAAATTGGTCTATGTTTTTTTTTTTTTTTTGATATAGCTGCCATATAAACCCATCTTGGGTCTTGATTTCTTGAGCCTTTAGAGGGCACAATTCTCGTCCGATTTGACTGAAATGTTGCATGTGGTGTTTTCATATCACTTGCAACGACTGTGCTATGTAGGGTTCAAAGCAGTTCATAACCTGATATAGCTGCCACATAAACTAATGTGGGGTCTTGAGTTCTTGAGCTTTTAAAAAGCGTAATTCTTATCCGATTTGGCTTTAATTTTGCATCGGTTCATAACCTGGTATATCTGCCATATAAACCGATCTGGGATCTTGAGTCTCTAGAGAGCGCAAATCTCATCCGATTTGGCAGAAATTTTGTACAACGCCTTCTCTCATGACCTTCAATAAATGTGTCCAATATCGTCTGAAAAGATCTATAGCTTAATACAGCTCCCATGTAAACCGATCTCCCGATTTTGCTTCTTTAGCCCCTACAAGGCGCAATCCTTATCCGAATGGACTGAAATATTACACAATGACTTCTACAATGTTGGGCATTCAATTCATCCAGAGTCCGAATCTGACTATAACTTGATATAGCTCCAATAGCATAACTGTCCTAATTCATTATTCTTTGTTTGCCTAAAAAGAGATACCGTGCTAAGAACTGGACAAATGCGATCCATGGTGAAGGGTATATAAGATTCGGACCGGCCGAACTGTTTCGTGTTATATTTTATTATTTTCTTATACTTAATTAACATTTTGTTTATTCTATTTTATTTCATTTTATTTTTATTTTTGTTTCATTTTATTTTAATTTATTTAATTTTATTTAATTTAATTTATTTTATTTTTGTACTACCTACTCAATTTATTTGCTATTCGCACAAATTTTTTCCCATCTTCACAAAATAAATTATAATGTTTGTCAATTAGTGTTTAGTTTTGCATAAATTAATGTTCGAAACCTTTGCTGATGTTTAACATAAGGAATTTTTTTGTTATTAAAATATCATAAATAATAATAAATCATTGTTGTCGTTTATTTATTACAAACAAAAGTAATGTCGACACATTACGCTGCTACAAAAGAATTCCAAATTATTTAATTTTATTAACAGATTATTTTTTTAACCCTGAAAAGTTGAAACAAAAAACATGTTGGTGCTGTGATATCATGTTGAGAGCCAGAAAATAAAGTAAAAAAATAACACCAAACACTAGAAATGTTAGAACAAATGTTAGACTAAAATAAAATCAAATCAAAAACAAAAAGAACATCATATGGCAGAGCAACCCTGAAATCAAAGGCTATTTGACAAATTTCCTCAACAAAGATTTTTTTTAAAGATGCTGGACACCATAAGCATTCATACATATACATATTTATATACTTATGTATATTTATCTGTATGGTTTAAAATGTGCTTTTGCATATCTACACTAAGATTTATGTATGATTTTATCTAAAGATGACTACATCACCACAGCACTCAGCACCCAGCCATACAACCGTGACTGCATCATACCATAATTATAGAATCTTAATGAAAAAATTGAACTCAAATCTATACTAACTCAAATTTTCAGCTAGAAAAATGATGTCAAAGATGAAAAACGTGACATGATTTGGCACAGTGTTTCGAAATGAGACTAATTGCTAAGGTCTTAGACTCCAGCAAAGTAAGGTCATTTACTTAGGATGTTATTATTTAAGATTAGTAATAGCTGAAAAAACTAGAATTCTTTGGAGGACAGAATTTTATACAACAAAAAATAATTAATAATATTGTGATATCTGATAGATTGATGTGCGAGAAGTTTTTACGCTGTTCGTTTATGGAATGTTTGGTGATGACTTTGATGATGATATAGCAAAATTAACAAAAATCGCTGAAAAATTCTCAAGATGCTCAAGAAGTAAAATCGAAAAACTGGTTTCCTATGTTAGCTACATTAAAACATTTGGCCCAGTTACAATCTCAACCATCCTACACTTATAACAATTTGTTGTGCAAAACTTCGAACGCTTGTTCGAATAGAGTGCTTAGAAAGTGCAAAAGATAAAGAATCCATATATTGTATAAGGAAGCCACCGTGGTGCAGAGGTAAACATATCCGCCTTTTAGCAGTAGCTATCTGACTTAAGTTGAAGGTCATGGGAGAAGCCGTTGTACAAAATTTCAGCCAACTTGGAAAATTATTGCGCCCTCTAGAGGCTGAAGAAATCAAGCTCCCAGATCGGTTTATATAATAGCTATATCAAGTTATGGACCGATTTTAACCATATTTGCCACGTTTGTTAGAAGTCATAACGAAACACGTCATGGAAAATTTCAGCTAAATCGGATAAGAATTGCGCCCTCTAGTGGCTCCAGAAATCAAGACCCCAGATCAGTTAATAGGGCAGCTGTATCAGGTTATATCCAGATTTTAACCATACTTAGCACAGTTATTAGAAGTCGCAACGAAACACATCATGCAAAATTTCAGCTAAATCGGATGGGAATTGCGCCCTCTACAGGCTCCCGAAGTCAAGACCCCAGATCGGTTTATATAACAGCTATACTAGGTTATGGACCGATTTCAACCAAAATTAGCACAGTTGTTGGATGTCATACTAAAACGATAAGTACCAACTTTCAGCTTAATCGGATAAAAAGAAGCTCAAGGAGTTATGATGGGGGGTATAACAAAATAACTGTAATACCCTTTAGTGAAAAATCCCGCATATGTGAAACTTGATAGAAAGAACTATTCATACTTAATATTTTTCAGTGCAATTGAATTCGCTTAAGTGAAAACCGCTTAACTGAAAATACCGTTTAATTTATTTGTGTTTTGTTGATGGGTTTTTTGCTTAGGTTGAGTATATTTTTAAATAAAACAAATCGTTTTCATTTTATCTCTCGACGTTTCGTTGGTTGATTTTTCCAACTTCATCAGGACAGAGTTTATTAAAGTTCGATTAATTTTACATGTACGTTGAATTACTGATATTACTATAAAAACTGGTCACCACGTCATAGAAAATATAATAATAAAAATAATTCCAGTTTGAGGGATATATATATATAAATCTAAACTTATGACTTATATCACAAAACAATCGTCTTCAAGTTATTGCGATGGAATACTGCAGCAATATCAATTTTATATAGTTTTTCTGTAGGAAACTATTTCGGCTTCAAAAAATTCGCGTAATCGAATTTTGAATGCTGCTGAACATTGCACTTTTTGAACCAAAGTTTTTTATACATAATAAGCACGTGAAAATTCGTTTAATTAGAAATAGTTTCCTTTATCCGAACTAAGCTTTACTAAAAATTACGGATAACCGAAACAAAATAAACGAGTTATTAGCGTATGACTTATCCGGTTTCAACTCTTTACCTCATCCTTAAAAAGTCATAGGCTACTAAACTCTCTAAATTCGCTTTATTGGAAATAGTTTTCCTTATCCGAACTATGCTTAACTAAAAATTACGGATAACTGAAACAAAATAGACGAATTATTAGCGTATGACTTATCCGGTTTCAACTCTTTACCTAATCCTTAAAAGTCATAGGCTATTAAACTCTTCATAGTGTATATCGGACCTTTAAACAAAACGTATGCCATTCCGCATTTATTCTAATGCTGCTGAACATTGCATATTTTCAACACAAGTTGTTTCATACATAATTAGCACGTGAAAATTCGCTTGGTTGCAAATAGTTTTAATTAGTCAAAAAACGCTTTACGAAAACTTACGGATAAAAAGTAATGGGCTATTAAACTCTCCATAGTGTATATGGGACTTACAATGGAGATTTTGCAATTCCTTGTATATTTCTGTAGGCTTTTTACCTTAAATTAATTTTACTAACAGAATTGTCAGTCATTAAGATTAACTTAAGTCATTAAGATTACTTTGACAGCAAGTCAACCTCTTTTTCATTAAGTTTTTTTTTAATAATTTTTTTGGAATTTTAATGGTTATTGGATGAAATTCATTCAAGTCCTCAAAATCTGCTTGCTTTCTTTATTTTTATACTATATATATATATGTATAAAATCATGGGTGTTAGTTAGGTATGGTTAGGAAGGGAATGGATTGCTTTCATGTCATATTTATAGACACACTCGTTGGCTATGTATGTTGACCATGTTATGTACGAGCACATACGTTCATCCTAGGGTTTAAAAATAGTCCACCTTTTTGAAGCTAAATTTAAAAGTTAAAACTTAAATTGGGCGAAACTCACTGCAATGAGAAAAATCTGTGAGGAAATATATAAAATTTATTTTTAAATGCTTAAAACAACTCGCTATACCAAATTTCAGCGAAATCCAATAATAAATAATTTTCTGGGCTTTAGACCCTTAATCGAATGATCGGTCTATATGGCAGCGATACCCAAATATGTAGCAAAAATACGTGCCTGTGCCGAATTGCAGCCCAATATCTGAATTTTTGAAGGTTGTAGCGTGATTACAACAGACGGACGGACTTAAACACGGACATCGTAAAACCGCCTTATAATTTTATGACGGTCCGAAATGTATCGGTCCGAAATATATACTCTTTGTAGGGTCGGAAATGGAAATTTCGATGAGTTGCAAATGGAATGGCTAAATGAATACTCCTACGGTGGTGATTAGACAAAGAAAAAGATTGTACCTCAGTTCAGGACGCAGAAAACTCATTTTTATGCAGTAATTCAAAAACTTTTAGTTCTTTAGTGTCTACAATAAAAATAACGAATTTGTTAATAATTTATTTTTAAATACCTACTATTCAAACTAAATTCTTAAAGTATTTTTTAATTGCTTCCAATTTGGTAGCGTTACAATTTTCATCTTAACTTTGATTCATTATATCACTACGTTTCTGTTTTCGCTGATTTAAATTTTCTTAAACTTGTCTTGACTTGACCTACATTCATGAGAACATTCCATTTAACCAATCTTGACTCCCATTATGAAATGTTAATGACCGCAACATTTAAGCATTGCACATTGTTATTAAAAGTACGAGAGGGCTATGCTAAAGTAAGGGAATAAGACATGTGATTGGAATATAACCACTAAAAAGTTATATATTATTATCTATTGTAGTTAAAAGCATAATTTATGTAATTAGGTGAAATGTGTCCATATTTGTAAGTCCATATAATTGTAAGTCCAAGGTCCTTTTTTATACATTAATTTATGTTCCAACCACTTGTATGAATAATATTTGTAATAGTAAAGTAAGACTTAAATTGTTAATGCAGCTAGCAATGAAAATCGTGACACATGGCGAAGAACGTCATTTCTTCATGCAAGTAAAACATTTTTTAAAGCAGTTTGGAGAAGACAAGAGAATAAAAAAAAAATAAACAACTGTCAGTAGACAAAACAGCCATCGTGGAATAAAAACAGTAGCCGCAAATAAAAGATGAGTTCATGGCAATTATATTACATCATTAAAATTTAGTTGCAATTTCGTTGTATTATTCATCTATCACCTTCAAGTTTTTTTCTTATTACTAGATCTCTTTAGAGTAACATTACACTGTAGGAAATGTTGATAGTAGATCTATATCGGCTTTTTGCTATAGATTTTTAATATGTGCTTGTCATTAGAAAGTTAATACATTACAACAGTACCAGGTTTTATTTTTGACTTTAATAAAAGATTTATCAAGTGAAATATCTTACACCATCAGACAGATCAACATGGCTAGTTCTGCTTAAAATATCATTTTAAAATTTGATCTTTCCAACAATATTTCGAGTTAATTCAAACGAAAGACAAAGTTCAAACATTTTAAAAATAATTTTAGAAAATTGATATTAAAAAAAATTATATTGGAAATCAAATTTTAGGTACATTTTGTAACCTCTTAAATAGTCTTAAATATTTTGAGCACTACTCAATATTCACATTACGTGTACAATGAAGATGATGACATACTGGGCGGAAAAAATACTCTCTCTAAGCAATACAAATGCAGTTAATAATTATTCTGAAAACAAAAAATGTGTCATTTTTAATGTAAACGGCTACCGCAAACAAATGATGATTTTATGGCAGTCCATCATTTCAACATTGAAATTCAGTGGGTTGCCATTAAGCGACTTTATAGACTTACAAATGGCTCAGCTCGCCTTGAATTCAACCATCAACAGTAAGATCGTGTATTTATTCTATCTTGGGATAGAACTCAACTAAATTATAGTAACTTCGATCATATTCTGTGCCACATTTATATTTCGGCTAGATTAATGAATACACTGAAAAATTTTTGTCTTTTCTAACTCTGAAAAGAAAATTGAAATAGAAATTGTGATATATTATTAACGTGATATTAAGGAATTTTATCTATACTTTACATTTTGCTGTTATCAACAAATTTTTTAAGGTAATAAAATTACCCTCCGCGGGGGAAAGGTTAATAAAAGTACCCTTCCCCGAGGGAATAGGTAATTAAAGTACCCTTCCCCAAAACAGGGTAATAAAAGTACCCTTTCCCAAGGAAAAGTATCCTTCCTCGAGGGAAGTGGTAATAAAAGTACCCTTTCTCGACGGAAGTGATAAAAAAAGTAACCTTCCTCGAGGGAAGTGGTGATAAAAGTGCTCTTCGCCAAGGTAAGGGTAATAAAAGTACCCTTCCACAAGGGAATAGGTGAAAAAGTACCTTGCCATTGGAAAGAATAAAAAAGTACCTTTCCCCAAGGGAAAGGCTAAAAAATACTCTTCGGAAAGGGTTATAAAAGAACCCTTTCCAGATGGAAAAGATAATAAAAGTATATTTCCCCGAGATAAAAGGCAACAAAAGTACCCTTCCGCGAGAAAAAGTGTAATAAAAGTACCCTTCTCCAAGGGAAAAGGTAATAAAAGTACCCTACTCCAAGGGGAAAGGTAGTAAAAGTACGCTTCTCCAAGGAGAAAGGTAATAAAAGTACCCCTCCTCGAGGGAAGTGATGATAAAAGTAATCTTCGCCAAGGTAAAGGGTAATAAAAATGCCCTTCCCCAAAGTAAAAGTGAAAAAGTAACCTTTCCCAAGAGAAATGATAAAAAAGTACCCTTCCCCAAGGAAAAGGATGTAAATATACCCTTCCCCAAGGGAAAGGGTAACAAAAATGCACTTTCCTAAGGGAAAGAGCAATAAAAGTACCATTTTCCGAGGGAAAGGGTAATAAAAGGACCTTCGAATACTGATATATTTCGATGTAGAACATTCATGGAACTGTTCATACGCACCACCGAAGGGTGAAGTATATTAATTTTGTCATTCCGTTAGCAACACTATAAAATATTCACTTCCGTCCCTCTGCAAATTTGCCATGAATATTCCATTCACGAATATTCTTGGCCAACTTCTCACTTATCAATGAGTGCTTACCGATTCAAGTTTAAGCTCATTGAAAAGGGGCCTCCTTTTTGTAGCCGAATCCGAACGGTGTGCCGCAAAGCTATACATGTTGGAGGACAAGTTTTTACATGGCTTCTATGCATGGCCTAGTACCTCACAAATGTCGTCAGCATTAGGAGGAGATAACCACCGCTGAAGATTTTTCTGATGTTCTCGCCAGGACCCAGACGTTCAGCGTCATAGGCGGACATGCTAACCTCTGCGCAAGGGTGGCCTATAAAGTATATATATTCATGGTCCTCGTAAAACTCTAAGGCAATCCAGCTATGTACGCTCGTTTGTCTTTTGAAATCACGCTATAGTTATTAAAAATGAAGATATTGAGGTGAAACTTTGCACAGGTTTTTTTTTATTCATAGGCGGTTTAAGTTCGAAGATGGGCTATATCGGACTATACCTTCAAAAGCTCTTCCATATAGGCCGATCTCCCGATTTAAGGTCTTAGACCCATATACGCTGTATTTATTACTCCACTTGGCTAAAATTTGGGGTAATGATTTGTGTTAAGATCCCTGACATCCTTACCGAATATGATCCAGATCTATATGTAGCTTAGTATAGGCCTTATATAGACCAATCTCCCCATTAAGGGTCATAGGCTCATAAAAGCTGCATTTTTTACCTGATTTGGCTGTAATATGATACAATGATTTGTGTAAAGATCCTCGACATACTTATCGAATATGGCTTAAATCGGTCTATGCATTAATATAGCCCCCGTATGGACCGATCTCCCCATTAAATGTCTCAGGCAAATAAAAACCGATTTTATTGCCCGTTTTCGCTGATTTAGCACAGTGGACTGTTTTGGGCCCTTTGACGTCCGGAGCATTTGTGTATAGTCCCTATATAGACCGATCTCCCGATTATAGGTTTCACCTATAAAAAGTGTATTTAATACTTGATTTTGATAAAATTTAGTAGAGTGAGCTATGTAAATAAAACCTCCACACATCCTCCTCGTATATGGTGCAGATCGTATCATATTTGGATATAGCTGCTCTATATATCGATCTCCCCGTTAGGTCTTGAACTCATTTATTATCCGATTTGGCTGAAATATGGCACAATGATTTGTGTAAAGATCAACGACATCCTTATCGAATATGGCTTAAATCGGTTTATATCTCATTATTGCCCCCGTATGGCCCGATATCCCGATTTAAGGTCTCAGGGCAATAAAAGCCGTTTTTATTGCACAATTTCGCTAATATCTAACACAGTAGGCTGTTTTCGGCCCTTCGACTTCTGTCCCGAGTATAATTTCTATCGGACCATTATTGGCATTTCAATAAATAGCGAATTTAAAACTTGATTTTACTGCAATTAAGTAGAATGAGCTATGTATTGGGTTGCCCAAAAAGTAATTAGGAATTTTTTAAAAGAAAGTAAATGCATTTTTAATAAAACTTGGATTGAACTTTAATCAAATATACTTTTTTAACACTTTTTTTCTAAAGCAAGCTAAAAGTAACAGCTGATAACTGACAGAAGAAAGAATGCAATTACAGAGTCACAAGCTGTGAAAAAATTTGTCAAAGCCGACTATATGAAGAATCCGCAATTACTTTTTGAGCACCACACATTCTCCTCGAATATGGTGCAGATCATATTTGGTTATAGCTGCTCTATATATCGATCTCCCGGTTAAGTCTTGAACTCATAAGCCTCATTTATTACCCGATTTTGCTAAAATTGCTGACAGTAAATTGTGGCGAGATTGGTGTAGGTCAGACTATATTTTGATAAAGCTGCTAACTGTTAAGAATTGTGCGTTTTCAACCGAATTTAACCGAAATATTGTTTATAAAGGGTGATTTTTTTGAGGTTAGGATTTTCATGCATTAGTATTTGACAGATCACGTGGGATTTCAGACATGGTGTCAAAGAGAAAGATGCTCAGTATGCTTTGACATTTCATCATGAATAGACTTACTAACGAGCAACGCTTGCAAATCATTGAATTTTATTACCAAAATCAGTGTTCGGTTCGAAATGTGTTCATTCACCGTAACGTTGCGTCCAACAGCATCTTTGAAAAAATACGGTCCAATGATTCCACCAGCGTACAAACCACACCAAACAGTGCATTTTTCGGGATGCATGGGCAGTTCTTGATTTTTTACGTAGCCATTCAACCAGAAATGAGCCTCATCGCTGAACAAAATTTGAACACATTTCGAACCGAACACTGATTTTGGTAATAAAATTCAATGATTTGCAAGCGTTGCTCGTTAGTAAGTCTATTCATGATGAAATGTCAAAGCATACTGAGCATCTTTCTCTTTGACACCATGTCTGAAATCCCACGTGATCTGTCAAATACTAATGCATGAAAATCCTAACCTCAAAAAAATCACCCTTTATATACCCAAGGTGGTGGGTATCCAAAGTTCGATCAGGCTTAACTTAATGCCTTCTTACTTGTTTCTTTTTTTTCATACTGTTTTTGTCACAATTAAAGAAAAAAAACGTTTATGGATACTAATTCAGAGATTCGTAGAAATGTATCTTAAAAAATTGTTATGCATAATTTTTGTAAAAACAAAAAAAAAACTATTGCACAGATATTGCGGTTAATAAAGTGTAATGATATGCATGCATAAAACTGGTCTGCATGTCTATTTGTTTACTTTATTGGTGTGCATATATTTTTTAGTTGTAGACAGCGTCAAGATGACGATGATCTTATATTCCTCCAAAAATATTATATGAACGAACAGTTTTTGTTGGTGCAGAGGAGGAGGGGGAGGCTTTTCCTTTGGCAAAGCAACACCCACTTATTAATTTCAAATTGTGGTGAATATTTTTTTCTTATTTGTCTGATTATTTGCTTTGAGTATCACCATATGTATGTTTGTGGGTCGCTTGATATTTGCCTTACTTTATGGGCCATAGTAATCGCCTAAGCAAACGTTCTGACTGTATTACGTGTGGTTTGGTGTTGCTATTATTAATTGAAATTTATTATTATTATTTAGTATTGTTGCCAAATGCTCGCTGGATGGATGTTTGGCCGTCTCTCTAAATGTTGAACAGAGAGACAAATCTTCGAAAAACACATACATACACATTTAAAATAAATTGTTATTGGTTAACTCTGCTTGCTTGGACTTGACATTAAATATTAATCTCTAGTGAGAAAAAAAATTTTTAACAAAGACCAAAAGATTATTAAAAATTAATGACTTTTTTCTAGGTTGAAGGATTTTGGTAATTATTTAAAGTCCAAGAATCAAAACATTTCCCTTCGCCTTTCCCTTAAGGACCTATCATACTTAACTTAAGGAAAAAATTTCTTTACATTAATAAAAATATTTTTACCCAGAAGAGAAACGTTTCAAAATTTGGAAAATTGGTTATCTTTAATTAAGAACCCCTCTAAGTAAAAACAAAATTAAAAAAAATGCTATACAAATTAAGTATGTAACAAGAAGATGCCAACTTTAAACTTCATCATTCAGCCCCATTAATATAAGGCCTAGTGTGCTAGAAGTATACTTTAACTATTAAACCTCATTAAGTACCCCTAAAGTCATGCGCATTTGTTTCAATTGCAATTACTATTAAAAAACTGATTAAGACTACAACTATGGGTAAGCCGTGAATAAAACTTGTTTGTTATTGTATATCGTTGACCCATTTAAGGCAAACGGGATGGAACGTAGACAGTCAATGGCTAGTTACCTCATTTATGGTGGTACCATGGGTTGGGTGAACTGCAATTGTCACAACTTTCATTATGAAGCTTATAAAGATATAACTGAATACAGGGTGACCGAAATATGGGGTTATTTTCTAATTTATAAAATTTTGAAAATTTAAGAAAATATAAAATCAATACAAATAAATCAAGATAATTTAATTTCACAATTTTTCGTTTGTTTCTCCTTCGGGACGAGCTTAATAATTGGAGATTTTTGCAATGGAAAAGTAAAGCCACAGAGATCACAACACACACCAACCACTATGGGATGCGTTTCGTCATTTGGTTAGAATAACTCATCGGCCATTGAACTGGAGGCTTCAATGACCATATCGTGAAAACGTGTCTACGATGTAGTTTTAAGTTAAAATAACATATATCAACACTCAGAAAAATGCTTATCGTAAATAGAAGTTAATTACATAATACTCGTTAGTCCATGATATTTATTCACGATTAGTTAAAGATTCCTAAATAGTTTTATTCGTACAACGTTAAGAATAAAACTAACTACTCGTGAGTATAGATAAAATAGCTTACAATTCAAATGGAGTTTGTAATTTTCTTTAAAAGATTATTTTTGAATTTTACTAAAAATGGTTGACAATGCCTTTTCTGAAATTTATAACTGAATGAACCACTTAAAGAAATTAAGATTTTGTTCAATATAACTAAAACGTTCATTCCCATTCCTATTTCTTGAGTTCACTAATACAGGCTCGAAATTAAGAAAAATTAAATAAACACACTTCTAATGGTGAGACATTGTGTCTATAAATAAAACATGACAAAGCTGAACTTTAGGAAGTTAAATATTTCCCAAATTTAGTTAATTTTAACTATTCTTGAGGTTCAAAATTTTTTGAGTGAAGTAAAAACGTATTAAGTTCCACCATCATGGATTTACATCGTATCAAAATTTCGTTCACATTTTTGAATTCAAAAAGTTTTTTCGAGTTAGGATGTCGAGTGGACTAAAAGTACTCACAATTCAAAATTTTTTCAAAATCTGTTTATAAAAGAGACCGTTTTGAGCCATGGCCTTTAATCGGAAGATATGGGCCATATAGCAGCTATATCTTAAATATTATACGATCACGAACATACTCAGCACGGCTGATGAGGAGTCTAATACAACTCCCAACTTCAGCGAAATCGGTCCGATGATTATGGTTATGGTCAATATTTTGGTTATTGATAATGATGTAATCCTTATTTGCAAATTGCCTCGAAATCAAGCAATAAATGCGTCTTTCATGGTCTCAGGAACCCAAATCGGGAGATCGGTGTATATGTTAGCTATATAAGTATCGGTTCTTCTGGACCACATTCGATTCATATATCGAGATCCCTAGTTCATCTCACTATTCCAAATTTCAGCTGATACGTGCAATAAATGGGTCTGTTATGGACTTAAGACCCTTAATTAGCAGATCGGTTTACAGACAGCTACATCCAAATAATGTCCAATATGGACCATATATAATTCGAATATAGGAAGGCTTAATCAAACATGTTGTTCTAAATTTCTGCGAAATCGGACAATAAATGCGGATTTATGGTCTTAAGATTAGAGCTGACTGAATATCGATGGCACTATCGATATTATATTTTTGTATGAATATCGACTGATATGTTTCCTATCGATGCTATCGGCAAAGTTAATTTTTTTTCCAAAATTGAAGAAAAATAGGCAATACGACACTGAATGTATATGTTTTTTTCATCCGATTGGGATACAATTTTTACAACGGGAGCGTTCCCCAGAGACTCCAAAGTTTTGTATCAGTTTCTTGTCTTTGATTTACCACAAGGGTTCAAACAAATTTTTGCTTAAATCGATGCATAATTAAAGATTATGTTCCTGTTTTTTATACAATACAGTGCATAGCACGTGTTATCGACTTTTATTGCATGATAACGATAATAATCTATACAACGTAATAGTTATGTTTCCAGCAGAATACCTGGTTGGCATTGAATGTATGATGCCAAAAGAACAGACACTATTTCGCTGTCCGTTTTTTACATACTAAAAAATTTTATATCCGTGTCTTACGGTGCCACACATCTTTTATGGGTTTGGCCGTCAATAGAAAATATGTTTGTCCCAAAAATGAATTCGTTGTGTTTTTTATGAAAAAGGCATTACAGATTGTTTGGAGATTTTTATTGGGGATATTCACTTGTAATTGTAGACTTTTGGGTACAAAGGATTCGAAATTTGGGGACAAAGGACGGAAAAATACTGGCAACCCTGCCTTCACCTGATGCATGGTCCATCTTCCCCGCATGCCATACACATGCTATCACTTGCCGCACCGATTTTGCCTAAGTGAGCTCGTCGTCCTCTATGTCCCGTTATGATACCAATAGCTTTACTGACTTCCTTCTTACTTCCTTTCAGTAATAGCCTCGTCTTCTCACGATCTGGATCCCCCCGTCCTACCAACCGTTTCGCTGTTCCACAATGTTGCATGCTCATTCGTCGCCCGCGCCCTTAACTCGGACTGCGTCGACCCGAAAGGCTTCGAGTTAACCAAGTTTATTGACGGCAGTCCTCTTGCGTTCCATTGTGGCCCGGCGCCCAAACGATGCGGACTTTGCCATCCTCAGAGAAGGCGTTAATCTCCTTCTTACACTGTAAGACTGTTCGGGACCTCACCGTCCTGCTTGTTTTTGCCCTTATGGCAATTTTACTGTCGGTAAAGATGTTCACACTTGACGTCCTCGCGTTAGCACCGTAGCACCGTATTATGGTCAGGCAGTCTAAAGCAGATCTCAGTCCCTGCGTTCTAATGTAGACCCCAGGCCCACTCTGTCCTCCAGCTTTGATCCATCCGTGTAACATTATCTTCCAGATGACAATAGTAGTGTTCAATCGGTGGCAGCAGTGCCTCGCACTCGACTTCAAGGTTCATCTCAGGTATCCGATCGGAAACCTCTTTCCTTCCTTCTAGGCTTCCTATCGTCGCCTCGATTATCCCGCGTTGATATGAGCTGCTCTTATCCTTAATTCATTCTCCCATCATCTTAAGTCTCATAGCCGCAGTGGCTGCCTCACACTTAATTATATAAAGATAAAGAATTTGAACTTTGCACATGGACTGACTGGTTAGATAATTATCTAAGAACAAGCAGAATTCTGCTCTCAATGGCATGCAGTTTGCGTCGTTTGCATTTTCTAATATGCATTATTTCTATTTCGTGAAGGAAACAACGGTGCAATGGACGTATATAGGGTTTAAGAAGTCGTAGCTTCCAATATGTGTATCTTTCTTTTTTTATTTTTTTCTTCTTGGTGTAAATTTAATTTTTTTAATTTTCTTCGGTAGAGCTGTTTGCTTTGGATATAAGTAAAATAATTACCAACACCTAAAAGCTTGATATTTGCTGTCAAATTGAGTGCACAAAAATTTCTCTGTTATTTCAATCCTCTTTGCTGATGCATTGCTACTGAAAGTAGGGTTGCCGCGTATGCCGCATTCTTAGCTGCAGTAGTACTTCAAAATTCCTGGACATACGATACTTACAAGCTATAGAGTGGAGGATTGCTATGTATGCCGCATTCTTGGCTGCAGTAGCATTTCAACACTCCACGTCGATCAAAAGGTTTCTTTCTTGGGGGAGGATTTTGCGAGAGTTTTCTTGGCCAGTGCATCGCTTTGACGTCGGTCTAAAGAGTGCTTTCTTCAAGCAATTTGGGTCTGTTGAGATGAGTATGACGTTGTCATGTCATTACAGTTACAATAATTCAGTATTCTTCAATTTATCGTTCAATTTTGAGTGAGAAAATTATAGCTGTCATTCTCCTGTCTACTCAACAGTACATTTGCTGTAACCATCATCCCACCCTGTAATGAAAGGTTGTGACTTTGTGTAAATGTTTGTATATAATTACTATTGTTGTTGTAGCTCTTCTTGTTGTTGTCGTTGATTAGTACCTATAAATGATAAAACTAAAGAAGAAAACAGAAATTAAGGAGGAGAGGGAAGAAAGGTAAAAAAACTTGATAAAAAGCATTAACACCGACAACCAACGAGTGAAATGGGAATGTAACAAAAGATAATAATAGTGCCCCTCCAACACATTCACACATTGGTGTTCGTGTGTTAACAGCCATTTTATGTATGGAGGTTCATTACAAAAATACCCCAGCAGTCCAAACGTCTATCATGACATTGCCTTCAAAGATTTCACTAAGATAATTTGAATTTTGTCACTATAGGAAAAAAATAAGTATTTTGAATGCATATATAAGAAAGTATTTGTATATAAATAAATAAACTTCTAAAATAAATTGCAATAAATCTATAAGAAGTAATAACTATCGTAAAATAACGTGTTGTGCTTTTGATCTTGCTATTGCAACAACATTGTTTTGATACAAGTGGAAGATGTTGGCAAAGGCTTTTGGATAGATTCCATATAGCTGTCGGCTATATGTCTTCTACGATTTAACATGGTTATGCACCCTTCTCTTAAGACGTCTTGACGACGCGGCCTGCTGGGACTAGTTGTTGGGCTTTGAAGAGATATGGTATATGTAAACACGCTGAACTTAACTCTTGGTAACACTAAATAAAAAACAATAACAATGCACAGCGCAGCCACATAGCGTCACATAATTAATGCCATATTTAATAATCTATGCGCATGCGTAAAGGTGCATTGAACCTAACCGATATCTGTAACTGAACTGAAATGTAACAACAATGAATGACTGATGGCTGGCTAAGGCTGGTGAGTGTAGAAGTCACTTGAATGAATTTTAAGTGATTTCTTAATGAAATGGAAAATTACTTTGGCTTAATTTGTAACCAAATTGAGTAGTCATATAGCTTTTTGTTAATTATTTATACATAAAATCGTTAAAATATTGTTATTATTTTTAAAATATATAAAATCTTTAAGTAAAAGGCTTTGTCACAGAGAATTGAAATTAGAGATCTGTACCTATTTTATTTACATAGTGTTGCATGTATGGGGTTTCAACTACACAGTTCAACAGTCATTATATGGATTAAGAAATTAAAAGTAAGGTCAAAGGCACAACATCAAGAGAGCAAAACCCCAAAAACGTTTGACATCGTCGGTTGAGATTTTCAACAGCCAATGAAAGGATTGGAAAATTTGAAATTTGGGTGAAAGTACTAGGTCAACGAAGCAAACCCCTTTAAATTTTTGATATTCCCATGTCAAATTGTATGTAAAAATTGTAATGTAAACCACTAAGGAATGGCAAAAGTCGTGCGAAGCCGACTATATAATACCCTACACCTGTCCTACAATTATAAATTCGGCAATATATAAATATATTTATTTATGAGAGCTATATCTAAATCTGAACCGACTATTAAACATATCGTTTGAAAATTGTTGCTACTACGGCGATATAAGTGGAAATATGTATGAGTCCAACATCCAAATTTGAACCGATTTTGATAAAATCTCACAGATGTATTAAGATCAGTAACAAAACAATTCGTGCCACATTTTGTGCAGATCGGTAACAAATTGTGTTATTACAGCCTTATAAGTGTAAATCGGGCGATACATATATATGAGAATTA
Organism: Stomoxys calcitrans; assembly: GCF_963082655.1. NCBI lineage: Eukaryota > Metazoa > Arthropoda > Insecta > Diptera > Muscidae > Stomoxys > Stomoxys calcitrans. Next base: position 160,786,951 of record NC_081555.1, on the reverse strand, counting down.
TATCCAAATCTGAACCGATTTTAATGAACTCTTGCAGTTATATTAAGATCAGCAGCAAAACAATCCGTGCCAAATTCTGCGGTTGAAAATTGTAGCTACTACGACCATTTAAGTGCAAATCGGGCGATACATATATATGGGAGTTATATCTAAATCTGAACCGATTTTGATGAAATCGTGTAGATATATTAAGATAAGCAATAAAACAATCTGTGGCGAATTCTGCGCAGATCGGTTGAAATTTGTAGCTACTACGGCCAGTCAAGTGGAGATCGGGCGATACATATATATGAGAGCTCTATCTAAATCTGAACCGATTTTTACCGAAATCAATAGCGTTCGTCCCAAAAAGAGATATGTGCAAAATTTCGTGATGATTGGACAACAAATACGACCTGCACTTTGATCACAAGAATACATGGACTCACAGACATGTACAGACGGACATGGCTAAATCAAATCAGAAAGTGATTCAGAGTCGATCGGTATACTTATCAATGGGTCTAGCTCTTCTCCTTCTTAGCGTTGCAAATAAATGCACAAACTTATAATATCCTGTACCACAGTGGTGGTGTAGGGTATAAAAATTTTAAAAAATTTTATGTATGTATGTATGTACACAAAAAGATTTTACTTAACATATAGACCTACGGCCTTATTCACAAAACTTAGTGTAGATTTAAAGTAGGTTTATTTGATAGACTTCCTTTATAGAACTGTCAAATAAACCTATTTAAAATCTACATTAAGTTTTTTCAATGAGGCTGCTAAAATATTTTTAAAATTTTTTTGTTTTGCTAGATTTTTATAACATGTCCAAGAAAAAAAAACGAAACAAAAATTATTTGTTTCCAATGATTAATTTTACGCCAAACCTTTTTTTGAAAAAAAAAAAACCAAAAACAAACACTTGTTTCAATTTGATTTTTTTTTCTAATCTGATATAACGTAGACTGTGTTTATATATATGTGTACAAAAAATACACGAGATTTTTGTATTTACGTTATTTTGACATAAATTTTTATTTGACCAAATTTTGGCCAAATGCCAACAAATGACATAGTACAGAGAGGATATGTTCTTTGAGAATTCATGTGAACGCTGTGGTCACCAAAGTACGTAACTAGCTCCTACGCTGAAATGTGTTGTCAGTGACAGGGAAGCCTCTTTATGTAGGTTTTCCGTATGTTGACTTTAAAGGTATACTGGAAGATATTGATAAAATCCACCTATGGCATTAACATAAAAAAAGGTAAGGTTCAGACCAGGGTTGCAGAGTCTAGCAATTTTACTCGACTCGGAATCTGGGAAGATTGCTCGACTCAGACTTCTGAGTTGATTCCGAGCATCTTTTAAATTCTTTTAACAAAATATAAAAAAATCAAAACCAAAAAAAAATAATTTTAAAAATATGTTTTAATAAGAAAAAAAAAATAATTTTCCTAATATTTTATGATAATTATAACTGAAGAAGTGGATTTTAATTACTTTCTTTTTATTAAATAAATCATCAAATACAACAAGACTCTTTGCGCGGTATCTCTTTTTATGCACACAAGGAATAATGGACAAGAATTGTTATGCTATTGGAGATATATCATGTTATACTCCGATTCGGACCATAAGTGAGTTTAATGTTGAAGATCATAGTAGTAGTCATTGGGTAATATTTCAGTCCATTCGGATAAGAATTGCGCCGTGCAGAGGCTCAAGAAGCATAATCGGGAGATCGGTTTATATGGGAGCTGTATGAGGCTATATATCGATTAAAACCATATTGGACATGTATGTTAAAGATCATGGGATAAGCCGTTGTACAAAATTTCAGCAAAATCGGATAAGAATTGCGCCTTCTAGAGGCTCAAGAAATCAAGATCCAAGATCGGTTTATATGGTAGCTTTATCAGGTTATCGACCGATTTGACCCATACTTGGTACTGTTGTTGGATGTAGTAACAAAACACTTTGTGCCAAATTTCAACCAAATCGGCTGAGAATTGCGCCCTTCAGTGGCTTAAGAAGTCAAGATCCAAGATCGGTTAATATAGTAGCTATATCAGGTTATCGAACGATTTGAACAATACATAGCACAGTTGTTGAAAGTCCTAACAAATCAATTCATGCACAATTTCAGCCAAATCGGATAAGAATTGCACCCTCTAGTGGCTCAAGAACTCAAGATCCAAGATCGGTATATATGTTAGCTATATCAGGTTATGAACCGATTTGAACCATACTTGGCCAAATCGGATGAGAATTGCACCCTCTAGTGGCTCAAGAAGTCAAGATCCAAGATCAGTTTATATGACAGCTATATCAGGTTATGAACCGATTAGAACCATACTTAGCACGGTTGTTGAAAGTCATAACAAAACACTTCGTGCCAAATTTCAGCCAAATCGAAAATCAAAAAATAGAGATATTGAGCTGACACTTTGCACAGATTCTTTTTTTGTCCATAAGAAGGTTAAGTTCGGATATGGGCTATATCAGGCTATATCTTCATTTAGACCCCATATAGACCGATCCGCCGATTTAGGGTCTTAGGCCCATAAACGCCACATTTATTATCCGATTTTGCTGACATTTGGGACAGTGAGTTGTGATAGGTCCTTCGACATTTTTCTGCAATTTGGCCCAGATCGGTCCAGATTTGGATATAGCAGCCATATAGACCGATCTCTCGATTTAAGGTTTTGTGCCCATTATCCGATTTTGCTGAAATTTGGAACATTGAGTTGTGTTAGGTCCTTCCACATCTTTCTGCAATTTGGCCCAGCTCGGTCCAAGTTTTGATATAGCTGCCATATAGACTGATGTCTCGATTTGAGGTCTTGGGTCCATAAAAGGCGCATTTATTGTCCGATTTCGGTGAAATTTGGGACAGTGAGTTGTGTTAGGCTCTTCAACATTTTTCTGCAACTTGGCCCAAATCGGTCCAGATTTAGATATAACTGCCATATAGATCGATCGCTATTTAAAGTCTTGGCCCCATAAAAGGCGCATTTATAATCTGATTTCACTGAAATTTTATACAGTGACTTATGTAAGGCTTTTCGACATCCGTATCGTATATGGTTCAGATCGGTATAGCTACTTAAAAGACCAATATTAGTACTGATTAGTATTTGGTCCAAATCGGAACATATTTCAATATTGCTGCTATAAGGCATAGGTTATGCATTTTTGACCGGATTTTAACGAAAGGTTTACATATATGCCCGAGGTGGTTGGATCCAAAGTTCGGCCCGGCCGAACTTAAAGCCTTTTTACTTGTTTTTGTTGACTTTTTTGTATTACTTTGTCCGGAGTTGGAGTCCAGATAAATTTCGCTGGAAAATTTTGCTCTATTCCGCCTTCTTAGCCCTGGTTCAGACTCGGCATAAAAAAAGGAGGATATTGAGCTTAAACATATATAAGACTGCACTCTTAAATATAAGAGAAGTATCCCCTGTTCCTTAATGGAATATCCATGTGAAAATATATAGCAGAACTCCACATCCACCATTTCAGCTCTATCGAGAAAGAATTACACCCATTTTGATTTTCCCACTATTCTCTCAAGCTAGTTGCCACTGTACTCGCCTATATGTATATGAAAAGATCTTTTAAGTAAATGAAAACACTTTCCACAAAATGAGTTGAGAAAATAAATGTGTGCCATGATTTTTGCAGAATATTTATGTGTTTTTTTTTTACAGGAAATAGAAAAATTAAACCATAAAGAAATATTGGATCATAAAAAGCTAATTGGAGGGGAAAATTCTGATAAAGTCACAAGGCGTTTTTTTGCTTAAAATAACCATAAATGCGTCAGCTCATCATATTAATATGTTCAATGGTCCTTGGGTGAACATAAAGAAAAAATTTTTTGGACGTACATAGTATTAATAAAAATATAAATTTTCCAGCAGTGCTCCAGATTATTTCAAAAACCAAAAAAAAAAAAAAAATAAATCAAATAAAAATACTGAAAGTAATGCTTCACCCGATTCCTATACACATACTCGTATTTACAGCTACACTCTCTATGGATTACTTGATACTTATAAATAATTTGCCATGTCTGTCTTAATGATCTACTGTCCTATCATAAATCAAATCTGCTTATTTTCCATAACAACTATACACTATTATAGGGCTACTGTTTAAAAAAAATTAACACAAAATTTGAGCTACAAACAAACGTGTCAAATTGCAAGACGGACCGCAAAAACATCCAAGTAATGCTCGAGTGAGCCCACAATCAAACAACTTGCTTGAGTAGTAGACCGTAACGACAATAGTTTTTATGAGAGTTCGAATGCATTGTACATATATGAAGGGTTAATAAGGAAGAAATTTTATTGAACTTCGTTATACTACTACTCATCGTCATCATGCCCATTGGTTTTTAAGTATTATCTCATTTTTTGTACTAGTATTCTGTCAAAGGTGGGCCTTAGACGATGCATATCGAAGGGGGATTTCTTTCGTATTGATTAGAAAAGCATGAGCCGTGGAAAGCTTGAATTAGTTTGCTGTACTATAGTTACATAACCAATTTTTCATTCTTAAACAAGTAAGGACGGGTTAAAGTCATGCAAAGCCGACCTTTGGTTACTCAGGCTAAGCCGTCGTAATTGAAGTTTGCTTAAATTTGAAATGAATAATTTCGACTAAAATCCATACATATTGTAGGAGTAATAGAGAAAATCGCTGTGTAAAATTTTGAAAGGATCGGTTGATAAATGCGCTTGAAAATGCTTATTTGCCCATTAACAGTCCATTAAGGAACTGCAGCAAACATCTCACATATCATGAGTGTTGCCCGATTCAATATAAAGCTCAATAATAAAAGACCTCCGTTGAGGTAAAACTAGAGTGGAAGTGCTCTCATTGATTTGCGAGAAGTCTTCTTTAATGAATGATTTTTGGGAAGATTTGCAATTTAAAGATACTTATACGCCTTATCAGCATGTTACCTTCCTTTTATCTTTCATTGTTCATTTGGTTCCAGCCGTTTTTTTTGTTATTGAAAAGAATCTCTTTTATTGAAATATTAATGCAAAGTTTTGCAATTCGAAAAGTCATATATAAAAGTCTTCTCGGCGTTTTTTTCCAACCCGAAATAATAAAACTGGCTACCCATCAGCTCCTGCTGCCTTGATTTTTCTCAGCCGTGTATATCTTGAATGGAATGTTCTTGGGCAATTAGAATGTCGCATCCGATCTTTCGTTGTTCAACCAGTCTACGTCTTCTCGGCGTTTTGTTTCCGATCTTTAATAATGCAACTCACAACCCATCAGCTCCTGCTGCCTTGATTTTTCTCAGCCGTATGTATCTAATAGGAATATTCTTGGTCAAATTAACAATTTAAAAATTCAGCTGCCTTATCAGCATTACACCTCCGGTATTTTATATTGTTCAGCGGGTAAACCATCGGCTCCTGCTGCCTTGTTTTTCTAGAAACGGGTCTACTTTAAAGTTCTTGGGCAAATTTGAAAAGTTAGTTATACGCTCTATCACCATGTCACCTACGGTCTTTCGTTACTCAGCTGTTAAGCCATCGCCTCCTGCTGCCGTGTTATACTTTAGTTTTCCATATATGGAATGTTTTTGGGCAATGAGAATGTCGCATACGATCTTTCGTTGTTCAACTAGAAACCCATCGGCTGCTGCTACCTGGTTGTTAATCAGCCAGTTCATGGCGGCTCTGGTATTTCATTGTTCAGCTGGTAACCCATCGGCTCCTGTTACCTAGTTATTATTCAGTTGGATCATTTTTAATGGACTGTTTTTCAGCAGATTCGCTAAAGTCTGTTTTACGCCAAATCGCATGTCACCTTCGATCTTTCATTGTTAAGGTGGTAATCCATCGGGTTCAGCTGCCTTTAATACAAATCCGTTTAAGCAAAATTGCAATTAAAAAAGCTTTTATGCTCCTTATTGTTATACGCCAAATCGCATGTCGCCTTCGGTCTTTCATTGTTGAGGTGGTAATTCATCGGGTTCAGCTGCATTTAATGCTATTCAGTTTGGGCAAAATTGCAATTTTATGCTCCTTATCTGCATGATGCCACCGGTCTTTGATTATTTTGTTGGTAACCCATCGGCTCCTGTTGCATTTTTGTTCCGAACCGGTTCTCCTTAAACAGAATATTTTTCTTGCCAAATTTGATAAATTATTTATGCGCCTTTTTAGCATGCCACCTCTGATTATTTATTGTTCAGCTAGACAATCATCGGCTCCTGCTGCCTTGTTGATATCGAAAACAGTTTTCCAACAGAATATTATTGGGCAAATTTTAAAAGCGTCTCCGGATTTTAATAGTTTAGCTGGTAACCCATTGGCCTTGCTTCCTTATTATAATTTATCCGGGTCTCCTTAATTGGAGTATTTTGAGGAAATTTCCTATTGAAAAAGTAAGTTATATTCCTTATCAACGTCTTACTTTCAGTCGATAATAGTTCAGCTGGTAACCCATAGGCAGGGTCGCCTTTATTGGAATGCTCATAGCTGATTTTTTCAATTCGAAAAGTCAGTTATACATACATACATACGGTTATCAGCATGCTGTGCTCGGTTTTTTTATACCCAACACCGAAGAACATCGACATATCCATTTCTCTTATATATATATTCTTGATTGTCGTAAAAATCTGAGACGATCTAGCCATGTCCGTCCGTCTGTCCATCTGTTGAAAGGCAGCTCAAGTTCGAAGATCGGCTATATCGGACTATATCTTGATATAGCCTTCATATAGACAGATCGGTATAGCTGCCATATAGTCTGATCTCTCAATTTAAAATCTTGGCCCCATAAAAGGCGATATCCGATTTCGCTGAAATTTGTCACAGTGACTTATGTTAGACATTTCGACATTCTATGTGGTTCAGATCGGTTTACATTTGTATTAAACAGTGACTTGTATTTCTTAGACCATTTAATGTCCGTGCCGAATTTGGTCCATAACGGACCATATTTGGAAATAGCTGTTATCGGTGCATAAATAATGCATTTTTCACCGGATTATGACGAAAGATGGTTAACATATATACCCGAGGTGATGGGTATCCAAAGTTCGGCCCGGCCGAACTTATGCCTTTTTCCTTGTTATTGTTCAGTTGGTAGCCCATCGATTCCTGCTGCCTTGTTGTATTCTAGCGGGGTCTGCTTTAATAGAATGTTCTAAACTACACTTGAAAAGTCAGTTATATTTCCTATTACCATGCCGCCTTATCATTGTTCAGCTGGTAAACCATCGGTTCCTGCTGCCGTGGTGTTATTAAGCCGGGCCACCTTTAATGAAATGTCCTTAAAAAAATATGGAATTTGTAAAATCAGTTATACGCTTTATCAGCAAGTGTCCTTTGATATTTCATGGTTCACCGGGTAAACCATCGGCTTCTGGCGCTTTGTTATTATTCAGCCATGTGGTGCTCTAAGGACTATAAAAATATGGCACACGCAAGTTCACTGTTTTTAACGGTTGTTAAATACAGCTAGCCCAGTTGACTCCTCGTAGAGTTAAGTGTCTATAACTGGGTTGAGGAAGACGCCAAGATTGACCTGGGCTTTGTCAAGTTTAAGACACTCTGAAAAGTTACCGGATATCCCTCATATCTAACATCGATGACGAATAATCGATAAAAAATAAAAAGAGATTATCACTTATATTAAAAGAGATATTAGATCAGCCTATTTCCCATTTTGAAAAGTGATACAGGTTTGGCACATTTAAAAATTCTTAATAACTGCATACATTTATGTGGAAAACTTTGATTTGTTTTAGATTATTATTTTTTATATAATTCTCTCGTATTATTAGCAATACAACCTAATATACAAAAGCCCATAATCGATTGACTTGCCGCACCTTCTAACCATAAATATCGAGTAACTTGACTATTTGGAGGAAAATACAAAATACAGTTTCGCTTTCAACAGTTGTCATTGTCAAAGTCAAATGGTTTCTCATAAGCTAAGCAAGTTCCCCATAGATGGACAAAATTTAAAACTAGAATAAAAACTCAAAACAAATAGCATTTGAAAAGTGCTTTTACAGTAATTCATTTAAAAATCACTTCCGTTTGCACATTTCATTACTTTGAGTGGCCACAAAATTAATTGTTTACAAACACAAGTATTTTACCATATTTCTATTTGTTTATAGTAAATGGTTATAAATGGTTTCAAATGATTCATAGCAAAACAAATTTTTCATATTTGCAAATATGAAAGTTTAAATAGATTTTGCTTATCCACACACATCTACATTTCAAACTGTCGGCAATTGTTTAAACCAAAAAAATTATGCAAAACTTGCATAATATGAGCAGTTATTTAGACTTATTATTGTTAATGAAAATTTGCTTTCAAGGGATTTGAATGAATCATTCCATAATGATGATACTTTTCATATTAACTAATAAACAGTAATTTTGGATAATTGACATGAAAAATTTACTAATTTGTTAAGGCCAAAACAGAAATGCAACTCTGCAAAGAAATTCCACAAAAGCAACACGCATAAATTAAAGAATTTTCAACTTTGACAACTGAAATCGAGAGTCATTCTGTGTTGCCGTACGTCCAGTAGTGTTTAAAGGTTTGCAGAGTTGCATTTTCCAACAAAGCACAACGCGCTGCTTCTGGTTTGGCCTTTGTAGTACTCTACGAAGTACTTCCCCCCGGTCAGTTGTATGATTCATTAATGTGTGATTTGGTTTTATCGCCTCAAGTAATAATATGTTAATAATTGAACAGCAAAAAAAATGGTTCGAGTGCATATGTTTGCTGCAAATGATATCGGAGAGATAAGATTAGCATACCTGTATATATGAACAAAGGTATGATAAGAACGTGTATAATCATGATTACTTAGGGCACTTTGGGTGTATTTTGAAACCTTTACTCTGTATAGTTCTATATTTATAGGTATGGATAATCAAAACAAAGGAAAGTTAAAACGCTATTGTGGGAAATTGTGGGAAAATATGCATCTTTAATTAATCATTATGGAGGCCATATGGACTCATATAGACTCGTAACTCAATATTGAGATTACGGAAAGCGATGTCAATTAAGGAGGTCGATTTTCCCTCTGTTTCCATTCAATTTTTGTTTACGTTTTCTCTTATTTGTGTCAATTTAAATCGGTACATTTTGACATTTCCACTTTTTGTTTTCGGCAAGTGAGGTAAACATTTATTGGTGAATCCTGCATTCCCTCAATAAGGTTGCGGAAAGCAATTAGCCGACACATCATTTTTTTTTTTAAATTTTTGATAATTCTCGTCATTTATCGTATTATTTGGTCGAAGTAACAACATATGACATATGAAAAAGTTTCCAATGTTATCCCGTATAAGTATTACATTAGAGTTAACATTTTTTTTGCAGAATCGAAATCAGCATAAGATATCTTCACAAACATATCTAATCGGCAAGCAATACATAGTTTTGGCAAGTAATACAAAGTTTAGCTCTTGTTTTTTGACCAAAGTCTATCCCTTTAGTGACTAAAATTGTCCATAAAAAATGTTCAATGTCTTTATCCATTTCACAGTTACAGAAGGATTTTGAAAATTTCGCAATTTTGAACCACACTAGGCTTGTTTGTATGGCGAAACAATTAAAGGTGGCCTCATTTGTACAACAACTACAAATCATATGGTGCAATCCGCCATGTTGTCATCAAGCTGATCGACGTTTTGCCAACACACACAAAGAAATTTGTGTGAGTGTGTGTATACGTGTACGTACATGAGCAGAGAATGTGCGAGAAAGAAGATAACAACAATGAGAATACAAACAAAAGTCTGTCATCTTAATACCGACAAACTTGGCCGGTTGTTAGCAGCTGTTCGCGTGAGACCACCTTTTTAAATTCGCCTAGGCTTGTTTGTAAATTCTGGTTAGCAGAAATTTAATAATAAAATTATCTGTAAATGACTATGACTAAAACTAGAAAAAAATAAACTACATGAGTAAACTTTGAATGAGTAAATTTATTATCATATTTTCTTATAACTCTTCTATATCCATATTGAGTCGATCTAGAATATATTTGGTTCAGGTACCGAGAAGCCATAAACAAGTTATAGCTACATATTTCTTAGAAATCGGTTAACAAATTAAGCCTTTTTTTGCGTAAGACCCTAATTTTCCAGATCGGACTAAACGGCAGCTATTGTATATCCAAATAATGTCTTCTGTGAACCATACTCGGTTTAAATATTGAGTGGCCTAGTTCAATATATTGTTCGAAATTTCAGCGAAGTCGGATAATAAATGCTTTTATTTGCTTAAGTCCCTAAATCCGCAGATCGGTTTATATGGCAGCTACATCCAAATATGATCCAGTCTGGACCATACTCCGTTTGTATATCGGGTGTCTTACTGCAACTCGATGTTCCAAATTTGAGCAAAATCGAGTAATAAAAGTGACTTTTATGGGCTTAAGACCCTTAATCGGAAAATAGGACTATATGACAGCTATATCCAAATATGATCCGATTTGGCCCGTTAAAGAACCTGCGTATTAAAGAAATATGGATCTGTGCAAAATTTCTACTCAATATCTCAATTTTTGAAAGCTGTATCGGGAACAACACAGACGAACGGACAGACTCACTGATATCGTTAAATCGTCTTAGAATTATACTGTGATCAAGAATATATGTGTGTAAATTAGGCCGGGTCAATTTTTTTTAAATGTATTGCAATCATAAATCGTATATACAATTCTAAGAAATTTCTCCGAAGAAACCATGTATCTAAAATAAAATCTTAATCCACGCCTCTCGTCTTCAAAATTTGTTTCCTGTTCTACAGGTCGCGTTTGTTGTTCGATTATTGTAAAATTTTGCATAAAACACTTTTTTGGTCCAAGGAGGAACGATATTGTATTTGAACAAAGTCGGTTCAGATCTGGATATAGCTCCCATATATATCTTTCGTCCGATATGGCCTTTTAAGGCTGTGGTAGCCATAATTTTAGACCGAATTTTTTTTTTTAAATTTTGCACAAGACCTTCTATTTAATGTCCCAACATGTGAGCATAATTTTATCAAAATCGGTGCATTTTTAGATATAGCTTCCAAATTTATGGCTACTAGAGCCTAAAAATTTCATATCGGATGAAAGATATATATGGGAGCTATATCTAAAACTGATCCGATTTTCATAAAATTATACACACATGTTGAAACAGTAAATAGAACGTCTTGTGCAAAACTTTGAAAGGATCGGGCCAAAATTATGGCTACTAGAGCATCAAAAGGCCAAAATCAATAGCCTTCGTCTTCGATTTGTGCAAAATTTTACGATAATCGAGCAACAAATGCGACCTGTACTTTGATCACAAGAATATTAAACATCGAATTTCGAAACAACAAGAAACCAATGTTGAAGTCGAGAGGCGCGTATTACGATTTTATTTTTATACCCTCCACTATAGGATGGGGGTGTTCAAACTTCGTCATTCTGTTTGTAACACCTCGAAATATGCGCCTGAGACCCCATAACGTATTTATATTCTTGATCGTCATGTATTTTTAAGTCGATCCGGTCATGTCCGTCCGTCTGTCGAAATTCTCATCCGATTTGGCTGACATTTTATACAACGGGTTCTCCTATGACTTTCAACATACGTGTCTAACATGGTCTGAATCGATCAATAGCTTGATACAGCTCCCATATAAATCTATCTCCCGATTTTTCTTCTTGAGCCCCTACAAGGCGCAATTATTTTCCGAATGAACTGAAATATTACACAATGACTTCTACAACATTCAGCATTCATTTATGGTCCAAATCGGACTAAACCTTTTTTTTTCATCCATACAAATCAACCCGCCCTAATGTACATATATACTTCGCAGGCTCGGAAATTGACAATTCGAAGTGTTGCAAACGGTATGACTAAATGAATATACGCCCTATTCTATGGTGATGGGTATCAACAATTTAAACAAATTCCAGTATAATTAAATTGACAACCGAAAACCAGAAAGAATGTTCAAATGTCTTAATAAATATCATCTTTTCATTTATTACAAAGTTATAAAGTTAAATAAAACTTATAAGCACCCACAGCGGTTACCATTTTTGGACAACAATGTGTTATTAATGATTCAAAATTCTTTTCAAAATCATCATAAAATTCAAACACCTCGACAAAGAAAAATTTCAACCGCAAAATTCGCAGTCCAAACAAAAGTTAACACCAAGAAAATAAGCAAAGCCAAACAAGGTTGATGTTATATGACAACTATTTTTTATGGCGGCTTTAGAAGGGTATGAAATGTATTCAAATGAAAAAAAAAATATATATCGAATACTCTTTGTGGCGGCATGTATAGGAATTCTTTTAAGAAACCAACAACAAAAACTAAGCAACATAAAATTAAGAAACCTCAAAAATACATAAGAATTTGAAAAATTTGAATAGTTTCAGTTCAGTTTCAGCTTAATTGACAAACGAACACACATATGTATACATATATACATACATCTACAAACATAAGTAAAGGGGAAACGCACATTTAAATAGCCAAACCTTAATCGTTCGAATCGCATGCGAGCAATATGTACAATGACACACACAACTAATCTAAGGTTCATCTAAGTCCCCCACATATAATGACGAGAGTGATATCCAGTCATAACATTTACTCACCAACACTCACAGAGCCGAAGCTCAGCTCAGCTCAGCTCCGCTCAGTTCAAACAACTAAAGTGATATCAACTTAAACAAACAAATACTACAATATTTGTAAATTATGCAAATTCTTTAGAAAACAATTTATGAACTTTGTTGCTTTGTGTTTGCTGTTTTTGGCTCCAATGTTCAAACAATGATTATAAATTCTTAACTTTTACCTGAATTTTTTCTGCTTATTATACTTTTTTACCTAATTCCAAAAATTTGGGCAAATTAAAAGTGAAACGACAACGATTTGATCGTTTTAAATATGAAACTCATATATGGAGACTATTATGACTAATGATATTGCAGAGACAAAAATAACACGTAAAAAAGTGAAACTACATTTAATTAAAAAAAAGAATAAATAAAACTACTAAAAAGGCATTAAATCCGGCGATGCCGGTTTTACATATATACCTCGGGTATATATGTAAAACCCCTTTCATCTCAATCCGGTGAAAATTGGATAACTTATGCAACCAAATTCGGCACGGACATTGAGTGGTCTAATAAATATAAGTCACTTTTGAAAAATATTGGTCTTTTTGCCAGCTATATCCAAATACAAACCGATCTGAACCATATTAAGGTCGGATATCGGGACGCTCAGAAAAACTCACTGTTTCAAATTTCAGCGAAATCGGGTAAAAAATAAAGCTTTTATGGGCTTCAGCCCCCTTATCGGCAGATCGGTCTATATGACAGCTATATCTAAATATAGTCCGATCAGAACCATATTACGGTCGGATATTGGGAGGCCTCTACCTACTCACTGTTTCAAATTTCAGCGAAATCGGATAAAAAATAAAGCTTTTATGGACTTCAGATCCTATATCGGGAGATCGGTCTATATGGCAGCTATATCTAATTATAGTCTGAACGATCTGAACTATATTTCGGTCCGATGTTGGGAGGCCTTAAGCTACTCACTGTTTCAAATTTCAGCGAAATCGGATAAAAAATAAAGCTTTTATGGGCTTTTATGGGCGATCGGGAAATCGGTCTATATGGCAGCTTTATCAAATTTCAGCGAAATCGGATAAAAAATAAAGCTTTTATGGGCTTTTATGGGCGATCGGGAGATCAGTCTATATGGCAGCTATATCTAAATATAGTCCGATCTGAACCATATTTAAGTCAGATGTCGGTAGGCTTAAAATAAGCCATTGTTTCAAAATTTCAGCGACATCGGGTAATAAATAAAGCTTATATGGGCATTAGACCCTTCATCGGGAAATCGGTCTATATGGCAGTTATATCTAAATACAGTACGATCTGAACCATATTCAGGTCAGATGTAGGTAGGCTTAAAATAAGCCATTGTTTTAAAAAAATAAGCCATCGGATAAAAAATAATGCATTTTTGGGCATTTGACCCTTTATCGGCAGATCGGTCTATATAGCAGCTATATCCAAATATGGTCCGATATGGCCCCTTCAAGAACTTAACCTAGACGTATTTGTGCCAAATTTCAGCACAATATCTCATTTTTTGAAGACTTTAGAGTGATTACAACAGACGGACGAACAGACTCACGGACATCGTTAAATTGTCTTAGAATATTACGACAATCCGAAATATATAAACTTTGTAGGGTCGGAAATTGATATTTCGATGTGTTGCAAACGGTATGACTAAATGAATATACCCCCTATCCCACGGTGGTCGGTAGAAAAATTTAAATAACTTGGATTGAAGATCGTGAAGTGAATAAACCATTAAAAAGAGGTTTATAAGTCTATTATAAAATAAAAACACGTCATGTAAAATTTCGACCAAATCGGATAAAAACTACGCCCTCTAGAAGCTCAAAAAGTAAAGATCCAGTTATAACAAAACTCGTCACGCAAAATTTCAACCAATTCGGATAGGAATTGCACCCTCTAGAGGCTCAAGAAGTCTAATCGGGAGATCGGTTTATATGGCGGCTATATTAGGTTATGGACTAATGTAGAGCATACTTAGGACAGTTATTGAGAGTCATACCAGAACACTTCATGCATCGGATAAGAATTGCGCCCTCTAGAAGCTCTAGAAGTCAAGACCAAAGGTCGGTTTATATGGCAGCTATATCCGATTATCAACCGATTTAGACCATACTTAGCACAGTTGTCGGAAGTGTAAAATTTCCAATCGTATAAGAATTGCGCCCTCTAGAACCTCAAGAAGTCAAGACCCAAAATCGGTTTATATGGTGGCTATATCAGGTTATGGACTGATTTATACTCAGCGCAGTTGTTAAGAGTCATACCAGAACACTTCATGAAAAATTTCAGCCAAATCGGATAAGAATTGTGCCCTCTAGAAGGTCTAGAAGTCAAGACAAAAAATCGCTTTATATGACAGCTACATCAAAACATGTACCGATTTGGCTCATTTACAATCCCCAACCGACCTACACTAATAAGAAGTATTTGTGCAAAATTTCAAGCGCCTAGCTTTACTACTTCGAAAGTTAGGATGCTTTCGACAGACAGACGGCCGGACGAACAGACGGACGGACTTGGCTAGATCGACTAAAAATGTCATGACGGACAAGAATATATATACTTTATGGGGTCTCAGATGCATATTTCGAGGTGTTACAAACGGAATAACGAAAAATGTGATAATTACCTTATTATTCTCACCATCATAGGAGGGAGGGAGATATCGATCTGAGAACCATTAAAGTATCGATGTATATACCAACATATGTATGTATATTCTTCATCGTTTTGAGGTTCGTCCCCCTCGTCCCTCTGTTCCAAATTATTAAATCATCAAATTCGAACGAACAAGGAGGTCCATTAACATACAATCCTCTCTTAAAGCATTTCCTCTTCGCTTATCCCTGGAATCCATACGCCGAATTTATTTCCCACCATTATGGTGGTTCCTCAAGGTCCCGGGCGAACTTTGTTAGTAACAAACTTCGTCTTAATTGGCTTAACAAGTTGTTCTAAATTTGATTATCACAGAAAGTTTTGTTGATATTGGATTTCCTCTAATTTATAGCAAAAACGTTTCTACAAGTAGGTAGGTAGGTATAAGCTTCATGCAGGTACATATGTATATTCCAAAAGAGCTGTTAATTTCTTTTATAGTTTGTTTTATTAATTGACATACATACGCATACTTGACGTCAATAAAATAATTCTCTAAAATGTGCCATTGACGATTGGGATAATCAACATTATGCAAATCCAACCAGCTACAGAAGTTATGCATTACCATTTTTGTTTGTTTTCTTCTCAAAAAAATGCAGCTGCCTGCCAGCATTTGAAGGAAAGCCACAATTTTAAACTTTATTTTTTGCTTTCCACAGAATAATCACACAATTGTGGGTTGAGCAAATAAAAAATCTAAATTCGCCCAAGAATATTTTCAACGGATGTGGTTCTTTGGCGTCTTGCTTGCTCTGTGTCGATTTATTATTTTTAAATGCATGCGACAAAATAGTGTGTGTACCTGCCAGACTGCACCATATGTTGCCTCTAAGCATTTTTGTGTCTGTTACTACAGAGAATTTGTTAATTTTTTTTTTTTTGTCATCTTAATAAAATCTTAAAAAAGCACAAAACGCAGTGGTAATAATAGAAGATGCAAACAAAAAGAGCGATACAATAAAGCTAAACAAGTTTCTTTCTCAGGTGGTTGTGTTGAGGTGTCTGCGTTTGTTGTTTTGTAGACAGAGAGATAAAACTCGCAAATCCAACAACAAACGGCTGATATGAACACACCGTTGAATTATTTTGCAGTGCAACAGGTGTGACGTAAACTTTAACACCATTCATGCCAACAACAATACACATTCACAAGTAAACAACAGTGTATACGAAAGATAGACAAACTGATATAAAAGTACATTTGAGGGAAATTAGATAGCACATTGTTAAAAATAAATGCGGATGAAAACAGAAAAGTTTGTAGATGCTTAAATTCAAAATAGAAATGTTGCAACTCGTAACAGGACATCACATTTGAAAATAACCTGTTGACATGACTTTCTGGGATAGAATCGAAAAAAACTAGTAAAAATCCGAAAATATGGGAAAAATAAAATGTTCTGAAAACGAAAATTCAGATTGAAAAATTTTTAAGATAAAAACCAATAGAGATGTCTTGATAATGTAATGAAAAAGTAAAGTATATTTCGATGGTTTAGCTCTTTTATACCTTTTATATGAGACCTATATTGCCATGGTAGGCAAACAAGTCATGTTTTGAAGAGTTTTGGGGTGGGAGCATTTTACTTCGAATGTGGATATCAAATTCGTGCTCTACTTCCGAACACCCAGCCAGATACTCAAAGAAAATATATAAGGGACGTGTTCTGCTTTTTGAGCCACATATTGCCTTTTATTTGAGCGCTATATAGCCATGGTAAGTAAATAAGTCCTATTGGGGGGTATTATAGGAGTGGGGCACTAGGAACCAAGGTTGAATATCTTTGATTTGAGCCCCATATTGCCATACTCGGTAAATATGTTCGGGGGGTTTTGGAGGTGGGGTGACCCCCAAACACATAACCTCGAAATTGAATACCAGATTCGTTTTTTATTTTCAAATGCCTTTCATTGGAGTCCCATATTGGTATGACAGGTCTATATATTTCTTTTGTGGGTTTGGGGCGGTCCCTCCAGGTATCTCACCCCAAATTTTTATCTAAAATATTTGTTTTTAGGCTACTATAATAGTGTAAACAAAATTTCGCTTGAATTGCACCAGCCATCTCCAAGATCTGACGTTTTTGAAAATTAGTGTAAGGGGGATAATCCTCTCCCCTTCAAATATCGAAAAATTAAGTACCGTATTCGCACCACGTCGCTCGCTTCAACAATAAAAATGTGGTTCCCATCACATTACTACAAATGTGGATGTCAGATTTTAACTCCTCTCCCCAAACCTTCTTATTGGATTACCCATATTGTCAATTTGTCTGTCTGTCTATATGAGATGGGGCGGTCCCCCGAAATTTTATTACATGGCATAGTACCTCACAGATGTCGCCAGCATAGGAGGGGATAAACTTGTATTTGAACCCCGGCTTTCGGCATCATAGGCGGACATGCAAAACTCTGCTCCACGGTGGCCTCTTCGCAATAGTTACCCAAAAATTTCGTGTCAGATTCGTACTCTATACCCAGGGCACCATCGTGTCCGGGAAACCAAGTCAAGATCTAATTTTTATACCCTCCACCATAGGATTGGGGTATACTTCTGTTTGTAACACCTCGAAATATGCGTCTGAGATCCCATAAAGTGTATATTGGATTGCCCAAATGACAAATTGACAAATTTTTTCACAGCTTGTGACTCTGTAATTGCATTCTTTCTTCTGTCAGTTATCAGCTGTTACTTTTAGCTTGCTTTAGAAAAAAAAAGTGTAAAAAAAGTATATTTGATTAAAGTTCATTCTAAGTTTTATTAAAAATGAATTTACTTTCTTTTAAAAAAATCTGCAATTACTTTTTGGGCAACCCAAAATATTCTTGACCGTACGTCCGCTTGTCTGTCGAAAGCACGCTAGCAATCGAAGGAGTAAAGCTAGCCGCTTGAAATTTTGCACAAATGCTTTTTATTAGTGTAGGTCGGTTGGTATTGTAAATAGGCCAAATCGGTCCATGTTTTGATATAGCTGCCATATAAACAAATCTTGGGTCTTGACTTCCTTGAGCATTTTGAGGGCGCAATTCTAGTCCGATTTAAATGATGTCTTGCACGTAGTGTTTTGGTCCAACAACTGCGCTAAGTATGATTCAAATAGGTTCATAATCTGGTATAGCTGTCATATAAACCGATCTTGGATCTTGACTTCTTGAGCCAATAGAGCGCGCAATTCTCATCCAATTAGGCTGAAATCTTCCATGAGGTGTTTTATTATGACTTCCAATAACTGTGCTAAGTATGGCGTAAATCGGTATGGAACCTGATATAGCTGCCATATAAACCGATCTGGGATCTTGACTTCTTGAGCCTCTAGAGGGCGCAATTCTTATCCGATTTGGCCGAAATTTTGTACAACGGCTTCTCTCATGACCTTGTGTGTCTAATATGGTCTGAATCGATCATTAGCTTGATACAGCTCCCATATAAACCTATCTCCCGATTTTGCTTCTTGAGCCCCTACAAGGCGCAATTCTTATCCGAATGAACTGAAATATTACACAATGACTTCTACAATGTTCAGTATTTATTTATGGTCCAAATCGGACTATAACTTGATATAGCTCCAATAGCATAACAGTTCTTATTCAATATTCTTTGTTTGCCTAAAAAGAGATACCACGTATAGAACTCGACAAATGCGATCCATGGTGGAAGGTATATAAGATTCGGCCCGGCCGAACTTAGCACGCTCTTACTTGTTATAGCTGACTTCGAACAGCGTGAGGCAAGGTGACACCTTTTTGAGGAGAAGTTTTTACGTGGGTGCTATGTCTCGAAAAAATGGCATAGTACCTCACAAATGCCGCCAGCACTAGGGAAGGATTGCCACCGCTGAAAACGTTTCTGCTGTTCGCAAAAAAACTCCAACCCTGGCTTTCACCATCATAGGCGGACATGCTAACCTCCACGCCACGTTGACATTCATGTAAGATTATACCATTTTATATAAACTACAGTTTTGCTATTTAATTACCCTCTACTGTACCCACGAAAGAAGTCAGAAATTCTAGAGATTTTATTTTTGTATCTGAAACAAAAAGTGCTAAACAATTGTTTACTCACATAAATTTTAGTATATAACGCAAAAACTGGTTTCTTAGCGTGTTAACAATAAGCGAACAGAAATTAGGTTTCAATACACATGTGTTGCGGCTTGGTACATGGACAGACAGGTTGACAGAGGGACAGACGTTCCGAGGTATTTTTTCTATGCTCCCGCATTGTTTATGTCAGCAGATGAGCTCAGCGATTTTTAATGTGTGTTTTTGTTTATTTTCATTTTCATTCAATGCAAAATAATAACAAAACAAGATTTTTAACAAAATGCTTAATAGAAAAAATCAAAAAAAAATAAGCGTTAAGAATTTAAAATTTAGAAAAAATGCATCCAAGCGAACAGAGATTGATTGTACCGGTTTTCAGATTGGCTAAGTACAGATGTTTTCATTTATGAATGAGATTTGAAAAAAAAAATTGTACATTTGATTTGTCATAAATGTCAAGTTGAAGACGTAGTTATTTATTTTTATAACAGTTTGGTCATTGTCATTTTGGTTATAAAATTTATATTCATATGTATGCGCTATTACTGTGCCACCAATACATTCGGTGTTGGTTCAAACACCTACATCACATTTTTCGAAAACACCTTGTTTATGGTACTTTGAATCATGCGAATACCATCACCGCCTACAGTTGTCGTGAGGCAACTTATTGTTTGCAATTTACAATTATTCAAATATGGTCATGATGACGAACATATGGAGCACATTGTAGGAAAAGCAGGTTTAGTTTTATTTCTTAATCAAAACGTTTGCTATTCTAATACAAATCATTTTAAATGGGGTACTAGGTTTAAATCGAATCCCAAAAAGATATACTTCCGTCTACACTGGAAGAAAAAAACTGTGAGAAATAACGATTGAAGTTAGACTTGACACATACTTTTACTAATTTTTGTTATTTTTTCCCTTTCTTACAGTTCCTGGGCATTATTTGCATGGCCTGCGCGTCACCTGCCTACATTTCAGCCACAGCCTTCTTCCTCTTCGTTGCTGTTGTCTCATTTATTGCTACCTTATTATGGATCTTTGCCTATTTCTTGGGCATTAGAGAAGCTTTGAATGTTGCCATCAATTGGGTATTTACGGTAAGTCATAATAAATAACTAAACGTATCTAATTTCCAATAAACGATGTATAAACTTCATGATAAAGACATAAATAGAATGATTGTGCAAATCGATTAAAGGCATGAAATGTGGTATTGGCTCTGTTTTAGAATTATTTTAGAATTATACAATGGAAATCACGTTTTATTGAATGTTATATCGATATCGATATTAGGGAGCCCCTGTAGCCGAGTTGGTAACATGCTTGGATTACCAGTGCAGGGGTCGTGGGTTCAATACCCGCCAGTAGCCTTGGTCTGTCGCTACTATGTTATCACAATGGACTTAAAATTGTCTAAGTGAATCTGTAAAGGACTGCCACTCTTTCCTAACCTAACCTAACCTATATTGATACGGATGTACCTGGTATCGATAACTTATCTAGACCAACTTTACCTGGAAATCTATACAGTACAAAATATAAAGAGTAAAATAAAACAAGGCAATTATTCCGTTATTTATTGCGCCAGCATGCTGGTTAATTTAATTTTTGTTTTAAAATGTTTATTTTGTTAGCAGAAACAAAAACAAATTGCCAAAAACATGTTTTATAATTTTAAATCAGCATGCATTCTGGATCGCACAATCATTAATACAAAACAAAGCAGTGCAATTAAACATACATTTTAGTTTGTACATAAACAGAGTATTCTGTTCAGCTTTCGTAATTGTTGAGAAAAACTTTAACAAAATTTGTTTTAAACATAATTACATGAAACTGTACAAATACTAACTCAACTATATTCATATTACACTAGGATTCATTGTTTTTAAATGCTCTCTTTGAGCGTATAGTGCAAAAAAGGCAATAATTTATTTCCCACGTTCTTAGCTTAAACGTTTTTTATATGTAGTTTGACAGTTGCTCAGGCGAAAAGCCAAATAGAATACCAAACCAACCCTTACATAAAAACAATAATTTAATACAAATACATTTCGATGACAAAACGTTTGTTTTGCCTTGTTATCGAGGGTTGTAGACAGTAACCTAGGGAAATCTTTCCAGTACAAAAAAGTGTTGTAACATTGCGCAATGTTGTAACATTGCGCAAGCTTGCTGATTAAAATTGAGTATTTGAAAACGTTTTATATTGTTGGATAGAAAAAACCAAATATTTTTCAAAATTATTTTATACCAGCATGCAGTCTTGATTGCACAATCATTTACAATAATGTAGTTTACCATAAATTTTAGTCTATGCTTATATTTTAACAATATTTTTAAACAAATATATTTTCTTGCCAAAACGTTAGTCTTCGCTTGTTATTGATGTGCTACTACATGTAGCACTTCTTAGCTTTAAAGCAATTGACGTACACTAGATAGCTATGGTTATGGTTCACACAAACATTATAACTGTCAATGTTTAACATTTAAACGATTAAACGCGACAATATTCCATAACACACACAAGAATTAAAGGTGCCGAATCTTATATACCCTCTACAATGGATCGCACTTGTCAAGATCTTTGCTCAAACAAAAAAAGTTTTAATATGTTTGGAGAAGAATTGTTTTCAGTAGTGCTCAAGAAGTCAAATCAAATAAGAATTGGGCTTTCTAGGGACTCGGTTTATTTGGCAGTTATATCAGCTTATGGACCGATTTGGATAATTCATATCATAGATATTGTATGTTGTAGCCACATTCTCAGGTGGCGATCCTCGTCAAGCTCTTGTATATGAGCGGTCCAAAGAGGCCGGTGCCGCATGACGTTGCAGCCACTTCGTTTTGAGCATTCCATTATCCGCTACGGAGGCCACCGTAGCGCAGAGGTTAGCATGTCCGCCTATGACGCTGAACACTTGGGTTCGAATCCTGGCGAGACCATCAGAAAATTTTTCAGCGGTGGTTTTCCCCTCCTAATGCTGGGAACATTTGTGAGGTACTATGCCACATAAAACTTCTTTACTTTCATTGAGCTTAAACTTGAATCGGACTGCACTCATTGATATGTGAGAAGTTTGCCCCTATTCCTTAGTAGAATGTTCATGGGCATAATTTGCATTTTGCATTATCCGCAACCTGTGTACGCGCCCGGTACACCGGAACACCATTCAGATCGGATCCCAATGCTCCAGCCTGAGAGGTGTTCATAGCTATCCCGGGCCGGGAAATATTGTAGGTAGTATAGGATTGTGCAAATCGATACGTTTTGGAAGTGAATCGATACGTTTTGGAGGTTGAAAATTAAAGCAGAAGTCATTGTGCAAAGTTCCAGATAATTCTGATTCGATTTGTATTTTTTGCAAATGCAAAATGCCCCAAGACATTCCAAAAAGGAACAGGGGCAATCTGTCCGATTCAAGTTCTAAGCTCAATGATAAAGAACCTCTTTTTTATAGCCGAGTCCGAACGACGTGCCACTTTGCGACACCTCTTGGGGCACAAGTTTTAACATGGCATAATAACTCACAAATGTCGTAAAAAATAACCGCCGCACATTAGGAAAAAATAACCGCCGCTGAAAATGTTTCTCGATTTTCTGCCCAAGATTCGAACCCACGCGTTCAACGTCGAGCCGCAGGCAATGTAGAGGGTAATGTTATATCGATGAATTGTAATGGTACTAACAGACGGTGGAACTACTGATGAAGAAGCGCTTCCAGGCAATTAGGAGGAGGCCAGCGATCAAGATATCGCAATATTCATAAGGTCTGCATCTACGGAAGATCTTATCGGTGACATTGTCGTTGGTGGTCGGCCTATCGTACTTTTAAATCGGATGGACCATTTGAATCGGCAGGACTGGACGTAATCAATTCGGCAATACTGTAGGATTCTCTTGGAGTTACTCCGCCATAAACGGCATGTAGCGGCATTGTTCTACAAACCGAGGGCAGAGGTTAGGGTAGACTTTATGGCCAAAGTGTAAAGAATAAACCACAAAATGGAGAAGGTTTAAAGGTCCATAAGTCTGTTATCGTTTTTCGCTAAAAGCACTGGAAAGACTGATAGACCTATAGTTGAGGGAGGGACTGAGCACTTCAGTGGGGCTCAGGGTTGGGTCGGTGAGATGGCCTTCACAAAGAAGGAGAGACGTCTCTCCAACTGATGGAGTAAGCAATGGAGGCCTTCATGGATATTAAGTGAACATTTAGCAATGTAGAGCTAGAGTCGATAGCCGCTGTCAAGAACCACACGGCGGTCCCATCGAATATTTTCCCATGAAGGGATTGTATGCTAAGCAGCAGGATTAACTAAGCAGACTTGGGGGGGTAACAAGGTGCACGACCCAGGCATATGCGGACGAGGTCGTACTTCCGAGATGAGGTAAATTTCTTTCAACGATCAGCGAGATGGATTGAGGACCAACTAGAAGATATAAGATACCGAATTTTGGACTCATGTCATTAGAATGGACCATCTTGCTGTTGCCGAAGAAGGCAAAATATCTAGGCCTAGTCCTCGCTGCAATTCTGTCCTGAAAAGGAACGTGGAGAAATAAATAAATAAATAAATCGAAAGGCGCAGTGCAACTTCTACTCCTGCTGGAGGATGTTCGGTCGGAAGTGGTTGATTTACACGGTATATGTGAGACCCGAGCCGAATTACCGCATACGCGGTCTAGTGCGCTTTCGTATCGAATGAAATTTCAGCTCGTGTTAAATGGAAGTTATACCACTTGTATATAATTATACCCTCTACCATAGCATGGGGGTATATTAATTTCGTCATTATGTTTGCAACTCCTCGAAATATTCGTTTAAGACCCCATAAAGTATATATATTCTTGATAGTCATGACATTTTATTTCGATCTAGCCATGTCCGTCCGACCGTCCGTCTGTCTGTCGAATGCACGCTAAGTTTCGAAGGAGTAAAGCTAGCCGCTTGAAATTTAGCCCAATTACTTCTTATTATTGTAGGTCGGTTGGGATTATAATTGGCTATATCGGCCCATGTTTTGATGTAGCTGCCATATGAACCGATCTTGGATATTGGCGATCCGATTTGGCTGAAATTTTGCATAAGGTGTTTTATAATGACTTCCAACAACTGTGCTGAGTATGGTTTAAATCGGTCCATAACCAGATATAGCTGTCATATCTGTGGTCTTGACTTCTTGAGCGTCTAGAAGGGAAATTTTGAAATTATGCACAGTGTTTCGATATGAGTTCCAACAGCTGTGCTAAGTATTGCTGGTACGGGTACTGTTCTTTTCTGCCTTCTATGGATGCGATGGGTAGACTGGAGAAGATCTCAGACCTAGGCCGTTTCGAAAGGACTGAGACACGAATGCTATGTTTGAAGATAATGAGACCTCGGTCTTCACAGATTGCTTCAAAGTAGAGTCAGGGATGGATTTTGGGGTCTACTTCGAGACAAATGTCTTCGGAATGTCAATGACACCGCAGGACGAGATTACGGTTTACAGTCAGAGGTCTGCGGAACTACAATAGCAGAAAATTAAATCCTGGAAAGGGATTTACATCCTTCGAAACTCATAATTTATGTGGGCAGTGTGGCGGCCTACAAGGCCTTGAGTTCGAGGACATTAACGAGACTAGCCTAATTCAGAATCTCTGTAGCGTTAAGATCCACACTACAGACCGGTTTAGAAGCCATGTTGGATATGCAACCCATTGAGGTCTATATACGGAACTGTGCCAACAAGGTTTCGCTTACAGCGAGGAAACTGGGCCGGCAGATGGAGAACGGGTACAGGTGCTGTTCTTTTCTGCATACTATGGTTGCGATGGGTAGACGGGGAAGGGTCTCAGACGTAGACCGTTTCGTAAGAGTTGAGACACGAATGATGTGTTTGAAGATAATGAGATCTCGGTCCTCACAAATTGCTCCAAAGTAGAGTCAGGGACGGATATGGGGGTCTACTTGGAGACAAATAACTTCGGTATGTCAGTGACACTGCTACAATAGCCGCGAATGAAATTCTGGAAAGGGATATACAGCCTTCGAAACTCAGAATTTTTGTGGGCAGTATGGCAGCCTATGAGGCCTTGAGTCCGAGGACTCTAACGAAAGTCGAGGACAGTCGAAGTGCGTGGCAGGGTGTTTAGAATCCCTGAATAAACTCAGGGCCCTCGACATAGCGCTAACTTGAATTAATGATACGATATTATTCCGAGCAACAAGAAGGCGGATGAAAATGCCAGGTTCCTTTGCTGCGAGCAAACCAGTCACTAGTCTTGCATACGTATCACTGAACACATTAGGGGCGTTGGCCAGTGCGAAGGTGGCGGCGAATGAGAATCGGGGAATCTGTTCAAGAAAGCCAAACTGCCAGAAACCTTTGACTTATTGTCGACCGAAAGAGGACGATGAAACTGCTGGCCTTTAATAAGTGGTCTCAGAATAGAGGTGTGCACGTGAGTTGTGATGTCACGCATAAATCACGCGTGAGCTACTTTATTTTTTAGTGAAATCAAAATTCAATAACGTGACATGGGCGCCCCAGTAGCTGAGTTGATATCATTCTTAGATTACCAGTGCAGGGGTCATGGGTTCAATTCCCGCCAGAAGCCTTGGTCTGTGACTACTGTGGTATTGCAACGGACTTACAATTGTCTAAGTGAGTCCGTAAAGGACTGTCACTCTTACCTAATCTAACCTAACCTAAGAGAGTGAAATCAGAAGATCACAACTAACGAGAAAATCACGACTCACCAGCACCTCTCTATCACAAAGTTCTTTTGCAGGAATTATAACCGGTCACTATGCGATGGCCCATATGGCTGCACACATGGGAATCGCGTATAATGATTATTGCGGAATACAAGAATATATTCGTACATTCTAACGGTTTGTGCAAATGGAAATTTGCCCATCAACATTCCATTAAGGAACCGGGGCCAAACCTCTCACATATCAATGAGTACTGTCCGATCCAAGTTTTAGCTCTATGATAAGGGATTTCTTTGGGACGCAGTTTTTACATGGCATAGTACCTCACAAATGTCGCCAGCATTAGGAGGGGATAACCAACGCTGAAAAATGTTTTGCTGATGTTCTTGCCCTGGGTTCAGCGTCATCGGACAAGCTAACCTTTGCGTTACGGTGGCCGTACTAACCGATTGTACATTTGAAAAAAAAAAAACATATCAGCTCAACATCGATTTTAATAATCTTAAACTTATAGACATAAGTAGGCTAGTTCAATAACATCGCCGAAACAGGTGCCAAAGTGCATATTAAACAACCCAAAAACCTGTCATCCAAGGACAATATGCTAAGCCAACTAGCAATGAAAACTATTACAACTCAAACCTAACTTCAAGAGTTTAATTAGTAGATAATAATCTTAAGAATTCAATAACTGGTTTCTTCAAATATTTCTCAACTCCATGGAAAAAAAGGTAACCTAGAACCAAGAGCTACTCTACGAAATGGCCATCAGCAACGCGTCAAAAAAACTGAAAAGAATTTTCTTGCACTTAAAACGGCAATTTAGCCCAGAAGCTGTTGTTGTTCTTTTTTACAGCAAGTAATGTGGGGTTTCATTAAAGCGGCTCTCAAACCGGTTAACATGGGGGCATGCATGACGGTTATTAATAAATGTACTTGGCAAACAAAATCTAAAAAAAATTAAACCACAAATCATTGCAATGAACAACTCCGAACAGAGTGCAATAGACGGTGAGGATAGAAGAGAGTTTAACTACACCTCCGTTGTCATCCAATGTTTCAAGTTGCTTTTGAGAATGACAATAGTAATTCAAAAAACAAGTGCAACACCGTTGGACTTACCTAGGAGAAGGTGTATTTTGTATGAACCTTATGTAGGTTGGTGTTGTTTTTTTTTTCTGTAAAGTCGAAATGCTTGGCCGGCCAACTGTAAAATTGCGACTTTGCATTAACTGTAACTTAACTTATGTAGCTATAAGCAGTGACAAGCATAATTGTGAGAAGTTAATGGGGGTTAATAGGAAATGGTTGAATTCATAAAAAGTTCGTTTTGAAGAGGAAGATCATACTAAATGATAATATTTGAAATGCACTGAAAAAAATTATTATACTAAAAGGTAAAATTGGACCAGTCAACCATTGTGAAGCCCTAGTGAGAAAAACAGTGTAGATGGGTCAGTAAAGAAAATATGTGAATAAGACCCAGGGACGAGATAGGGAGATATAAGAAAAGAGTTGGGATAAAACGCTTATCCGACACTCTTACATGTATACGCTATTTGGGATAGCACTGATGGATGCTCACCTAAGTATACGCACAAATTACCGCGGTAAAGAACTCATCGCTCCCCTTGTCGAAACAATCCCATTTTGTTTATATAATTCAGGAGACTACCCATATATGTATGCCAAGGACGGCGAGAAACGTATGTATGAACAAAACAAGTGCTCGATCGTTTTCTACTCATTCTCATCAAGGCAGCTTCTACAATAAAAATAGTAGATCTCAGTTACTGCAACTCCTGCGTGCTTCTTGGGGCGAAGGTAGGTTAAATGGTTCAGGAAATTTGGCATCCAAGTTCAAATTCCCACCTCACCAGCGACTTACCACTTGCCATTTCCTCTGCAATAGTTTGACAAATGGCACGCATGCATCACCGCCGACTATTTCGTTTGCCCTTGCCGAGCCCTTCCCGATACATTTATCTGCCTTCTTATTGTACAGAATACCATCGCGTCCGGAAACCTAAGTCAAAGCAATGTTATGAGCTTGGAGTTTATTTAAAGACTCTAAACATTCCGACACACACTTCGAAGTCATAGTCCTCCTAATCAAGGCATTGAGCGCCGCCATACAGTCAACATAAATCTTGAGTTTCGAAGGCTTCAACCCTTTCTCAGCATTTAACTTACGACCATAGTAATGGCACAGACTTCTGCCTGAAAGACCGTATACAGGTCAAGTATTTCAGGGAAATATCGGTATCGAGTGCTTCAGAGTAGATCTGTGGGTAATTATTTAGTAAACTCCTTACTAAAATTCCCATGAACATTCCATTACGAACAGGGGATTTGTGGGTAAATAAGAGTGTACAAAAAATCGCCAACATAATTCTTCTCTTATGATGCGTTTGGCGTCATAGGCGAATAGGCTAACCTATGCTCAACGGTGGCAATTTTCGGCGGGCTCAAAATCTCTTTTTTGGTTTAAAATCTTTAAGCGAAATGGACTTAAGAACTAAGACACTTAATCACGATTCCGTTCTATAACTTCATTCCTACAGATTGAAGGGTGATTGCAGTAGACGCACGGACAGATAAGAATGGGGCATTTCTTTTGGCATGATTCAATATTTTCAACTCATACTTTGTACCTTACGTTAGTGCTCATCACTGTATAAAGGCATATATGGCTGTAATTGTATCAAAGCTTACTCACAGAAATTGTTGAAGGGGAAGCACCTTGTTTTAGCTTAAAAGAAAAAAACTAAAAACGTCATGCCATGACCCCTTATTAGTCATTCCATGGGCTTGCAGAACACAACAATCAAAGTAATATGCCGAAATGTGTTAAAATTTTATGATTTATTTGTGGTATATTTCAAAAAGGAATTCAATATTTTTACGTGTGTGATTTCGTATTAATTTTCCATGATTGATAAAACAAATTATGGCTATTTCACTCAGTCGTTATCTGTGTGAGTCAATTTGTTTTAGAAGTAATTTCATTTAAACTTTCAAGTCATTCCATGAATGAGTTATATTTTAAAGTGTGAAATTTCAACACAAAAAATCTAATAAATGAATGAAACACGGAGTGCCTAAAAGTATGCCACAGTTTTTAACTAATGGCCTAACGCCAAGTATTTTAAAAAAGTGCTAAAGAATTTTTAAAGGGTAAGATAAGATCATGGACCAAATCTATTAGTCGTGCAATATTTCATTTAATTTTCTTATATTCTTAAAAAAAATAGATTTTCAACTCATGCTATTGAAGGTATGTAGCAGCACATAATATAAACTCTTTTTTTTCAAATGTCTTTTAAAAATCACATAAGTCAGTTTAATTTTTGGTTCTTCGATGCGATAATTTTTATAATTGGTTATGGATTGGTGTGACAAAAATTTTTGTGTTTGTAAATAACAAACTTTAGCAACTTTTCCCTCTTTAAGCAATATAATATTGTCTTTTTAAGCAATTTTTCATTCAAAGCTAACTGCACCACGTTATGTGTTGTTGCTAATTCACATCTGCTGCTTGATTTTAGACCACCATTTTTTGCACAAAGTTCATGATCACAATAGCCTAATTCGGTCATGTGGAACAGCGTTCGGCAACATCGAATATCATTGGACCATGACGAAATGAACGATTTGACTTAGCAAAGACTATAATTGTTGACATATCGAATTTTATGAATAAAAAATAGTTGTGCATGATAACATTTAAATTTCTTTTACTATTCCGTAGATTTTTTTATTATTAAATTTTAATGTTCTTGTAAGACAAGAAAATGTTTGTATGAAAATATATGACAAGAGTACAATGACTCTTTTGGGTTTGTTATTTAGGTTAATGTGGCGGATGATTTATGTTACACATAACTCATACGCCTTGATGAACTTCACATAGATCTCATATAAAGTGATCCCCCGATTTGACTTCTTGAGTCTCTAGAGGGCGTAATTACTATCCAATTTGGAAGAAATTTACACGTAGTGTTTGTCATGACTTTCAACACCCATGCTTACCTGATATAGCGCCCATGTAAACTGAACTCGAGATTTGACCGTTTGGGCCTCTAATAGGCGCAATGATTATCCGTTTCCTCAAAATTTCGCATATAATGTTTTGGCCAACTCTTTGGGAAGAAGATTCAAATGGCTGCTATACCATATTTCAAATGGCACAGTACCTCACAAATGTCGCCAGCATTATGAGGGGTTACCAACAGCTGAACATTTGTTTTAAAGGTGATCAACTTATGACACATGGTCTTAAATTGTTCAGCTGACAACTGATCGGCATCTACTGCTTTATCGTTCTAAAGCCCGTTTACTACTATTCTGATCTCGTTCATGTTCTCAATACAATCAATAGGGATTGATGGTCCTCATCTTCCCCCGGTTGTCTGTAAAGTTTTATAGCGACGGCAACAAAAAATTTGTAAAATCCGGCAAAATAAAAAGGAAATGGTAGGGAGCAAGCGCCTATCCGATTTGCTTATATGTATGTATATGCAGACCCTAAAGGGAACCAGTCTACGCCCACTCAAGTGTCTATTCGGTATATGCCAACCAGTGGTCTTGCGCTTCAACGTACACATGATCCCGTCCCCTGACGAAACAAGGGCTGCGGAGTCAACCGGATTCGAAGTTTGAACCCGGAGACGAGGTTTTTGGTCCGGTTCGGAGTTGAACCAGCTTGCTCCGATTCCAAACCGGGCTTGAACTCCGGCTTTAAACAGAGAAAAACGCCTCTCCAAAACAGTTGGGTGGTCTCCTCCTCATCCTCATGAAGGCAACTTCTACAGCAATCATTATGCACGTACGCCTCCATATGGTTTATCGCACAGTACCTCGTTAGAATTATATGGCTCGGTGACCTCTTATCACAAAGAGAAACTTCTTTGTCCCCTTTCGGTCAAGGGTAGGAGTGTGTATCCTCCCAGTACCGAGTAGTTCAACGAATTGACGTATGCAAGCCTGGCGATTGGTTCACTCTACAAGGATGAGCTCTCCCTACCTGACGAGTGTGAGATCTTTCAAGTAAAAGGCGGTGTATCCCTTCCCAGGAACTCAATTGTGTCTATCATAATGGAGCATACCTATGCCTGAAAGATCTCACACTCGTCAGGCAGTCTCAGCGACCTAACAGTATCAAGTGTATCAGAGTAGACCCCCCAAGCTCGTGCCTGACTCCTATCCTTCTAAAGATCGATATCTTATCGTCCTGAAACATAGTACTTCGGTACGTTTCTGAGTATTCCCTTTGCATCTATTATCCAGAATGAATGCATGCATTTATGATCCAGCTGTACCCATCTTTATTCAGCAAGCCAAGCTTGCTTCGCGAATGTTGTGCTTAAGGTGAGGGTTTCTAAACCTGCCTGCGTTATTGATCTCAATGTTCCCGTGATTCCGAAATAGGCCTTTGGTTCTTCTTAATCTCCCTGTAACAAGAGTTCCTAGCTAAAGCTTTTCACCATACCAAAGCCCTAGACTCACGACGGCAGTGTATACTAGGGTGGTTCGATTTGTACTAATACTACTAAAATTCCCACGAACATTCCATTAAGGAACAGCTTTAAGTTCAATGTTAAGGGGCATTCTTTCGGTTTCTTTCCTCCATATTAATTTTCAAGGACTGTTTCGAATTAAGGCTTAGGTATTTGGTCTACTTCGACAAATACAGAGAGAATCTGTCCAGAGATGGGAATGTTAAATACGGTATGTTATACATGGGAGTGACAAGGACCACATCCCTTTTCCTTTGATTCGTTCTCCACCTTGACAGTCTTCTCGGTGTCCTTTCTATGATCTCACTGATGGTCGAAAGAGATTTACCTCGGATCAATAGCACAACATTGTTGGTAATACGATTAATTTCTTACCATCCTTTTTGGGATGCAGTGGGACTTCGTTTATCACAAGGAGGAGTGTTATCCTTGAGGAGTGTTCTCCCTACTGAGCACACTATCTCCCAAGTTTGTATTGATATTCCTGCCACATAGCATTTTATTCGCGTGATCCCCAAAAGGTACTGGGCGACATCCATCAATCTAATCTCTTCATTGTTAAATGCTCCCTCTTGTCAAATTAACCTACACAGAAAATAGTAACTCTAAGAAGAAAAACAAATTAATTTTTTGAGGCACACCAGACTTCATGACATTAAGTACTTCCAAAAAAAGATTCGAATCCCCCGACAGGTGAAAAAAAAGTTTTTTCTTCAATTTATTTTAGAAAATTCGGTTAAAGAGATATGTATTTCGTATTAAAGTGGTTTAAAAGTAGTTTATTGTTTTTTTTTTAATTGAATTCAATTGAGACACTTATAACCGTGCAGTAATGCTTATTGAGTTATTTTATAACCAAGAAAATGCTGTCGGTAGACTAGAGAATGAGTGCAAGACCACCAAACATGAGATCATGAGTTCAAATCTCAGCGGCGGCAAAATTACTGAAATTCTTTTCAGGGTAATAGTAGTAACAAAGAAAAATCCCAGAGCAGCAAAGTGGTTGCCTTTCAACAACAAATTTTTACTTTTTATACATTATTACATTATATATATTTTTTCTTTGAGATTCAAAATAAATTGTTTCATGAAAATTAACAAATTTTGTCGTCGTTTTTAGACAAAAGTTGTTGCTTTTATACCCACCACCGAAGGATGGAGGTATATTCATTTTGTCATTCCGTTTGCAACACATCGAAATATCCATTTCCGATCCTATAAAGTATATATATATTCTTGATCGGCGTAAAAATCTAAGACGATCTAGCCATGTCCTTTCGTCTGTCTGTTAAAATCACGCTACAGTCTTTGAAAATAGAGATATTGAGGTGAAACTTTGCAAAGATTCTTTTTTTGACCATAAGCAGGTTAAGTTCGAAGATGAGCTATGTCGGACTATATATTGATATAGCCCCCATACTGACCGATCCGCCGATTTAGGGTCTTAGGCTCATAAAAGCCACATTTATCATCCGATTTTGCTGAAACTTGGGACAGTGAGTTGTGTTAAGCCCTTCGACATCTTTCTTCAATTTGGCCCAGATCGGTCCAGCTGCCATATAGACCGATCCGCCGATTTAGGGCCTTAGGACCATAAAAGCCACATTTATTATCCGATTTGCTAAAATTTGGGACAGTGAATTTTGTTAGGCCTTTCGACGTCCTCTTCAATTTGGATATAGCTGCTATATAGGCCGATCTCCCGATTTAAGGTTTTGGGCCCATAAAAGGCGCATTTATTGTCCGATGTCACCGAAATTTGAGACAGTGAGTTAAGTTAGGCCTCTCGTTATACTAAAGTAATATGGCATATAGACCGATTTCTCGATTTAAGATTTTGGGTCCATAAAAGGAGCATGTATTGTCCGATGTCGCCGAAATTTGGGACAGTGAGTTATGTTAGGTCCTTCGATATCCATCTTCAATTTGGCACAGATCGGTCAAGATTTGAATATAGCTGCCATATAGACCGATCTCTCGATTTAAGGTCTTGGCCCCATAAAAGGCGCATTTATTGCCCGATTTCGCTGAAATTTGGGACAATGAGTTGTGTTAGGCTCTTCGACATTTTTCTGCAACTTGGCCCAAATCGGTCCTGATTTGGATATAACTGCCATACAGACCGATATCTCGATTTAAAGTCTTGGTGCCATAAAAGGCGCATTTTTAATCCGATCTCACTGAAATTTGACACAGTGACTTGTGTAAGGCTTTTCGACATCCCTGTCATATATGGTTCAGATTGGTTTTTTTTAGATTTAGCTATTAGAAAGTTCAATATTTTATATACACAATTGAACAATGACTTGTACTTATTAGTATTTGGTCCCAATCGGAACATATTTCGATATAACTGCAATGGGGCATAAGTTATACATTTTTCACAGGATTTTGACCAAAGGTGGTTTACATATGTACCCGAGGTGGTGGGTATCCAAAGTTCGACCCGATCGAACTTAACGCCTTTTTACTTGTTTTAAATTGAATTTAATAGAGATACTTATGACCGTGAAGTAATGCTTATTGAGTTATTTCATCACCAAGAAAATGCTGTCGGTAGACTAGAGAATAAGTGCAAGACTATCAAACATGAGATCACGAGTTCAAATTTCAGCGGCGGCAAAATTACTGAAATAGTTTTTAGAGTAAAATAGTAGAAATAATAAGAGAGAAAATCCCAGAGCAACAAAGTGGGTACCTTTCAACAAAAAATTTTTACTTTTTATACCCACCACCATAGGATAGGGGATATATTCATTTATTTTTTGGTTGAGATTTGTATGGAATAAATTGTTTTAGGAAAATTTATACATTTTGTCGTTGTTTTTTTAGACAAAATTTGTTGTTTTTTTTTAATAATTTTTAACCTGTGTAATTGGAAAATATATATTTTCCCGAAAATTTTTATGAAATATTTTTTTCGATTTCTAAAAGCGGTAAAATTTTTCATATATGCAAATTTTGGCCATGAACATTCCACAGGGGCAAACTTCTCTCATATCAATGAGTGCAGTCCTAGTTTAAGGTCAATGGTTAGGGGCCTTCTATTTATAGCCGGTCCGAATGTCGTGCCGCAGTGCGAAACCTCTTTGGAGAGAAGTTTTCACATGGCATAGTACCTCACAAATGTTGCACAAAGCATTGGTAGGGAAAAACCACCGCTGAAAATATTTTTTCTGATGGTCTTGCCAGGATACGAATGACGAACGCCTCAGCATCATAGGCGGACATGCAAATCTCTGCGCTACGGTTGTTTCCTATTTAGTACTGACAACATCTGAATAACATGGCCTATGGTTTAAACATTTTTGTTATAAAAAAACGTTTTGTGAATTTAGATCACTGTGCATGGTCCGAATTTGACTGAGAATTTTAAACCCATTTACATTGAGCGAAGACTTGGTTGGAGTATAATTTGTAGGAAAAGTCTTTGTGGTTTTCTATCCTTAGAAAATTTTCTTGGACTCAAAAAACATTTCCAAAGTTTATACTATTCGCAAGTAAAATTTCTTTAGTTTCTGTTGCTGCTGACTAAATTTCGTGTTTAGTTTATTTCCTATGAAACTTATAATGTTTGGCCCTATAGCCTTTAGTTGGTCTCACTTCTAAAAGCTTCTCTGCATAGGAAATACGCAGAGGAATCTTAAAGACTACACACATATGTACACTCACACAAATACTTCAATAACAATTACTAAACATGTAATCTCTTATCTAATCTGATGGACTAACCCAATGGCCTAAAATGTCAAACTTCTTAACCGATTTCAAATTTTAAGTGTGACTAATTTTTTTTGTTTTTCTTTCTTTTTTTTTCTCTCTCTCTCTCCATTTCTTCCTTCAGGAATTCCTTAATACTGGCATTGCTACAATTTTGTACTTCATTGCCTTCATTGTGCAATTGGCCAAGTGGTCGGCATACCACTCCTCGAGCTATGGTTATGGTTCCAATATTGCGGCCGGTGTTTTTGGTCTATTCAACTTTTTGGCCTATGCTGCCGGCACATATTTCCTGTACTTGGAACACAAGAGTGGCGCCACAATTTAAGATACAGAACAAAGCCCAAGCCAAAAGCCAACATTTCGAAATTTCTGCCATACAACTAAGAAAAATGTTAGACAAAGCTTAAAAAATAAAAAAAAAAAACAAAACGAAAATAAATTAAAATGAAAAACGAGAACAGCAGCAGCAACAGTTTAACTAAACAAATTTAACATACGAGTAAATACGCATGCGCGCTCTCCTTTTTTACACCACGGAGCGGAAACACCAAAACGCCCGCATACAAATGTGGCCCACAGTCATTGTCTAGATGCAGTTTAACTTTTCAGAAAATCAAAATCAAAACAAGCCCACACGAAACCAAGAACAAAATTTTGCAATTGAAAAACAGCGTTTATTAAAAACAAACACACTTAAGTTCAAATGAAATATTCGAGTCCCCACACCCCATACCCCTACCAGCAACATCTAACATTGTTAAACTTTTTTTGAATTATTTGTTGACTCAAGATAAAAGAAAACAAAAACAATAGTTTTAATTATAGTAAGTTTTAAGTTTATAAATGTACGTATAAAAAAATATACAAAGAAAAAGAAATAAATAAATTTTTTACCAAACAAAAACATCACATTTACACACACACACACACAAAGCAAGAAAGATTTACAGCATCATAGTCATTGTCAAGATATTGACAATATTGTAGTTTTAAATGTATAAGTTACAATTAATTTACAAAGTAATCCAAACAAACAAACAAGCTAAAATTAAAAATCTAAAAAATGCACAATTTCTATGAATTTTGGTTCTTCTTTTTTAAATTAAGTAAATACTTTCAGAAGTTAACTTTGTGTTTTTTTGTTTTTAAATTTTGTGGATGCCTTAAGATTTTGTTTGTTTTTTCAACAAAAAATTTATTTTTATTGTTTTAATATTTATTCAGCGATACGTTGTGTAAAACTGACTTTTTTACAGTTGTAATTCTTTTAATATTTTTAATAATAAAAAATCCAAACAAAAAATTCAAACATTTTTAATTTTTATAAAGATGGGACGACAATACGAGTAGGCACAACGACGAAATTTGCAAATTCCATTAAGGAATAAGTGCCAACCAGTGTTGCCACTCAAGAAAACTATTTCCTACCAAAATTTAAGAAAAATCCTACCAAACCTGACCAAAACCTACCAAATGTTCGACAAATCAAAAATGCGGTATATGGTGGGTATGCCCACCATCGAAGAATTAGACATTTGTCATTTCAAATTGCCAACGCTACAAACTACTAGATCGTCGTTATTCATAGACAATCTAAACATGTCCGTTTGTTGAAATCATCTTCAGTTCAAAGACGACGATGAAGATTTGGCACCCTTTATACCGATCTCCCGATAAAAAGTCGTGAATTCATAAAGTCGCTTTTTTGTGCTGTTTTCAATGATCAACCTTGTTGAGTTTGCATAAATTAATCTGCCACTTCAAGTGTTTGAATCTAGAAATTCGTACGCATTTTCGCCGTTACAGTGTGTTGCAAGAACCCTCAACATCTGAGTATGGTCCAGATCCGGCCATATTTGTATGCAGCTTCCACATAACCCTGTTTTCAGATTAAAGGCATTGAACGCACAAAAGCCGCATTTCCTATTAACGAAATTTCGAAGAGATTCCTTGACACTCTTCTGTGGTCGGACTTGTATATAAAGAGCGGCCAAAAATGCATAAAACTCGAATTTATTTCCCACATCCCATGAAATTTGAAACAATATGCATTCCGATGACCGAACCGAATATAGACCAAATCGGACTATATTTCCATATAGCTGCGATATAAACCAATCTGCCGATTTTGTGTCGTGAGTCCGCAACCCGATTCCGCTGAAATTTGAAATGGTGAGTTGGGGGAGGCTTCCCAATAACTGAGTTAAAAATGTCGGACCATACTTACATATAGCACCCATTTAAACGAATCTCCAGATTTGACATTTTGAGCCCCTGGAAGTATTACCTGAAATAGCTTCCATATAAACCTATCTGCGGATTTAACTTCTTAAGTGGTCCAGCCTTTAAAAGGCAAAAAAAGAAGTCAGTTAGTCGTAAATCTAAGACGAACTAACCATGTCCGTCCGTCTGTCTGTTAAAATCGCGCTACAGTCTTCAATAGAGACATTGAGGTGAAACTTTGCACAGATTATTTTTTTGTCATAGGCAGGTTAAATTCGAAGATCTATATCAAGATATAGCCCCCTTATAGAACGATCTGCCGATCCTGATCCATCCATTGGTATACATTTCGAAATGTGCCTGAGCTCATTCGGATTTTTGTAATTGCTCTACTAATGTGTACATGACTGGGATGGCCTTTTGTACCTACATTTAAAGAAAACCCAGTAAGGAAGTGCAAAAGTCGGGCGGTGCCGACTTTATAATATCCTATACCTACCCTTTAAATACAAAAGTGGGACTATATGTAATTCTAAACCAATTTTGATGGACCTCGGCAGATGTATTCAGATAAGTTATTAAAATTACTGTATCAAATTTCGAGCAAAGCA
Organism: Stomoxys calcitrans; assembly: GCF_963082655.1. Taxonomy (NCBI): domain Eukaryota; kingdom Metazoa; phylum Arthropoda; class Insecta; order Diptera; family Muscidae; genus Stomoxys; species Stomoxys calcitrans. The sequence continues at coordinate 160,748,767 of NC_081555.1, read as the reverse complement.
AATACGTTCAAAATGTAATAACTACGGTTCACAAATGACGGGAGATGGGAGCTATATCTAAATCTGAACCGATTTCGATCAAGCTTTATGGATATTGTGGAATTCGGCGAGGAAAGCGTTGTACAAAATTTTGGGAAGATTGGTCAATAAATGTGCTTGCAGTGGGTCTAGGAGTGAAAATCGGGCAATATATATGTATGTGAGCAGTCTATAAGCTGCCATGTAAACCGGGCCCTCGATCATCCTTGTTCGGTTCCTAGAAGCTTTAGTTTTTGATGGTTTGACAAAAGTATGGTATGTAGAATAAAATTATGCCCTTAAACTGGTATACATTTTTGGCAGAATTCATGCACGCTTTTACTTGTTTTTTCTCACATCCCCTTCATAATTAAGCAGCAGTCATTTTCAGCAAACTACAACAGTAAGCCTGCTGCTCTGACATTGCGGAACTAACGCTGTAATTGCAAATGCACATTTGCCCATGAACATTCCATTACGGAACAGGGGTAAACTTCTCACAAATCAATGAGTGCTGTGCGATTCAATTTCAAGCTCAATGATAAGGAACCTCCTATTTTATAGCCGAGTCCGAACGGCGTGCTGCAGAGCGACACCTTTTTGGAGAGAAGTTTTTACATGGCAAAGTACTCCACAAATGTCGCCAGCATTAGGAGGAGATAACCACCGCTGAAAAATGTTCCGATGTTCCTGCCAGGATTCGAACTCAGGCATTCAGCGTCATAGGCGGACATGCTAACCTCTGCGCTATGGTGGCCTGCAGCATAGCAGCAAAATTAACTACTAATATTCAGCAGACAGTGTTTGCTATTTTCAGAACATTTTTTCTACGAGTGTAGCTGCCCATTAGGACGATATCCCGATTTAAGGCCTTGGACATTTAAAAGGCGCATTTATTGCCCGATTTTTTTGAAATTTGGAACAATGAGCTCTGTTAAGCTCCTTGATATCAGTTCCCTATATGGTTCAGATCTGTCTATATTTGGATATAGCTGCCACATACATATAAAAATCTCCCGATTTAAGTCCTAAGGCCAATAAAAGGAGATTTTTTTATGATGAATTTGGTACAATGAGTTGTGTTAGACCTTTTTATATGATTGTTGAGTAAGGTGGATATCGGACTATATTTACATATAGCTGTTATGGGTTCATTAATGATAAATTTTTCACAATTTTAAGACGACAGGTGATTAATAATATATATCTGAGGTGGTGGGTATCCAAAGTTCATTATTTATAGCAAATATTCTACACCAACACAATAGTGTCATCATTTTGCACTAGGAAATTATTTCTAATTGTTACTTTTAAGTCTTTAGCCAAAAAAAACAAAATCATTTTTTTACACATTTTTCATTTGTAATTTTTTTATATGGAGTTTGAGTTGTACACGTCAAAAGGCGAATAGAGTAACAACCCAAATACAACCTTCTATCGTTGAGCTAAACACAATATGCTAAATCCATAAATGTACACCTTTCAAAAACAAATGCAATGTACGGCTTTTGCTATCCACACCATCTTTTTGTCACCATCATAACCTCTATCTTTTTATACCAACAACCTCAAATCATATGGTGCAATCCGCTATTTTGCCATCAAGCGGATCGACGTTTTGCCAACACACATAAATAAATTTGAGTGCGTGTTTGAATACATGTGCGTACATGATCAGAGAATATGGGAGAAAGAAGATAACAACAAAGAGAATGCAAACAAAAATCTAACATCTTAAAACCGTCAATCCTGGCCGGCTGTTAACAGTTGTTCGCGTGAGGCCACCTTGTTAAATCCGCCTTCCCCACCACCATAGGATGACACCTAGTCGATCTAGCCATGTCCGCCCGTCTGTCGAAATCTCGATAGCAGTCTAACGCTTAAAGGTTTTTATTCATGTAAGTAGTTTAGGATTGCAAATGGGTCAAATCGGTTCAGATTTGTATAAAGCCCCACTATAAATCGATCCCTCGATTTGACTTCTTGGGCCCCTAGAAACCTCAATTTTCATCCGATTCCGGATATAGCCCCACTATAAACCGATCCCCCGATTTGACTTCTTGAGCCCCTAGAAACCTCAATTTTCATCCGATTCCGGATATAGCCCCACTATAAACCGATCCCTCGATTTGACTTCTTGAGCCCCTAGAAACCTCGATATTCATCCGACTTGGCTCAAATTTGGAACAAAGACTTGAGTTATGATTTTTAACATCCATGCCAGGTATGATCCGATTCGGTCTATAAACAGATATATCCCCCATATAAACCGATCCACGGATTTGAAATTTTGAGCCCTTAGAAGCCTCAATTTTCATCCGATTTGGCTGAAATTTGGAACAAACACTTAAATTATGACATCCATGCTAAGTATGATCCGAATCAGTCATAAACAGATATAGTCCAAATATGTACCGATCTTCGAATTTGAATTTTTCAGACCTTAGAAGCCTAAATTTTTACCTGATTTGGCTGTAATTAGGCCCAAAAACCTATCTTATGACTTATAACATCAGTGTCATGTTTGGTTTGGCTCAAATTTGGAACAAAGACTTGAGTTATGATTTTCAACATCCATGCCAGGTATGATCAGAATCTGTCTATAAACAGACATATCCCCCATATAAACCGATCCCTCGATTTGACTTCCTGAGTCCCTAGAATCCTCAATTTTCATCCTTTTTGTCTGAAATTTCGAACAAAGACATAAATAATGACATCCATGCCAAGTATGATCCGAATCAGTCATAAACAGATATAGTCAAAATATGTACCGATCTTCGAATTTGAATTTTTCAGACCTTAGAAGCCTAAATTTTTACCTTATTTGGCTGTAATTAGGCCCAAAAACCTATCTTATGACTTATAACATCAGTGTCATGTTTGGTTTGGCTCAAATTTAGAACAAAGACTTGAGTTATGATTTTCAACATCCATGCCAGGTATGATCCGAATCGGTCTATAAACAGATATATCCCCCATATAAACCGATCCACGGATTTGAAATTTTGAGCCCTTAAAAGCCTCAATTTTCATCCGATTTGGCTGAAATTTGGAACAAAGAATTATATTATGACATCCATACCAAGTATGATCCGAATCAGTCATAAACAGAAATAGCCAGAATATGCACCGATCTTCGAATTTGAATGTTTCAGCCCTTAGAAGCCTTTGGCCTAAAAATCTATCTTATGACTTACAACAACAGTGTCATGTTTTATCCGAATCGGTGAATATGGTGATAAAGCCCCTCCTAAGTAGCGAAATCCCGATATAACTTCTTGAGACAAAAATCATTCAAATACAAACTCAGTTAATAAGGGTAAATTTTTAGAGAATTCATTGTGGTGGGTACCCAAGGTTCGGCCCGGCCTAACATAGCACGCTTTTACTTGTTCTCACTCGATTCGTTTCGCAAATCTTCGAAATCAGCTGATTTGGGGTGTGTGCCTTTTTCGAGCGTTTTTCTTTCTGTGTAGCTATTTACTAAGCGATACAACCAAGATATATTCATTTACAGGTAGTGGCAGTTGCCCAACAATAAAATATTGAATGCACTATTTGTCAAAATCAGTGATTAGTGCAACTCTGATTTTTCGTTTGTTTGCGTGTGTTATGGTTCTTAAGTGGAATACTTATACACAACAAAAACTCGTTTACAGGTAGTGCACTTCGCGTGAAAAAAAAAAATGTACTCAGCTGTTTACGGTACACTACCTGGTAATTATGTCATGGATACAACCTTATGATTCGAATTTCGATCGCTGACCCTTTATAATTTATTTCACAGATGGCCCTCAATTTCTTATTATTTTATAAATTCTAAAACGAACTGAGCATCTTTACCTTTGAAATTGAAACATTTAAAGACGTACATTACACCATTTCTTGTCCCAAAGTCGATTTCCTAACTTTCGACTATATTTTGATAAGATGCAAATTAAGGATGCATTAAACTATAATTTAATCTAAAAATTATTTAATATCAAGTAAAAAATCATTCACCAAAGGAATTGTTTACTTAAATAGTTTAAAAACTGTGCATCTTTAAATTAAGTTCGGCATCTTAGGTTAATTAGGACAACAATTGTTTCAATGTACATCACTCATCACATGTTTCATTAAAACTAGGCAGAGGTCCGATCCGTCCAACTTTGGCTTTTCCTTAATTGTTTTTGTTATTTTCAAATTTATACATTTAATTTTATTATTTTCCTCTCTTTTCAGGAATTTCTCAGTACCATAATTTCATTTGTCTTGTATTTCATAACATTCGTCGTACAATTGGCCACATGGTCGGGATATCCTCATACGCCAGGACATACAGCCAACATTGCAGCCGGCGTTTTTGGATGTTTCAATAGCGTAGCATATGCATTTGGAGCATATCTGCTGTTTTTACAACATAGAAATGGTCTGCGAATATAAATAAAAGATTTTATTTCGAATCTTTTATTAGAAAAGTATTAAGTTATTAAATAAAATCAAAACCAAATATCAAAACGGATGCACTTAAATATTGAAAAATCAGAAAGCTCTATAAAATCTGTATACAAAATTGTATATTATAATTTTTATATAGAATTTAGTGAAAGCGATTTACCATTTGTTATATTATTATTATTAACTTTAATGCAAGTGTGTCCATATAGTCATGAAATAACTGTGTATTCCCATCCCATCGTATAGTTTAGTTATATATATATATTTTATTAATTTTTATTTAATTATAAATTATGTTTATAAAAAAATGCAGCCTACCTTGTTTAAGAGTGTCATAACTTACATATTTCAAATTTCACTCCGCGGTACAAACTAATTGACTTTTCTTCAATTTGGCTAAATTTTTAAAGAATTTATAAACTCTGCAGTAAAGGCCATATCACACATGTTCCTGTCTTATGGTATGCCACTTTATGTATCATTTGTATTTTATTATGTGTGTTCAGGATACACTTATAAGGTGAGGTTATGCGAACAGCTGAGTATAAGTTTTTTATTTTTGTTTTGATTTTGCAGTAAATCTAAATGTCAAAGGCTTGATAACACAGTTGTGATTTTTTCCTAAAACCATAGAAAGATGATCTATTTGATCCGATATTCCACACATAAGCAACAAAACAGTGTTATATTGATGAAAATACAAATATAAAACACATTTGAAGAAGATAAGTTGTAAAAGAAAATTCATATCAAAAACCAGTTTGACATTTCAATTAACGGCATTTCCCTGTCAAGGTAGTTTCGTTGGGGGTAGATTTTTGTTGTTAACGCTACCTCTTAATTGTATCATGGTGTGTGTCAAAATTGCCAATTTACATATGATTCATCCAAGACAAATTTAACAGGTAGGAGCAGTTGGCCAACAACAAAAAATCGAGTGCACTATCTGTCAAAATCAGTGATTTTGAGTATGTTACTAGTTGGCACCATTTTTCTTTGCTTGTGTTTGCTGCGGTTCTTAACTATAAAGCACACACACAACCGAACGTTATGAAATCTCGTTGACAGATAGTGTCTCCGCGAGAAAAAATTGTACTCTGCTGTAAATTTGTCTTGCGATTCATTATTCTTGCTAACACACTAATATGTTATTTTTGTATAACATAACCTAAAACTGTGCTCAAAAGTTGATTTTTTATGGCTATAAGTTGTTAAAGTTGTGAGCCCCTATTTAATTTGGGGTTGCTTTCATTCAACTCACAACAAATTTCTTTATGTTTTTATCAGAAGGAATAGAGCACCGCCCTAATCGAAAAAATGACAGTGCTATTTGGAAAAGTGATCTTCATGTGTTATTTTTATTCGTATCACATACATAGCAAAATCAACTTAACAATAGCAAAATTTGACATGTCATAAGACAAGAAAATGTAGTGTGAAGGCACCTTAAAGCTCATATCAGTATATAATAGGCTTGCCGGGTTCTAAAAACATAAAGTCGGGAAACTCTATACAACAAATCGGGATTAATCGGGATTTTCAAAAATGCAAGACCTGAATCAAAATTTAATTTTTATTTACAAACTATTTACAAAATATGGTCAGATTTGGACCAAATTCGACACGAATATTGAGAGGTCTAATAAGTACAAGTAATTGTTCAATTTTGTAGAACAAATCCATATCCAAATATAGACCGATCTGAACCACAAGCGACACGGTTGTCGAAAAGCCCAACATAAGTCACTATGTCAAATTTCAGCGAAATCGGATTATAAATGTGCCTTTCATGAGGCCAAGACTTTAAATCGAGCGATCGGTCTATATGGCAGCTATATTCAAATCTGAACCGATCTGGGCTAAATTGAAGAAGGATGTTGAAGGGTCTAACACAACTCACTGTTCAAAAATTTCAGCAAAATCGGATAATAAATAAATAAACCCTTAATCGGCGAATCGGTCTATATGGAGGCCATATCAAGATATAGTCCGATATAGTCCATGTTCGAACTTAACCTGCTTATGCACAAAAAAAGAATCTGCACGAAGTTTTAGCTCAATATCTCTATTTTTAAAAAATACAATATTTCAACAAACACACGGACATGGCTAGATCGACTTAGATTTTTACGCTGATCAAGAATATATATACATTATAGTATCGGAAATGGATATTTCGATGTGTTGTAAACGAATTGATAAAATGAATATACCCCCATCCTTTGGTGGGGGGTATAACAAATAAAACACAGTTCGTTTCCAATTACTTTACTCAACAATGATTTATTGATCTACTTATTTGCTTTACAACTCACTAACTGCTGTTTGCTGATACGTTTACAACACGCGTTTTCAGATAAGACTTACGTTGCGTTGCGATTGCATTGTGCCACTGCCTTATATACCACTTGTTGGCCATATCGATGTTTCGAGAATACCCAATCCTGTAATTTCGAAATCTAGTATCATCTCGATAACATAAAACCCTAGTAAACGGGTTTTTAGTCCTTTATCGATTTCTGCGCACGTGACCAACGTATGCAGAGATCAATGGCACTATCGTTATTTAACAAATTTACAAATGAGACCACCTTTAATTGTTTCGTCATGGGCTACAACCTAAAATTTCGCTGGAGGTGCATACTCAGGATTCACTAATAGAAGGTTAGGTCACATGCAAACACACAAAGTGGATAGGCCCCATAAACATCATTAAGGATGTCAAATCTGACGATTGAAAATGTCATCATATAGGAGAAAACGTAAACAAAGAATGAATGTAAAAAGAGAACAAGTTGACATCCTCAATGCCAAGTACTGCCAAATATTAAAAAAAAAGTATATCGGCTGATCGCTTGGCTTAACCTTATTCAGTGAATCCTGGTGCATACTTTGCTTAAGAGAATAACAACAAAGAACAATGACAAAATTCTGAAATTTAAATAACAGAAATTAAACTAAACTAACAAACCCCAATTGTAAAAATACTTTGTTTGGTATTTTTTAAATAAAACCATTTGGAAAGCATTTATCCCTCATTAGTCGAAATAATACATCTGTATTTAATATATAAATATTTTTTTAAGTTAAAACGTATCTAATAATAACCTTTTCATTCCTTTTCTTTATATTTTCCAAAGAATATTGTTTATAATAAAGTGTGTGTGATACTACTTACTTAACTTTTATTTCTATATATCCGACTATTAGTCTTACAGATTAAGTATGAGGTTGTCATTGCGGCTAGGAGACCTCAGACGATAGGACCAGGATATACCATTGTGTAATAATGGAGGAGACGAATGGACGCCTCGATGGATTGGAAGAGTGTTTTGATCGGATACCTACAAAAATGGTGACGAAGAATGTGCGAACACATTTCATAGAAGTGTCTACGTAAATACAAAGTTCGCTTCAATTAATTGAAACCGTTGTCGGCATCAAGGAGGATTTAAAAAGGTGGTCTCACGCCTGACCGGCTGTTTACAGTATTAAAATGTCAGATGTTTGTTTGCATTCTCTTTGTTGATATCTTCTTTCTCGCATATTCTTTGCTCATGTACGCACACGTATACAAACAAATTTCTTTGCGCGTATTGGCAAAACGTCGAATACGATTATATCGTGTAATCGAACCATAAGAAAAACTGTTCTTACTTGGTTATTTGTGGTATGCCCATTAAAAACTTCACATATAGATGTCGCCTGCGGTGACAGCTGTTTTTGACAACCACCAAATGTCAAAAAGCAGTACTGGCAACTGACGCAAAATGGACTTCCTCTTTTTCGATACGTTCGCGTTCGTGTAAAATTGTCAAAAATTTTCACAAAATAAATCTTAGGTAATCTTTGTGAAAAATATGTGAAACGCATACAAATCGATGTGCAAATTGTCAAGCATTATGTTGGCTATGCCATTTTAATAGAATTTCAAAGCCATACCAGTGAAAAATGTGAATAAATTGCAAGTTTCCTAAACCTACTGAAAGTAAACCAAATTGATCTTTGCAGTATTAGTAAATAATTGAACTGCGATGCTTTAGGCTGAAATGTTTGAACCAATTTGTCATGCTTTTGTAGTCTTATTCATATAAAAAGGAAATTTTGGACAGCTAAAAGGAATTGTTTAAATGACATGATTTTTTTTTGGTTGTTGTTTACCGGTGGTTCTGCCACTATATTGTTGTTGGTGTTGATGTTCTAGTCTAGAATGCTGGGCTGACGGTTTGTTGACACGGCTAGCGCTGTTTGGCCTTTTTACATGAGTGGGATGAATTAAATTTTCGTGTGAAATTGTTTTATTTTTTGTGATTGCAATTTGTTTACATTTTTTTGAAAGCGCCAACATCAAAAACTGCTATGTAGTGAACCTCAACTAATTTTGTGTTTTTTTTTATTTTGTTTTAGCCATGGTGCGTATGAACGTATTGGCCGATGCCTTGAAATGCATTAACAACGCTGAAAAGCGTGGCAAGCGTCAGGTTCTCCTCCGCCCCTGCTCCAAGGTCATCATCAAGTTCTTGACTGTCATGATGAAACATGGCTACATTGGTGAATTCGAAATTGTCGATGACCATCGTTCCGGCAAAATCGTTGTTAACCTTACCGGCCGCTTGAACAAGTGCGGAGTCATCTCCCCCCGCTTCGATGTTCCCATCAACGACATTGAAAAGTGGACCAACAACTTGTTGCCCTCTCGTCAGTTCGGTTATGTTGTCCTGACCACCTCTGGCGGTATTATGGATCACGAAGAAGCCAGAAGAAAACATTTGGGTGGTAAAATTTTGGGCTTCTTCTTCTAAGCATTGTTCAAAAACAAAATGTTAAACCACCATCAACGCTTAAGTTCGGATAATTACAAAAGAAAGCGGAGGCATCGTCCACCACCAACAACAACACACAAATCTCCAACAATATGTGTTTTGCTGTCGTTTGTTTTTATTTAACATGAAACAAACTTTTTTTATAAATTACAAAGTGATTTTTGCTTAATTTTAAGCATAGAAGGAGGATAATAAAAAAAATTGAAAAAAAGAACCAACATTTTTAATGCGAAAGTGAGTACCAATTAAACATTGGGGGTAAGTATGTTACTGACTGAAATAAGTATGCGTTTGGAATTAAATTTGATTTTGTTTTTATTAGGCTTTCAATCCTCAATATTATTTTGAAAACTATGAGAATGAGAAAGTGGCCTGGACCTAAGAGAATTTTGATGAAATTTATTTCATCTAATGCAAATTGTATTCATTTATCTAGTGTTAATGGTACGTCATGTGATATGCATTGCTCTAAAACTCCCAAAACTTGTCTAGCCCAATTACTCTTTGCCACACAAATTGAGGATACTACATGTCTTAATTTGTTAAACAGCATTCTACGTCTGGATCTTACCTAAATATGTGCCGTTAAACTCAATACGTGTGCTGCATGTTTTACTCCGATTGACACATTGTCTTAGTGAATGATGTTTCCTTGTGCTGCCGGTAAGCCTCTTGTTGACTTTGCTCCTATTCCCGACAAATAATAATGTGGCTACTTATTAGGGGATGTAACCTCGTCCCCTTTTCTATGATAGAAATTGTGTGTTTCAGGGCCCCGGCAGTCGAGTTAGTAGCTTGCTTGGATTTTCAGTGCCGGAGTCGTGGGTTCGATTTTATTATTACAATGGGTAACATTGTCTAAGTGAGTCTATCTATAAGGACTCTCACTCTTACCTAACCTATCTTCCATTCAATATCCCTTCGTTTTTTCAAGTCTGGTATATCATCTGATCCCAAACATTGAGTTCTTTTTCTTACGAATGCTGTGCTTAGTCATATGGAATGCACAAATGTCTCCTCTTTTTTTCCACAAATTCCTTGCTAGCCCTGCCTATCTTGTGTATTTGCGTATGAAAATTTGGCTGTCCTTCCGACAGCCTCTTTGTTTCAAAGTACCACACATCCCTTGATCATGTTTTCAACTCGGATAACGTAGCCAAAAAGGTTTTCGCATTTTTATACACCACACCACCACTGTTGTGAAGGGTATTATAAGTTTGTGCATTTGTTTGCAACGCTGATAAGGAGAAGGGCTAGACCCATTGATAAGTAAGTAAGCACATATCACTTTTTTGGCCCAAGGATGGACGCTATTGATTTTGGTAAAAATCGGTTCAGATTTAGATATATCTCCCACATATATGTTTCGCCCGATTCGCACTTAAATGGCCGTAGTAGTTACAATTTTCAACCGAACTGCACACAATTTGGCATGAATTGTTTTGGTTAACATATCTGCAAATTTCATCAAAATCGGTTAAGATATAGATGTAGCTCCCATATATATGTTTCGCCCGATTCGCACTTAAATGACTGTAGTAACTAAAATTTTCAGCCGAACTGCACAAAATTTGGCATGGATTGTTTTGGTACTGATATTAACATATTTACATAATTTCATTACAATCGGTTCATATTTAGATATAGCTCCCATATATATGTATCGTCCGATTTGCACTTAAATGGCCGTTGTTGCTACAATTTTCAACCGAACTGCACAAAATTTGGATCCGATTGTTTTGTTACTGATCTTAATATATCTGCAAAATTTCATCAAAATCGGTTCGGATTTAGATATAGCTCTCGTATATATGTATCGCCCGATTTGCACTTAAATGGCCGTAGTAGCAACAATTTCCAACCGATCTGCATTAAATTTGGCACGGACAGCTTTGTTACTGTTTGCGAGATTTCATCAAAATCGGTTCAAATTTGGATGTTGCCCCATAACCCGGATTTGCACTTAAATGACCGTAGTAACGACAATTTTCAAACGATCTGTTTGAAAGTCGGTTCAAATTTAGATATAGCTCTCATATACATATATATTTATATATTGCCCGAATTTATAGTTGTAGGATAGGTGTAGTGTATTATATAGGGCTCCGCCCGACTTTTGCCTTTCCTTACTGGTTTAAGATTAAAATCAGCAAAATTGGCCCTTACTCTCAGGTTGTCTGCTCTTTTATTTCTCTCAACCCTGCCGTGAGGCCAACTGATGTGGATGTGCAAAAAGCTCTTATCGTTCTTTTGCAATCCAAAACTGGCTACGGAGCACTTTCGCAACCACAGGCCCAGCACGGGATAGCTGTGAGCACCACACAGGCTGGAACATTGAGCTCCTATTTGTGTGATGTTCATTGCTGTTACGAGAAACTTAGCTGCGAGCTACAGGGCGCGTCCACAGGTTGCGGATAGTGGAATGCTCCATACGGAGTAGCTGCAACGGCAGTTGCGGACAATCAGCGGTATCAAGCGGAGAGTCTCTGTGAGAGACCAGGCGGCACCTATGATGCTCAATATGATAAGGCGAGCTATTGGCTTGACGAGGATCGAGGACCTCCACATGAAAATGTGGCTACAACAACAACACAGGTCTTGTATTAGCATTATGCCAGTTCACACTTTAAATGGTCGCTCAGATTTCTCCGAAAAACTGTATCAGGCTCTAGATAGAAGAGCTCGATCAACAATGTAGACGCCTATATTAATTTTTCTTCCATGGCAGCCGGTTGTACGTACCGGATTGACCCGACGGAATTCTTCATCGACAAGGGCTGCCGCCTCGGTGTATTGTACACTGCTAGAACAACAACAAACATTGATCCTTTCCGTCCATTTCTGCTTTCTTGGTAATCGCGTTTCACACTCGAACCAAATTGTTGTATCTTACCTTCGTTCCGAAATCTCTACTGTTCCATCCGTTTCCTATGGTTACACTCCTACCTTCAACCCATTCACTCATAGACTGACGTCTCTGAGCCGTGAGTTTTGACTCTTTCTTTATCTGTATGTCTATGGACTTAGTGTTCAAGCTCGCCCCGTTAGTGTTTGATAGCACCACTTATACCAAGGCATATCAGCTGGAACTGTGTTATTCTCTCACGTTGCACAATATTTGCAAATTTTGCCCATGAGTATTCCAATAGGGAACAGGGGCAAACTTCCCACAAAGAGTGCAGTCCAATTCAAGTTTTAAACTCAATGATAAGGGGCCTCCTTTTTATAGCCGAGTCCGAACGGCGTGCCGCAGTGCGACACCGCTTTGGAGAGAAGTTTTACATGGCATAGTACTTCACAAATGTTGCCAGCATTAGGAGGGAAAAACCACCGCTGAAAATTTTTTCTGGTGGTCTCGCTAGGATTCGAACTCTACCGATCAGCGTCAAAGGCGGACATGCTAACCTCTGCGCTACGGTGGCCTCCAATATTATCGATGCGTATTTGAGGATCTGTCTGATCACAGTATCTAGGGGATTCTATAGCTCTTCTGTGTAGTGTTCAACATCTACGGGCCCTTTCCCTAAACTCCTGAAGTTATATCTGCTATTGAGAGCGTTCAAGCAAAGGAGCGTGGGTACTTCTATGGACCTATATTCGTATTCCTAGATCGGCAGATCTATCTTCTCAGAGTTAACGATGAGACCTCACCGATGGCTTGACCCAATAGATTCCTTCATCTGCAAGGGCTGCTGCCTCGGTGTACAACACACTGCTACAACAACAGCATTTTCACATTGACGGAATCCTATATCCTTTGCATCAGTTTCCACTGGAGCCCACTAGTTATCGTTCACTAAACATAAGTTTTATAATTTTTAATAAAAATTAGTTAAGGCTTGTTGGTCTAAAAGCCTTTAATTGCTGGGAAATCTCGCGTATTACAAGTTATGCGTTTTGACGTTATTTTTTAAGTGCGCCTAAACGTATGCTTAAAAAATTCGACGTGTAAGTTTCTCAGTGCGGCCTATGCAGTTTTCTTTGAGACGTTAAACATAATTTTTTGACTTTTTTTTAAATTTCTTTTTCAGCTGCTTTAAATACGCTGAATAGTGGGCTGAAATATAGTTTTGCAGCTCATTTTAGGAAATTTAAAGCTTAACGAAGTAATTATGTAGCATCATTTAAACATCTGCAAAGCATAATTTGTGAAACAAAAACCATAAAAATAGGTCAAATCCAAATTCAGAATCCTTAAACATGACAATAAAAATATGTCATTCTATTTAATTGATTACGATGTACCCCATTTCTTTGTTTTCCATATGCCTTAAAGTTTTTGACACGCGACTCTTTGGGTTTCAATAGGAACTATTTTGGCAGGGAAATGGACTTTATCATGCAATTTTGTAATTACAAAAAAAAAACACTACCTCAAGGGTAACATATTGGTAAGAATTGCAAAAGAGATGTGCCGAAATTGTTCAAAGCTGGACGCCATCGAAATTATGAACAAAAAAGTAATGCATAGCAAATTTTGAAAAACTATCATTTTTGTGTCATTTGTTATCCAAATGACAAAAACAAATAAATTCAATATAAAACGTAAGCAGAATTATCTATTGGGTTGCCCAAAAAGTAATTGCGGATTTTTTAAAAGAAAGTAAATGCATTTTTAATAAAACTTGGAATGAACTTTAATCAAATATACTTTTTTCACTTTTTTTTTCTAAAGCAAGCTAAAAGTAACAGCTGATTACTGACAGAAGAAAGAATGCAATTACAAAGTCACAAGCTGTGAAAAAATTTGTCAACACCGACTATATGAAAAATCCGCAATTACTTTTTGGGCAACCCAATATTACATTTTCTATAAGTAGTTTTGCAAATGAAAAATTTCCCACTAACAGAGGGATAACTCTCTTACATATATCAATAAGTATTTTTTTTATTGCTAAGCCAAGTCTTTTCCTCTTGAGCAGCATTAATGTTTAAGCTAGCTAGTAATATAGCTATTCATTCATTTATTATTTATTCAATTATTATTGTATATTTCATTTCGATTTTCATTGATGTTGCTTTTCGCACATTTTATATCAACTGTTTCAGACGTCACATGGGAAAATACGCCATCTGCAAAGCTTTTATATTGAAAAAAGTTTTAGATTTTATTTAAAAGTAGACAAAATAAAATGATTTCGGTTAGGCCGGTTAGGAATCTTAAGGGTCATTTATGGATAGCATCCCAATTTCAGTTGCGTTGCCAACGAGCAAATTTGTTACAGAAATATCCATTTCAGTATAGAATTGAGATTATAGAGATTTTACACCATAAATGTAACGGTCGAGTTTCATAACATTTTGTTCATATATATTATGAAAAGTTTTATTTTATAAATGAAACAAGTAAAATGGCGTTAAGTTCGGCCGGGCCGAACCTTGGATTCCCACCACCTCGGGTATATATGTAAACCAATTTCGGTGAAAATTTCATACCTTATGGCTCATAGCAGTTATATCGAAATATGTTCCGATTTGGACCAAATACTAATAAGTACAGTAGCTATATCCAAAAATAAAAAAAGCCTAACATAAGTCACTGTGTCAAATTACAGTGAAATCGGATTATAAATGCGCATTTTATGGACCCAAAGCTTTAAATCGAGAGATCGGTCTATATGTCAGGTATATTCAAATCTGGACCGATCTGGGCCAAATTGAAGAAGGACGTCGCAGAGCCTAATTAAACTCACTGTCTCAAATTTCAGCGTCATTGGACAATAAATGCGCCTTTTATGGTCCCAAAACCTAAAACCGAGATATGGGTCTATATGGCAGCTATATCCAAATCTAGACCGATCTGTGCGATATTGCAAAAGTATGTTAGCCGATCTAGATCAAATTGACGAAGGATGTCGAGGGGCCTTACACAACTCACTGTCTTAAATATCAGTAAAATCGGATAATAAATGTGGCTTTATGGGCCTAAGACCCTAAATGGGAGGATCGGTCTATATGACAGCTATATCAAAATTTGAACCGATCTGCGCCAAATTGAAGAAAGATGTCGAAGGCCCTAATACAACTCACTGTCCCAAATTTCGGCGACATCGAAAATAAATGCGCCTTTAATGGGCCCAAAACCTTAAATCGAGAGATCGGTCTATATGGCAGCTATATCCAAATCTTGACCGATCTGCGCCAAATTGAAGAAATATGTCGAACCCTCTAAAACGACTCACTGTTCCAAATTTCAGCAAAGTCGGTTAATAAATGTGGTTTTTATGGGCCTAAGACCCTAAATCGGCGGATTGGTCTATATGGGGGCTATATAAAGATATAGTCCGATATAGCCTATCTTCGAACTTAACCTACTTATGGACAAATAAAGAATCTGCAAAGTTTCAGCTCAATATCTCTATTTTTAAAGATTGTAGCTTGATTTCAACAGACAGACGGACGGACATGTCTAGATCGTCTTAGATTTTTACCCTGATCAAGAATATATATACTTTATAGTGTCGGAAATGGATATTTCGATGTGTTGCAAACGGAATGAGAAAATTAATATACCCCCATCCAAAATATATTCCTTTACAGGTAGTGACAGTTGTCCAACAACAAAATATTGAGTGCGCTATCTGTCAACATCAGTGATTAGTGCAACTCTGATTTTGTGTACGTTACTAGTTCGCACCATTTTTCTTTGTTTGTGTGTGTCATGGTTGTTAACTATATTACACACACCCAACCAAAACAAGTTGACAGATAGTGCACTTCGCTTGAAAAGATTATATCCATCTGTTACGGTACACTACCTGGTAATTATGTCATGCCCCATCCTTCGGTGGTGGGTATAAAAACGTCGACGAAACGTTGGCTGAAAATCGACGGAAAGTTAGTACTCTGCTTATAGTGAAGAAAATGGCAAAAAACTATTATAGTAGCAACATTTGAAACTATTGCCGGCATCATTTTTGTTTGTTTTATTGGTTTCAATGGTTCGTATTTCTTTATTTATTTGAGAAAAAATATATTGGGTTGCCCAAAAAGTAATAGCGGATTTTTTAAAAGAAAGTAAATGCATTTTTAATAAAACTTAGAATGAACTTTAATCAAATATACTTTTTTTACACTTTTTTTCTAAAGCAAGCTAAAACAAACAGCTGATAACAGACAGAAGAGGAATGCAATTACAGAATCATAAACTGTGAAAAAATTTGTCAACGCCGACTATATGAAAAATCCGCAATTACTTTTTGGGCAACCCAATATAAAGTAGAGAAAACAATGAGTGCAGATAAAGAAACATGTTTTGGTATGGAAATAAAAACATTTGACTGCTGTCAAATTTCGCTTTCGAAACAATTACAAAATTCAGCGGCTATACCGAAAGCAAAATATATGCAACAATTATTCCCCACAAACTTTTTACACTATCGACCAATCTTGTTCATGACCCCATCTAATTATAAACCCATGCGTTCAGCAAACATAGGACACTTATAATTTAATAATCGAATGTCTATTAAATATTTAGGGAAAATATTAGCATATGTTTAACACAACAAAGGCGTATTTGTATTACCTTCCACATGGGGAGGGAAAAACAGACTTTCCTTTAACACCTAGTTAGCGCCACATATGTATAAACATTGTAAGTTGTTGATAAGTGTGATTATATTCTTTGCCCAAACAATTTTTTTTTTAATAAATCAATTAAGAGCATTAACAGAAAAAATACATAAATGACATATTAATTGGGGAATCTTATCACTTGCGATGTTGAAGCGGAAAGCTACGACCATATACTTTGGTTTCGGTAGTGAACATTTCCAGATTAAAATCTTGAAATTATTTTTAACTGTGGCAATAAGCTTCCAATCAAAAAAACATTAAGATTTATACACAATTTTTGTAGACAAATAGATTTAATGACACTAAATTTGAGTTAAAATAGTGGAAAATTTAAACAAAAAGGGAATTAGAGTTAGAAAGAAGTAAAAGCGTGCTAAGTTCGGCCGGGCCGAATCTTATATACCCTCCACCATGGATCGCATTTGTCGAGTTCTTCTCCCGGTATCTCTTTTAAGGCAAACATATGATAAAAGGAAAGAATTGCTATGGTATTGGAGCTGATAACTGACAGAAGAAAGAATGCAATAACAGAGTCACAAGCCGTTGAAAAAACTTGTCAACGCCGACTATATGAAAAATCCGAAATTACTTTTTGGGCAACCCAAGTACTATCAAGTTATAGTACGAACGGACCATAATTGAACTGAATGTTGGAGACCATATTTGAAGTTGTTGTGTAAAATTTCAGCCAATTCGAATAAAAATTGGGCCCTTAAGGAGCTAAAGAAGTTAAAAATAGACCGATTCAAACCATAATTGACAGGTATGTTGAAGTTCATGAGAGAAGTCGTTGTACAAAATTTCAGCCAAATCGGATAATAATTGCGACCTCTAAATGCTCAAGAAGTCAAGATCCCACATCGGTTTATATGGCAGCTACATAAAGTTATGGACCAATTAAAACCATAGTTGGCACAATTGTTGGAAGACAAAACAAAACACCTCTTGCAAAATTTCAGCCAAATCGGATGATAGTTGCTCTCTCTAGTGGTTCAAGAAGTCAAGATTCAAGA
This sequence comes from Stomoxys calcitrans, assembly GCF_963082655.1. Lineage (NCBI taxonomy): Eukaryota > Metazoa > Arthropoda > Insecta > Diptera > Muscidae > Stomoxys > Stomoxys calcitrans. The sequence goes on along the minus strand of NC_081555.1, from coordinate 160,730,892 downwards.
TCGGTTTATATAGCGGCTATATCAGTTTACGGACCGATTTGAACCGTACTTTGCACAGTTGTAGGAAGTTATAACAAAACACCTCTTGCAAAATTTCAGTCAAATCGGATTAGAATTGCATCGTATAGAGGCTGAATAAGTCAAGACCCCAGATCGGTTTATATGACAGCTATATGAGGTTATGGACCGATTAGAACCACACTTAACACAGTTGTTGGAAATCATAACAAAACATCTCATGCAAATTTCAGCCAAATCGGATAAGAACCCTCTAATGACTCAAGAAGTCAAGATCCAAGATCGATTAATATGGCAGCTATATAAAAACATAGACCGATATGGCCCATTTACAATACCAACCGATCTACACTAATAAGAAGTATTCGAGCAAAATTTCAAGCGGCTAGCTTTACTCCTTCGAAAGTTAGCGTGCTTTCGACAGACAGGCGGACGGACGGACAGACGGACGTACATGGCTACATCGACTTAAAATGACATGGCGATCAAGAATATATATACTTTATGGGGTCTTAGACAAATACTTCGGGGAGTTACAAACAGAATGACGAAATTAATATACCCCCATCCTATGGTGGAGGGTATAAAAATCGAAAATTTTCTTTCGGCAATTTAAATTTCAATAAAAATGTAGTATAATAAACATGGTATTATTAGAATGAGAAATGATTATTATACCCACCACCGTAGGATAGGGGGAATATTCATTTAGTCACTCCGCTTGCAAAACATCGAAATATCAATATCCGACCCTACAAAGTACATATACTTCGGATCGTCGTAAAATTCTAAGACGATTTAGTGATGTCCGTGTGTCTGTCCGTCTATCCGTCTGTCTGTTCGTTTGTTGTAATCTCTCTACAGCCTGCATGCATGCTCTTAAACGGACCAAATCGGACCATATTTCGTTATAGCCGCTATATAGACCGATCTGACGATAAAGGGTCTAATGCCCTTAAATGCTTTTTTTTATCCGATTTCGCTGAAATTTGAAACAGTGAGTAGCGTTAGGTCTCCAAACATAGGATCCCTAAATATGGTACAGATCGGACTATATTTAGATATAGCTGTCATATAGACCGATCTGCCGATTAAGAGTCTGAAGCTCATTAAAGCTTTATTTATTACCCGATTTTGCTGAAATTGGAAATAGCGGGTTAATTTAAGCCTTCCGATATCAGATCGGACTATATCTAGATATAGCTGCCATATAGACCGATCTCCCGATTAAGGGTCTGAAGCCCATAAAAGCTTTATTTTTTAACCGATTTCGCTGAAATTTAAATCAGTGCGTTATTTTAAGCATTTCGTCATCGGAACTAAATATGGATTAAATCGGACTATATTTAGATATAGCTGTCATATATACCGATCTGCCGATAAAGGGTCTGAAGCTCATAAAAGCTTTATTTAATACCCGATTTCGCTGAAATTTGAAACAGTGAGTTATTTTAAGCCTACCGACATTTGACCCAAATATAGATTAAAATCGGACTATATTTAGATATAGCTGCCGTACAGACCGATATGACGATAAAAGGTCTGAAGTCCATAAAAGCTTTATTTATTACCCGATTTCGCTGAAGTTTAAAACAGTGGGTAGTTTTAGGTCTCCCGACATCCGCCCCAAATATGGTTCGGATCGGACTATATTTAGATATAGCTGCCATACAGACCGATCTCCTGATAAAGATTATGAATCCCATAAAAGCTTTATTTTTTATCAGATTTCACTGAAATTTTAAACAGTATATTTACCAAATATGGAAAAGATCGGACTGTATTTAGATATAGCTGTCACATAGACCGATATGCCAATTAAGAGTCTGAAGCTCATAAAAGCTTTACCCGATTTTGTTAAACTTTAAATACAAAATTCAACAGTGGCTTATATTTATTAGACCACTCAATGTCCGTGCCGAATTTTGTCGCATAAGTTATCCAATTTTCACCGGATTATGAGGAAAGGGGGTTTACATATATACCCTAGGTGGTGGGTATCTAAAGTTCGGCCCGGCCGAACTTAATGCCTTTATACTTGTTTTTCTAGAGATTTTCTGCAGGGCTAGGTTGGATAATAGTGGCCATCATGACTCAATCCTTAGCGGTTGCGCCATGAGTGGCAGTTTATAATAAGAGTTACACAAATTTTTTCCATTGTGATACGACGATCAAACCCATGACCACTGCATGGGCTATCTTACCAATTAAATTGCTGAGCTACTTATAATTTTTGTAAATTTTTAGCAGAATGGGTACACAAAGTGCGCTTTGGCATAATGAAGTAGTGTAGTCCATACAGCACATCGTTTACCTTCAACTATTGGGTTGCCCAAAAAGTAATTGCGGATTTTTTAAAAGAAAGTAAATGCATTTTTAATGAAACTTAGAATGAACTTTAATCAAATATACTTTTTTTACACTTTTTTTCTAAAGCAAGCTAAAAGTAACAGCTGATAACTGAAAATTTGTCAACGCCGACTATATGAACAATCCGCAATTACTTTTTGGGCAACCCAATAAATCATTGATTTACAAGTTGTATCATCTATGAAAGAAGTTTCCCTTCTATTCTTAGTGGGAACAACATAAGCGAACTCTAATGTAATGCATTTTGTTTCCGTATGGCTACATAGCTAGAGAATCCACTGATCAAGCCCAACAGCCAATTTATTGATCAAACCCAAGTAAGTAAGCCAAAGTAAGTACAGATTATTCTCATCATCACAGGCAAAAGTAAATTCTAAAGAGCCCTATATACACCTTACCGCATATGGGCAAATCTTCCTAAACGTGAATCGAATTTAAATACAACGGAAAACCTGTTTTGAATAATTATTAACTATTACTTACAGTTTTCTATAACCACTTGCCATAGTGTATGGTTATGAAATTCTGTAATAGACAGACTAAAAGTGAATCTCATATCTAGTAACACAATTGCCGAGTGCGCCACTAAGTGGCGCACCCCTCTTAAGTGAAGGAACATATAAAGCATGCATAAAAAGCTTTCGTTTGTATAAAAAAAACACATGCAATGGCATGTTTAACATCTTTCCCATTAATGAAATTGAAAAAAGGAAATGTGCAAACCGCTAAACAAACATTCACACTGCACTTAACATTGAAATCGTTTTCAATTCTATGGACTGGTTAACTGCCGCGAAGAAAATAAACCTCTAACAGGCAAAAGCTTAAGTTTTGCGGCTGTTTAGTGGGTCTCTATGTCACATGGCGGCGCGGCACTGGCACTGACAATGTTGGCAACTACGTCATAGAATACAAAACTCGTAATGAGTGTGTTTCAAGAGTACAATGATCGCGCATTTTGTGCGCACCTTTGGAAACAATGAAATATGCTAAATATTCTAGCAAGTCTCGCTTTAATGAAATGCTGGAAAAATTAAAACTTGGTCTTGCGTTGTAGTCTTAATTGTTATAAAATTTGTCAAGAATGTTATGAGTCATCAATACATTTTAATTGTCTGAAACTACACCTGTTTTCAGGTAGATCAGCTTTGACATCAAAACATGTGGCTCTTTGGAATGTCAAGTCTTCAAAATTATATAATTTGTTGGGTCTCAGACCAATATTTCTATGAGTTAGAAACGGAATGACAAAGGTAGTATATCCCACATCCTATCGTACAGAGCATAAAATTCAAACTTGAGATTTTTCTGCCACGGAGCTATTTTCTTCTTTTTTACTAAATATTGATTATTTAAATAATTTTTTCTAATCCTGTGATAAATTGTAAGTCACCCAGAAAGTTCCGTGAAAAAAAATGATACTCACAGAAATAAGACTTCTTAATGTACAAAAATAAGTTTAAGCACCTACGTTTTCTATACAACATTTCTTTTCTGTTGAAACTTAAGGGTTCGATTATGGATAGCAACCCAACTTCAGTTGCGTTGCCAACGGGCAAATTTGTAATAAAAATTTACATTTCTGCTTTGAATTGCATAAATTTTACAATTAACTGAATAGCTAAATATTCAAAACACTGATATTGGCTGCACTTAACAAAAATTTTTAACGTTACACAAACGTTTTTATCATGGGTTTATCTTCTGGCAACGCAACTGCAGTTAAGTTGCAATCCTTAATCGATTCATAAATTGTGAATCTGCCTAAATAAGTCAAAATTTTTCAGATCCTTTATCTTTATACATCGTCTAGTCAGTAATAGGTAGGAAAATCTCTAACCCAGCTCAAGAATAATAAGGCAGCAGGAGCCGATAGGTTGCCAACTGAGATATTTAAGGTCGGACACTCTGATAGGGCCAATTCAACACCTTTTTCATACCCATCACCGTAGGATAGGGGGTTTATTCATTTAGCTATTCCGTTTGCAACACATCGAAACATCAATTTCCAACCCTACAAAGTATATATATTTCGGATCGTCGTAAAATTCGAAGACGATTTAACAATGTCCGTGTGTCTGTCCGTCTATCCGTCTGTTGTAATCACTCTATAGCCTTCAAAAATTGAGATAATCAGCTGAAATTTGGCACCGATACGTCTTTTTGAAGCACGCAAGTACTTGAACGGGCCACATCGGACCATATTTGGATATAGTTGCTATATAGACCGATCTGCCGATAAAGGGTCTAATGCCTATAAATGCTCTAATTTTTATCCGATTTCGCAGAAATTTGAAACAGTGAGTAGTTTAAGGCTTCTCGACATCTGACCCAAGTATCCTTCAAATCGGACTATATTTAGATATAGCTGCCATAGGTTCTGAAGCTCATAAAAGCTTTATTTATCACCCGATTTCGCTGAATTTTGAAACAGTGGGCTAATTTAAGCCTCCCGACATCTGACCTAAATATGGTTCAGATCGGACTATATTTAGATATAGCTGCCATATAGACCGATCACCCGATTAAGGGTCTGAAGGCCATAAAAGCTTTATTTTTCTACCGATTTCGCTGAAAATTCATATAGCCGTCATATAGACCGATCTGCCGATAAAGGGTCTGAAGCTCATAAAAGCTTTCTTTAATACCCGATTTCACTGAAATTTGAAACAGTGAGTTATTATAAGCCTCCCGACATGTGACCCAAATATGGATTAAAATCGGACTATATTTAGATATAGCTGCCATAAAGATCGATCTCCAAATAAAGGGTCCGAAGCCCATAAAAGCATTATTTTTTATCCGATTTCACTGAAATTCGAAAGTGGATAGTTTTACGCGTCCAAACATAGGACGCAAATATGGTTCAGATCGGACTATATTTAGATATAGCTACCATACAGACCGATATGACGATAAAAGGTCTGAAGTCCACTAAAGCTTTGTTTATTACTCGATTTCGCTGAAATTTGAAACAGTGGGTAGTTGTAGGTCTCCCGACATCCGTCTCAGATATGGTTCGGATCGGACTATATTTGCATAAAGCTGCCATAGAGATCGATGTCCTGATTAAGATTATAAAGCCCATAGTTTTATTTTTTATCCGATTAAAAATTAACACATCTTTTGCGGTTACGGCTAAGGAAAATTTTGTCCAAGCATCTACTTCATGGCAGCCTGATTCTCTTGCGACAGCTACCTTGTTGCAGACCCCTGCATAAAGGAAGCATAAGCATGGAGACACAGACTACGGTTGATAGAGTGACAGGAGTTTTTTCGTTTGTCCAGCAAGAACCATATGCGCGGACCATTACATGTGGCAAAATTCTCTCTATGGAAAAACCAATTACAAGAAATCCAAGCCATGTGTGAGGCCATTTGGAATAACAGAAACGACTATTTGTTCTCCAGCCATTTTAGACAATGCCGAAGCTAGTGCTAAAATCAGCTCAGCCCAAAGAAAAATCCAACCACGTGAACATTGCTTTAGAGTCTTATTAAGGTCTAAGATAAATATTCTAATAGGTCGACGATTATGGATTGCAACCCAACTTCCGTTGAATGGCCAACGTCCAAATTTGTTATAGAAGTTTCCATTTCTGCATTAAATTGAATATGTTTTAATACCCACCCCGGGGTATATTCATTTTGTCATTCCGTTTGCAACACATTGAAATATCCATTTCCGACCCTATAAAGTATATATATTCTTAATCAGCGTAAAATTCGAAGACGACCTAGCCGTCTGTCTGTTGAAATCACGCTACAGTCTTTAAAAATAGAGATATTGAGCTGAAACTTTGCACAGATTCTTTTTATATCGGACTATATCTTGATATGGCCCCCATATAGACTGATCCGCCGATTTAAGGTCTCAGTCCCATAAAAAGTACATTTATTATCCGATTTTGCTTAAATTTCGGATAGTGAGTTGTGTAACGCCAGTCGACATCCTTCATTTGGTCCAGATCGGTTCAGAGTTGGATATAGCTGCCATATAGACCGATCTCTCGATTTAAATTCTTGGGCCCATAAAAGGTGCAATTGGGAAAATGAGTTGTGTTAGGCCTTTCGACATTCTTCTTCATTTTGGCCCAGATCGGTCCAGATTTGAATAAAGCTGCCATACAGACTGATCTTTCGATTTAAGGTTTTGGGTCCATAAAAGGCGCATTTATGGCAAAGATCGGTCCAGATTTGGATATGGCTGCCATAAAGACCGATCTCTAGATTTAAGGTCTTGGGCCCATAAAGGCGCATTTATTGTTCGATTTTGCCAAAAATTGGGAAAATTAGTTGTGTTAGCCCCTTCGACTTCCTTCTTCAATTTGGACCAGATCGGTCAAGATTTGAATATAACTGCCATATAGACCGATCTCTCGATTTAAGATATGGACCCATAAAAGGCGCATTTATTGTTCGATTTCGCCGATATATGCGACAGTGAGTTGTGTTAGGCCCTTCGACATCCTTCTTCAATTTGGCTCCGATCGGTCCAGATTTGGATATAGCTGCCATATAGACCGAACTGTCGATCTAAAGTCTTGGCCCCATAAAAAGCACATTCATGATCCGATTTCGCAGAAATTTAAGACAATGACTTATGTTTGGCTTTTCCACATCCGTGTCGTATATGGTTCAGATCAATATCCGCGTAGAATTTGATCCAAATCGGACCATATTTCGATAAAGCTGCTATGGGGGCATAAATTAAGCATTTTTTTACCGGATTATAACGAAAGGTGGTTAACATATATACCCGAGGTGGTGGGTATCCAAAGTTCGGCTCGGCCGAACCTAACGCCTTTTTACTTGTTACAATTTACTTAGTAGTGGATTGTTCTAAACACTGATATTTAATAAGACTGAGCGACAAACAATCCATCTTTTGTTCAATCCCATGACAGCCGGTTATATGTACCGGATTGACCCGATGGAGTCCTTCATCGACAAGGGCTGTCGCCTCAGTGTACAACACACTGCTACAACAACAACAATACACAATCCATAATCGACCTCTAAAGTTTTGCAGACGGAACACCTAGCAATTCTATTCCCATGTATGATGACCAACATAAACGATAAAAATGTCGGAAAAACAAACTTATCTGGAAACGGTGTAGCATTTATAGCAAACTATTTCGCAATTAGATGACGCTATTAAATAATACCAGCAGAATTGGTATACAATCAATCCCATGGCAGCCGGTTGTACGCACCGGATTGACCCGATGGAATCCTCATCGGCAAGGGCTGCCGCCTCAGTGTACGTGTTCGTCTTTTTTCGTCATGGGAGAGGCACTCCAAATGGGGCCATATTTTGATAAAGCTGCTATGGGGGCATAAATTAAACATTTTTCACCGGATTATAACGAAAGGTGGTTTACATATATACCCGAGGTGGTGGGTATCCAAAGTTCGGCTCGGCCGAACCTAACGTCTTTTTACTAGTTACCTAAAATTGAGCGAAAAGAAAAAAGTATATGCTTTCTTTGTAGATTTCAAGGCAGCATTTGATAATATATCGAGACAAGCCCTTATTTATAAGCTTTTTCAAATGGGTATATCATATAAATTCGTTAGATTGGTAGAACAAATGTACAACAATACCCAATCAGCTGTGTGGAACGGAAAAGAAATATCCGAATATTTTGAAACAACGAAGGGTGTTAAACAGGGTTGCCTTTTATCACCATTATTATTCACACTCTACATAAATGATTTGCATGATTATATTGAAGGCGGATTATGTGTGGAATCTATCAATATAAGATTACTTCTATATGCAGATGATATTGTGCTGCTAGCTGATGATATTAAAATCCTACAGAATATGATAGATAAATTAGAATTATACTGCAAAAGATGGAGCTTAGAAGTGAATATAAGCAAATCGGAAATAATGGTTTTCAGAAATGGAGGAAAGCTAAGCAAGTACGAGAAATGGACATACAAAGGCAGGGAGATAAAAATCTGCAACGAATTTAAATATTTAGGAGTAGTATTTACACCCAAAATGAAATTTCATAAACATGTGCAAAACAGAAATAATGAAGCAAAAAACGCAATAAATTCTATATGGAAACAATTTATGGAAAGAAATGATATAAATATGAATAACAAATGGAAGGTATTTTTAGCTGTTTGCAGATCCATTCAAACGTATGCTGCTCAAGTTTGGGGATACTCTTATTTTGAAGAAGTTAATACACTGCAGAGATATCTTTTGAAACGGATTTTGAGAGTACCAAGTTTTACTCCAAACTACGTGTTGATGCTGGAAACAGATGTAGAAGATACCCAGATTTATACTCTGGGATTACATTTGAAGTATATAGAGAAAACACTGTATCACCATGAACCATGCAGGCTCCCGAAACAATTATCTAATATTATATTGGAGAAAAATACATTTTGGGCAAAAGAAATAGCTACCCTGTCGCAAAACTTTAACATACAATGGGACCAATCCACTTCATGTTTAGCTAACTGGAGGGCATTTTGCAAAAATTTACTCAGCAGCATAAAAATGCGACTACATGAGGAGAGACTATGGAGACAACAGAACTGTCAGAGTCTGCGAATTTATAAATATTTGAATCCAAACCGAGCTCAGCTTTACCTGAACGATAAAAATTCTTACAATAAGATCGTATGGATATTCAAAACACGCAGTGGAATGATTCCTTTGGGGTATAATAAATTTGATTCCGATACATCGAGTAGAGAGTGTAAACTATGCAATTTGCGTGAGATCGAAACAATACAACACTTTCTGGGAAAATGTCCTGTACTTCAAGAATTCAGAATGTTATCATTTCAAAGACCAATATTAAATGAGGAAGAGGTGATTAGAGTACTTGATGGCGAAGAAGAAGAAGACTGGGATAGGTTGGCAAACTATATGGAAACCACTTATAAATATAGAAACTTTTTAATGAATGAATTCGATTAACTTAAATTTGTTTTATATATAACGCGATAGACGTAATTATTACATTATCGCAAATTCCAACTACTTCTAAAATTGATTTTTTTGAATCTTTGTATAAATTGTATAATGAATGAAAACAAAAAATTTTCTCAATAAAGAAGTATTACTACTTACTACTACTAGTTACCTCAGTCGCCTCAGTGTACAACACACTGCTACAACAACAACAATACACAATCCATAATCGACCCCTAAAGTTTTGCAGACGGAACACCTAGCAATTCTATTCCCATGTATGATGACCAACATAAACGATAAAAATGTCGGAAAAACAAACTTATCTGGAAACGGTGTAGCATTTATAGCAAACTATTTCGCAATTAGATGACGCTATTAAATAATACCAGCAGAATTGTAAAAACAAAACACACGACGGAATACATTTGCATTTGTTTAATGACAAATCTAGAAAGTTTAAATACTTCACGATAATAATGTGAGGAGACTACGACCACGTTCAAAATACCATCGCAGATAACAAACAATGCTAGGAGACATGGCGGATTCCCCATGGTATAATCAGCACCGTGTGCACTTTGGCAAACACGTTGAACGGTATGTTTTTTTTTTGCCTATCAAGTGCAAAAATGTGAACTTAAGGAAGCAAACCCATGTGTGTTTATCAATTAGAAAGCGAGTGTGAAATGACGCATTGTCTGAAACACACAACTGATTAAAGAAATGCGAAATGCTAAAACAGTTTCTAAGCCAACAAAGTTACCAGCTAAATAGAGTCATATACGCTGCTTTTGGAAACCAACACCTCGTTCGTGTATATAACAAACACGTGTCTTGTTTAGTTATAACTGATATACAATACCTGTATGGCAAGGCTAGTAGTAGTTATTCTCGATTAAATCAATTGTGTTATATATTTTTTCCATTTATTGTTTTATATAACACTGATATTGAATATTTTCCAGTTCTAAAGCACAGATAAGTGCATTTATTATTAGAATACATTATAAATGGTAGTTGTAAATGGTGGTGAGTGACCACAGGTGTGTATGCACTACTACTATTCTAGTATTTAAGGTTTAAGGGAGCTACATATCATGGGAATCGCTTTGAAGATTATAAAAAAAATATATATAAACCTAAATAAAGTCTTGGGACTTTAAGTAGGGCCTCTTTATGCATATGGGCTTTATAGAATTTTATTCATACATTTAATAAAAAAAGTAGTGACATGGTGATGAAAATTTCATGCCTGCAAGGCAACGATTCGAAAGTGTTTCCTTTTTTTGTTAAAAATAGAAAATTAAATTTAACATTTTTAACTACCAGAGTTAAAATCAAAATATGTAACTTTTTGTTTAACAAATAGCTGCTGTTACTGCTACAGTTTGATAGATTATTGTTTTGGTGGCAGCTTCTGATCCCTTGATCCCAATCTTATTATTGTATATGTGGTTTTTGTGATATGGGCTGCTGTTCATCGTAAATGCGATTATTGCAGCAACATTTATGAAGCGGCAGCAAAATATTCTTGAGACTTCTTGGGATCGGCGACCATGGTTTTTTGTCCGGGCTTCCAGTTAGCTGGGCAGACTTCACCATGTTCATCGGTGAACTGAAATGCCTGCACAAGGCGCAATGTTTCATCAACATTGCGGCCTACAGGCAAATCATTAATGGTCTTTTGGCGCAACACTTGATTTTTGTCAATGATGAAGAGACCACGGAATGGTATGCCAGTATCTTCATCCAATACACCATAGTCGCGGGCAATTTTCATGGATTTATCAGCCAACAAGGGAATATCCATTTCACCCAGACCACCTTGCTTGCGTGGGGTATTGATCCAGGCCAAATGGGTGTATTGACTGTCTGTGGAGCAGGCAATGACCTCACAGCCAATGTTGCGGAATTCAGCGGCACGATCAGAGAAAGCAATAATTTCAGTGGGACAAACAAAAGTAAAGTCCAAGGGATAGAAGAACAACACAACATATTTGCCTTTGTAATCCTCCAAAGAGATATCCTTGAAGACACCCTTGACAACGGCGGTGCCTTTGAATTGGGGAGCTGGCTTTTGCAATTTAGGCATCTGAAATGAGAAATAAAAATGAAAAAGATTTACAAGATTATATCACAAAATGAGTATAAAAATTATACAAATTGCTTAAAATCGAAAGGTAGATTAAAAATTTTCTAATACCAACCGCCGAAGACGGATCACTCTTCACCACGACAATGCAAACTGCATTTTTGAGCACTCAAAACATCGATTTGATGAGCCATCCGCCGTATACTCCCGACTTGACACCGAATGACTTCTTTTTATTCCCGTACGTAAAAAATAAAATGAGAGGTCAACGTTTTTCGACACCTGACGAAGCGGTTGATGCGTTCAGAATGCATGTTTTGGAGATACCTCAGAGTGATGAAAGTACTTTGACAATTGGTTCAAATGCATGCAAAGACAAAATTTTGATGAAATTTTTTCTAAAGACAAAATTTTGATGAAATTTTCTCTAAAGACAAAATTTTGATGAAATTTTCTCTAAAGACAAAATTTTGATGAAATTTTCTCTAAAGACAAAATTTTGATGAAATTTTCTCTAAAGACAAAATTTTGATGAAATTTTCTCTAAAGACAAAATTTTGATGAAATTTTCTCTAAAGACAAAATTTTGATGAAATTTTCTCTAAAGACAAAATTTTGATGAAATTTTCTCTAAAGACAAAATTTTGATGAAATTTTCTCTAAAGACAAAATTTTGATGAAATTTTCTCTAAAGACAAAATTTCAATGAAATTTTCACTGAAGGCAAAATTGCAATGAAATTTTTTCTTAAGACAATTATTGTAGGAAATGTTGGCGGGTATAAAAATAATGAAATTTTTTATAAAATCTATTCAGTCTACACAGTATATGGCAAGCTTGATTTCAAGCATTCTATTTGCAATTGAAATAATTCTTGGCATTTGTAGTTGCCTGTTCGTTGTCTATACGTCTATCGAAACCATCGAGTTAAACCCATTTGCCTCAAACAGATTTTCCCTTTAGAAAACAATCGCTCGATGTGACTGTCTGGGCACATAAATATGTCAATGTATGCCCGATTTGGCTAAAATTTAATTTATTAAGTACGAAATAAATCCATAAATATTGGTTCGTTTATCGGGTTATTTCGTTTATAGTGCAATTTTTATTGTGTAAAACATTTTATTGATTTAATCGTTTTTAATGGAAAATACATAGTTGCTATCTTTAAGGCAAGATATTAATTCTACGCTCATACATTTTTATTATGCCAGTTAAGAATGGTCTAAAAGGTTTTTGACGTACTTATTAGAGAGAAAGATATTCTGGATAACGTGGTAGTAAATTATAGATTCCATTGCAGGATATTGTCCGGATATAGACCATTCCGTTCAATGCTTTCTATTCAAAGAATAGGACAGCAAAGAACTTAAAAAAGTAAGGTAAAATGAGTGGTGTTACTCAATTGACCGGCTTTCTGATTTGCCAGAATCATCATCAGCAGAAATTTGTCAAATGGATCACGGTGCTTTGTATACTAACTCAATAACAGTTGGTTGCTAACTGAATTTGAACAGGGCTCTTTAAGACGACTTGATTCACAAGAGCAATAGAAAACAATTAAAATCTAACTTCCCTTATAAAAAATCCAACTTATCCAACAATGACAATAGCAACAAACGAACACAATTTTGCCCAACTTATTTGTGCTCTGCACTGAGTTCAACCAGCGTTGTTGTATATGTGCAGTGAATATATTTTCTAATCTGAAACAACTTTTGGCAACTTCAAGAGGCCTTCCAGAAAGAGCATTTTGAACACGCTTTTTAGAGCTGCACATTTACTTTTGGTAGAAAAGAAGGTAAAATATGTCAAAATGCTCTTCTCGATCTTCCATCTACATCAGGGCACTAAACTAAACACTAACAAACATTTTTGCAATTAAGCCTTAATACATATATCAGACCGGCAGGGGATAGCTGTGAGCACCACCACTCCGGCTGGGATTTTGAGGTCCGATTTGTGTGGTGCTCATAGATGGCACGAGAAGCTCCAATCCTATGGCAGCCGGTTGCACGTGTTCGTGTTCGTCTTTTTTCGTCATGGCAGAGGCACATCCCGGAGTGCCTTCTACGCACGCTTCTGGTCCGTGCCGGGATTGAAAAGAACCCCGGACCCTGATTCTGTTCGGTTTGCCAGAACCGGCTCCATCATCGGTCGGTGTCGGTGAGGTGTAACCGGTGCATGGAGTGGGTACATTTCCGTCTTACTCTGGCCTCACTTCACTACGGGAGTATAGTCATGCTATTGAAGTTATGTCGCAAGGTGCTGTGCGAACATAGCCAGCAGTGGGTCACAAGTGTCGTCGTCGTCGGACTATGTGACCCCCTCTGATGTGCTGGTTGCCGAGAGGAAATTCCGAGACATTATTAACGCAGCAGCCGCTGGCTTTATTCCAGCCGGTCGAATACCCCAAGTGCGGACCAATTTCCCGGCGCAAGCAGTGGTACTCGCAGACGAGCGTGATGGGATTCGTGGTATGGACCCCACTTACCCCAGAATCAGCGAACTGAATCTGGAAATAAACAGGGTAGTCAACGAGCATAAGCGGAATTTGTGGCTGGAACACTTGGAGCAATGTAACTTAGGCACCGGTGTAGGCAAACTGTGGTCTACTGTTAAGTCACTCTCGAACCCCGGTAGACGGGATGACAGGACCTCAGTCACTTTTGGCCAAATAACCGTGACTGATCCGAAGGGATGCGCCAGGTTGTTCAACCGTCAATTTATTGTGCATACCGAGAGAGACAGGGCAAGGAGGAGAGCCTATCCTCCATTCCACCCCCTCCAGACGTCATATAGATCGTATCATATGCGGACGATTGTACGATCATGGCATCAGGCCCCCCACCCATTGCTGACATCTGCGATAGGTTGAACGTCTACCTCAACGAACTTGCTCATATTTCGCTGCAAAAAATCTGAAGATATCTGCCACCAAATATTCAGTCATTGTTCACTACAAATACGCGTGAGGTGAATAATGAGCTGACTATGATGGTCGATGGAGAAATGATTCCGACCATCAAGTGTCCCAAAATACTTGGCGTCACATTTGACAGCTCTTACACATTCTCCTGACATGTCACAGCAATCTGCAGTAAAGTCAAAAGTAGAAACAAGGTCCTCAAGTCACTCGCTGGCAGCACTTGGGGTGCAGACAAAGAAACCTTGTTGACCACGTACAAAGCAATTGGCCTTTCTGTGGTAAGTTATGCAGCGACAGTGTGGTCTCGTTCTAGTTCTGGCTCAATTACGTTCCGGCAGATGCAGCCGCCTCAACTCCTACAGAGCTAGGATTGATGTTTACGTGCAAGATGTATGTCCCGATTGTAACCAGGGACCTGCTAACTGCCCGGCTAGACCCAGATCCTTGTGGACGCACCCCATCTTAGTCGCAGAGTTTCAGGGTTTTGACACTCAACAGAATCAAGCAGATGATAGAGAGAGCAATCCTTTGATTTGACATATTGAGAAACAAAATTCGTGATTTTGAACCTAACTCGTTTTTACATGCCTGAAAAAATTAAAATTTTTAAATACATTTCTACTCGAGTAGTTTTAATGTTACGTTAGAGATATCGAATTTCATATGATATCGATAGCTTGCTTACTGCATTGCATGGGTTACAAAAACAAAACCATTGTTTCCTCTTCTATTGTAAAGTATGGTAAAAATAAAGCAAAACAAGTAAAAGCGTGCTAAGTTCGGCCGGGCCGAATCTTATATACCCTCCACCATGGATCGCATTTGTCGAGTTCTTTTCCCGGCATCTCTTCTTAGGCAAAAAAGGATATAAGAAAAGAGTTGCTCTGCTATTAAAACGATATCAAGATATGGTCCGGTTCGGACAACAATTAAATTATATGTTGGAGACCTGTGTAAAATTTCAGCCAATTCGTATAAGAATTGCGCCCCTTGGGGCTCACGAAGTAAAATAGAGAGAACGATTTATATGATTCATACCATAATACGATTCAGACCATAATAAACACGTTTGTTGATGGTCATGAGAGGATCCATCATACAAAATTTCAGGCATATCGGATAATAATTGCGACCTCTAGGGGTCAAGAAGTCAAGATCCCAGAGCGGTTTATATGGCAGCTATATCAGGTTATGAACCGATTTGAACCTTATTTGACACAGTTGTTTAAAGTAAAAATAAAATACGTCATGCAAAATTTCAGCCAAATCGGATAGGAATTGCGCCCTCTAGAAGCTCAAGAAATCAAATCCCCAGATTTGTTTATATGACAGCTATATCAGGTTATGAACCGATTTAAACCATACTTGGCACAGTTGTTGGATATCATAACAAAACACGTCGTGCGAAATTCCATTCCAATCGGATAAGAATTGCGCCCTCTAGAGGGTCAAGAAGTCAAGACCCAAGATCGGTTTATATGGTAGCTATATCAGGTTATGGACCGATTTAAACCATACTTGGCGCTGTTGTTGGATATAATAAGAAAACACGTCGTGCAAAATTTCATTCCAATCGGATAAGAATTGCGCACTCTAGAGGCTCAAGAAGTCAAGACCCAAGATCGGTTTATATGGCAGCTATATCAGGTTATGGACCGATTCAACCCATACTTGGCACAGTTGTTGGATATCATAACAAAACACGTCGTGCAAAATTTCATTCCAATCGGATAAGAATTGCGCACTCTAGAGGCTCAAGAAGGCAAGACCCAAGATCGGTTTATATGGCAGCTATATCAGGTTATGGACCGATTTGAACCATACTTGGCACAGTTGTTGGATATCATAACAAAACACGTCGTGCAAAATTTCATCCCAATCGGATGAGAATTGCGCCCTCTAGAGGCTCAAGAAGTCAAGACCCCAGATCGGTTTATATGGCAGCTATATCAGGTTTTGAACCGATTTTTACCATACTTGGCACAATTGTTGGATATAATAACAAAACACGTCGTGCAAAATTTCATTCCAATCGGATAAGAATTGCGCACTCTAGAGGCTCAAGAAGTCAAGACCCAAGATCGGTTTATATGGCAGCTATATCAAAACATGGACCGATATGGCCCATTTACAATACCAACCGACCTACACTAATAAGAAGTATTTGTGCAAAATTTCAAGCGGCTAGCTTTACTCCTTCGGAAGTTAGCGTGCTTTCGACAGACAGACGGACGGACGGACGGACAGACGGACGGACAGACGGACGGACATGGCTAGATCGACATAAAATGTCACGACGATCAAGAATATATATACTTTATGGGGTCTCAGACGAATATTTCGAGTAGTTACAAACAGAATGACGAAATTAGTATACCCCCCATCTTATGGTGGAGGGTATAAAAAAAGAAGAAAATTTGTAAAATGAAATATGGTAAACAAATTTAATTTCTCTGTCTACGGCTAGAATGTACCAAATAAAGGGTTATCTACAAATCTATTTTCCTCGAATTCACAGAATTTAAAAAATAAGGAAAAATATTTGTCATTCAGTATGATTTAAGTGTTACTTATTTAAATGACAAATGGCGTCACAACCTCCACTCCTAATTTTTTTCAATGTTATCATCTTTAACATACATAAAATGAAGAGATATGGTTTAGCGGCAGTGATTTATGTTGAGCTAAATCAAATTTCATAGATGTCTAGTTCATGAGCCAAATAACGGAGCATGGGGTGAATGAACACTTGTGTTGTTCCAAAAGCTTGGATAATAGAAAGCCATGCACAAATATAAACCTTTTTCTTGATCGTCTTTATGGTCTTCAATTATTACGCAACAAAAATTTGCCGGCTATCAAAAGGTTACTTACTATCTTCCCTTCCGACACACCAAAAGGTTTAAGCTTAAACCGGTTTCCACAAGTTTTACAAAACTTCTAAAAAACACGGAGAATGGTGGGAATAAATATTTGCAAATGAAATATTGCCCAAAAAGAGGAGCAAGCAACGCAAGTTAAAAGAAAAATACAAAAAACCATGCCACAATAACAAAGGGGCTGCCTATGTAGAAATGCTAGCATGTTTGTGTGTGTGGGGAGCTTTTTGTTTTTGCAAAACTATCGCGTGCAAGGGATGGATGGCGGCAGCTAATGGCTGTGTGCGAAGTAGAGGAGACGAATGAGACGCAACAATCGTCGTCATCTCTCCCTTCTTTTAGCGAGACACACACAGAACCATGACGATGCACATCCATTTATACAGGGAAACAAATGCTCAAATGTTGTTGTTTTTGTAGTTACTGTAAACGTAGAAATGAAATTCTGAAAAATTCTATAAAGTTCTCTTATCGTTGACCATCGATTCTAACACAAAACTGATGTAGAATAATGTATGGCAAAAGCAATAAATAATTACTAAAATATTTCAATAATTAGTTTCCATTGAATTATTGAGTCATAATCACCATTGATTTCTGGTCCATTCAAACAAAGGCAATTAACATCCGCCAACAGAAATAAGCACAATCACTTCACAACAACTATGGTCCTAACGATTTCGAAATAACTTATTCTTTTAAATTTGTAATGCACCACTCAAGTTTCAACCGGCATATGAAAATAGTTTCATCAGATGAGGTCGGTAACTACAACAATCCTTATTGTCTAATAAAAACAAATTGTAGTTTATTAATCATTATATCACTCACCTTTAGTTTCTATTTAAATAAATTAACGATAGACAACAAATTATTCTCTTCTCGATACCGGCAGATGAAATTTAAAAAAATTTCAAATTTCCGTTTCAATAAGCGAAGTTTAGCCACCAAAAGACGAATCACTAATGTCCGATTTGCGTGTGTTGACTAGGGATCAATTCCGACTTTCGATTAATCGACATTTATATAAAAAAAGGGTCGAAATCGACTTTCACTGATTCATAACGTCAAATAATCGACTTTGAAGTCAAATTATCGACTTTTTCTTTATGGGGACTTTTTATGGCACATCATGATGTGTGATCATTGTAGTGCTCAGTTTACATGGCACATTTTAATCCGTGGTCAGCTTTTTAAATCCGCCTTGCCATGGTACAAGAACTCATGCGAAGAACTCATGCGAACAGCTGAGTACAATTTTTTTAATTTGACCAATTTCCTAATGTCAAACGTTGATGTGTGTGCTTTCATGTGTATTTGTGTTTTTAACATGGAAACAAAATACTTGGAAAACGAAATACTGGTTGTATTTTTTTATTCAGGTTTGGTTTTTGCAAATTAAAAAGCTTCGAGGAATTGAAAAACGGAAAAATGCATGGTCGTTTTACGATTCTTTGCGGTTGTTTTCGTGACAATAACAAATCATCATCATTCACTCAACATTGAATTTGGCTCTCATCGGTGGGTGAACTAAACAATAACTTATGAATTTCACTGGGCCAGACAAATGATGTAATTTTTTCTTCTTCTAACCTCGGCAGACATACTGCTGCCCAACGGGCATTTGACATTACGAGTTGTAAACAATCCACCAGGGTTGCACTGAAAAAAGGTTGTTGTTGGCCCTATCTTCAAAGTTCTTGTACCATGATAACAACCACGATATATTCATTTACAGGTAGTGGCAGTTACCCAATAACAAAATATTGAGTATACTATCTTTCAAAATCAGTGATTAGTGCAACTCTGATTTTGTGTAAGTTTCTAGTTCGCTCCATTTTTCGTTGTTTGTGTGTATTATTGTTTTTAACTATAATACGCACACAAACAAACAAAATTTGCTGACAGATAATGCACTTCGCGAGAAAAAATTGTACTCAGCTGTTTACGGTACCCTACCTGGAAATTATGTCATGATGACAACCATGATACAATTAAGAGGTAGTGTCGTCAACAAAATTCTAACCCCAACGAAACTACCTTGAGTGGCAAATGCTATAAATTGAAATGTCAAAGTGGTTTTAGAAATAAACTTTGTTTTACAACTTATCTTCTTCAAGTATGTTTTATATTTGCATTTTCATCATTATAAAAATGTTTTGTTGCTTATATGAGGAATATCGGATCAAATAGAACATATTTTTAAGATTTTAGAAAAAAATCACAGCTGTGTTATCAAGCCTTTGACATTTAGTTTTACTGCAAAATCAAAACAAATATAACAAAATTGTACTCAGCTGTTCGCATGACCTCAATTAATAAGTGCATCCTGGATAACAACAAAGAGAATGCAAACAAAAATCTGACATTTTAATACCGTCAAACCCTGCCGGCTGTTAACAGCTGTTCGTGTGAGACTACCTTTTTAAATCCGCCTTGTGTTTTTTTTCAGGTTTTACCATATAAAACATAAATCCAATTTTTGCAGGATTTAAACCCCGCTCATTAAATCCGGATTTTAGGCTCTCGTTAGCTGATTTTATAAAGGGAAAACAGATGATCGAACTATTAAGTCAGGATTTAAAAGCAGTGTAAACGGGGTTTTATTTTTAAAACCCAAATAAACCCTATTTTCTAGCAGAATAATCGATAAAAGTACCAAAATATACAACTGTTTTCAAGAAATGTTTATGGATGCGTGTAATATGCACATTCATATTTACGGATGTACGCTTGAAAGTGTCACCTAATCCCCCAAAAATGCAGTGTAAATGGACAAGAATTGTTTTTGGGATTTAGTTAAATCCAAGTCATAACACTTTCAATGTAAACGTGCTTCAAAAAACGATGAATCTTGATTCGCACTACATAGTACCAGAATGAAACACAACAATTATGTCAAATTTCATTGAAATCGGATTATAAATGCCCTTTTATGAGGCCATGTCTTTAAATCGAGACAACGGTCTATTTGGCTGTAAATCCAAATTTCTGCGACATTGGACAATATAATGCGCCTTTTATGGGTCCAAGACCTTAAATCGAGAGATCCGTCTATATGGCAGCTATATCCAAATCTGGACCGATCTGTGCCATATTGCAGAAGTATGTCGAGGAGCTTAACTTTACTCACTATCCCAAATTTCGGCGACATTGGACAATAAATGCGCCTTTTATTTGCCCAGAGCCTTAAATCGAGAGATCGGTCTATATGGCAGCTATATCAAAATCAGGACCAAATTGAGGAAGGAAGGAAGTCGAAGGGCCTTACATATCACACTGTCCCAAATTTCAGCAAAATCTGATAATAAATGCGGTTTTTATGGGCCTAAGACCCTAAATCTCTATTTTTAAAGACTGTAGCGTGATTTCAACAGACAGATGGACGGATATGGCTAGATTGTCTTAGATTTTTACGCTGATCAAGAATATATATACTTTATAGGGTCGGAAATGGAAATTTCGACGAGTTGCAAACGGAATGTCAAAATGAATATACTCCAATCCTTCGGTGGTAGGCAAAAAAAATTTCACTTTTCTTAAAAAAATTCCATGGCCAAATAATTCTTTAGCTGGGTTGACGGGATACCGGAAAAAAATTTGACATATCTTCCATCTGTTAGAGCTTATTTGAATAAATTTTTCTATGCCTTTGTGTATTTAAGAAGCAGGAAAAGCTTTTTTAAACATATTGAACAACGCTCACGCCGAAACGGTGTTTTGAGAAAGCGTTAGTTCAAATTGATACGCCAAATAGCATAGAACCGAACCCAATATTGTACGATTTATTGAACGACTTTGATAAATACACAGATGCTTCCCATGGCAGTAAAGATAAATTACCAAATACTTAGCATATTTTTGGCTGTTGCTTCTTATACCCTGCACCATAGCTTGGGGGGTAAATTATCGTAACTACATTCTATTTAGTTTGCTTGGTATTGCAAATGAGACATCTTTAGGCCATAGTTCTTATCTGATTTGACTTACATTTTACATGTAATTGTCTATTATGACTACTCAAATTCTCATATACAATAAACCGATCTTTGCATACGGCTTCTTGGGCACAGTGATTATCTGTTTTGGTTGACATTTTTTATGGGATATTTTGTTATAATCTCCAAAATTCGTTTGCTCCAGATTCGTTTGGTTCATATGATTGCCATTGGTTTTGCTTAAAACACTGGAAAGATTGCAAAGAAGGAACTGATACCTGAGAACTTCAATGGGGCTAAACACATACCTCGAGGGTAGTCCGGTGAAGATAATGTAGAAGTCCATCCTTCGGTGAAGATGGACTTCTACATTATTGTCGCCCTAGACCGCACGTAGGCCCACCTAAATATCTTTTGGTTAACGAATAATATATTATGCGGATTGTCAACGCGGGCTTGGGAGAAAGCGTGGTGAAAAGGCAGATTGCACGACGAACTTCTCATGGGAGTTGTTCTCGCTGATTCTTTGAAACCCCATAGTAAACGAAGTGCTATTGGATGTTATCTGGTACGAAATTAATCATATATGCGGATGATGTGATGCTACTAATTTAAGGCAAGTTTCCAGGAAGGATCGACGGGGGAAAGATCATTGAGAAGACCGTCGAGATGGGCTGCAAGGAATGGGTGTAGGACTAACCCAAAGAAGTCAGTGATGTATTGCACCGGATTTTAGAAAGTCCAAAGACTGGTCTGTCTTGGAATCAAGGGAGCCTTGAGATTCCCGCCACAAATAGGTTTGGAAGTGATTCTCAATGTGTAGCCTATTGAGGTCTATATTATATGGCCCATCTCGAACTTAACGTGCTTATGAACAAAAAAAGAATCTGTGCAAAGTTTCAGGTCAATATCTCTATTTTTACAGACTGTAGCGTGATTTTAACAGACAGACGGACGGACATGGCTAGATCGTCTTAGATTTTTACGCTGATCAAGAATATATTTATAGGGTCGGAAATGGATATTTCGATGTGTTGCAAGCGGAATGACAAAATGAATATATCCCACATCCTTCGGTGGAGGGTATAAAAAGAAAATTGAAATTGCACTTTTGTTATGACATCCAACTTCACTCTGTTAGTTGATGCCTAAGAAATAATCATTCCAAACAAGGCCGGGCATAATATCGGGAAGCCAACACCATTGATTCTGGCAAAAGTTTACCCAAAAAAAAACTTACACTGATAGAAAAGGGACGGTACTTTGCCAATACCGGCTGGTATTATTTTGTTCCCGTTATTGCCTAATATTTTGAATACCATTTGGCATCAATTTATTACCATACCAAGGAGGCTTTTAATAACTGACGGCTAACTGTTCCCGTTATTGCCTAATATTTTGAATACCATTTGGCATCAATTTATTACCATACCAAGGAGGCTTTTAATAACTGACGGCGTGACAGTTGTTGTTTTCTTGTCATCGTGGCAAATGTGTTGTTTAGCTTTGTACTTTGTTTAGTTTTGTATATGTTTTGATTTAATAAAAAGTTTTAATACGATTTGTATGCGTAAAAGCGTGTTCCAATACTCGTAAGCGGCGAAAATAGAAATAATACAAACTCTAAAGGCCTAAACAGAATGAGCGCGTAGAGTAGTTTCACGTTGAAAAATGCAACTCTGCTAACAAATTTGAAACAAGTTAAAGCTCGTTTAGTTTGACCGGGCCAAATCTTACATACCCTTCACCATGGATCGCATTTGTCAAGTTCTTTTAATTGCGCCATCTAGAAGCTCAAGAAGTCTAATCGGGAGATGGGTTTATATGGCAGCTATATCAGGATGCGGACTGATTTACACCATACTAAAAACAGTTGTTAGAAGTCATCCGTGTTTGGTATCTTGCTAAATTTCAGTCAAATCGGAAAAGAATTGCGCCCTCAAGAAGCTCATGAAGTCAAGACCCAAGAACGGTTTACATGGCAGCTATATCAAAACATGGAACTATTTGGCCCATTTAAAATCCCAACCGACCTGCGAAATTTTAAGCGACTAGCTTTACTTATTCGGAAGTTAGCGTGCTTTCTACAAACAGACGGACGGACAGACGGATGAATGGACATGGCTAGATCGACTTAAAATGTCATAACGATCAAGAATATATAAACTTTATGGGTTCTTAGACGAATTTTTCGAGGTGTTTCAGACGGAATGACGAAATTAGTAGCCTCATTCTAAAATTCAAAAATTTTTATACTCGCCACCCGAGGATGGGGGTATATTCATTTTGTCATTTCGTTTGCAACACATCGAAATATCCATTTCCGACCCTATAACGTATATATATTCTTGATCAGCTTTAAAATCTAAGACGATCTAACCATGTCCGTCCGTCTGTCTGTTAAAATCACGCTACAGTCTTTAAAAATAGAGATATTGAGCTGAAACTTTGCACAAATTCTTTTTTGTCCATAAGCAGGTAAATTTCGAAGATAGGCTATATCGGACTATATTTCGATATAGGCCCATATAGACCGATCCGCCGATTTAAGTTCTTAGGCCCATAAAAGTCACATTTATTTACCGATTTTGCTGAAATTTGAGACAGTGAGTTGTGTTAGGCCATATAGACCGATCTCTCGATTTAAAGTTTTGGGACCATAAAAGGCGCATTTATTGTCCGCTTTTGACAAAATTTGGAACAGTGAGTTGAGCTAGGCCCTTCGACATCCTTCTTCAATTTGGATCCGATGGGTCTAGATTTGGATATAGCTGCCATATAGACTGATATCTCGATTTAAGGTTTTGGACCCATAAAAAGCGCATTTATTGTCCGATTTCGCCGAAATTTGGGACAGTGAGTTATGTTAGGCCCCTCCAGATTCCAGATTTGGATATAGCTGTCATATAGACCGATCTCTCGATTTAAGGTTTTGGACCCCTAAAAGGCGCATTTTTTGTCCGATTGTTAGAGGGTATATTATGTTTGGTGTGTTTTAATATTAAACGCTTTTACTTGTTTACCCTAGTTAACATTTAAATGTTTCCATAAAATAATTATATTTCCTATACACATTTCTGCTGTGTTCCAAGTGCATTCAACCATACCGTATGTTAGACATTTCCTTCCTTGAAAGTAGTTAACTTGCTGCACACTTTCAGGCATATGCACATATTTAATAATTACATTTAAAACCATGTTTGCAGACAAACACACACACACGCGCACACACCGACTCAGCAACCCCTTTATTAAGTTTTCATATTGTCATGATTATCAATTAAAGGTCAATAGAATATTTCAAAACAAACTAAAGGACAAAAACAAAAACAAACAAAAAAACCCACGAGAGAGAGAGAGAGAGAGCAAAGCCAAATGACATTTACATCAACCCTCAAAACCAAATGTCAAGTACATCATAAACAACTAACGGTAATGTTGTCTGCACTACATATTGAAGAAGAGAACACTAGAGCAAGAAAATGAACAATAAACAGACTAACAAGAGCTAAGCCATAACAGCTGGTAGCCATTAGTATACCAGAATCATGCACACACACACACACACCCAAGTCAAGGTATGTACTGTGCTGTATATAAGATGAAGGTATTTGGTTTAGTAACGTTGCGGTATCAAAAGATAACGGTCATAAAAACGGAGGATAACAACGAATGCCTGAATGTGGGTCGTAGACGTCATCAGCGAAGCCGCTTTATTTTGTGTGTGCGAGAGAGAGAGATAGAAAGCAAATAGAGAGAGGGAGAACTAAAGTAAGGAATGGCAAAAAATGAAATGTTGATGACATTGTTGCTGTTTTGCCTTTGATTTGCCTCAGCACTTTACTGGAGCATAAAGCACACTGTTG
Source organism: Stomoxys calcitrans (assembly GCF_963082655.1). Taxonomy (NCBI): domain Eukaryota; kingdom Metazoa; phylum Arthropoda; class Insecta; order Diptera; family Muscidae; genus Stomoxys; species Stomoxys calcitrans. The sequence goes on along the minus strand of NC_081555.1, from coordinate 160,705,848 downwards.
TTGTTCTCTGTTTTCGGTTGAGTAAGGATATGACACGGGATATCACCACAACTCACCAAATACACAAAAAATACGGGAGTTAGTGATAACCAGACACAGACCACAAAGTATGAAATGAAGTAAAGTAGTGAAGAGAGTTCGCCACAGAAGAAAAGTCCTGTTTTTTATACGCCTTGAAATAAATGAAAAAGAAAATTTTTAATAAACAACAACAAAGTTGTTTTTTTTTTGTAAATAACTAAAAGAATCTAAAAAATTTGTTAATTTAAACTGGTTTTTTTGTACAAAATATTTTCCAAAAAAGTCTTCTTGAAGTCAAAGTGCATGAAAATATGGCAAAGTGTGAAGGAAAAATTGTTCCATGTTTAATGAAAAAATGTGTATAATCCAAAGGAATACCTTTGTCTGTGCAAACGAAAAAGCAGGAAAATTCCCCCAAGAAGTGAAGTGAAAGCCTAAAAATTTCAGAACAAAGGGAAAAATTACAACGAATTCATTTTAGTTTTATAGTAAAATTGTGTTAAAAATAAAAAAAAGAAATTTTTGGTTCAAACCAAGAAAAAAATTTAAAAACGCATTACTTTTGTTACCTTAACTGGCCAAATTACAACACATTTTCAACATGAATATCATGCAGACATTTGGAGGTGGTGATGGTGGTAAGTCCATTTTTCTTGTTGGGTACCCTTATTAAAAAACAATAATTATGAAATATCTATGTCTGTACTTTTAATGCATTGGTATATTTTTGCTGAAAAAATTTGTATTACTATGACGGCATTTGTAATTCCAAAATTTCAAGTCTTCATGAACCATGCAAAAAACGAATTTTCTTCTTCTTATGAATTTTCCAAGAACCTGGCTATGGATGGACTTGGCATTTACTTGATTAGTTTTTTTTTGGGTTTCCCAATTGTTTCTTTGCGTTTTTTCGTGAGCTCTTTTGTTTTCAAGTGTTTGTTTGTGCAAATACTGTGTATGTATAACAAATGCTTACGATTTTACTACATATAACGGTTTTTAATGTCAAACATATGGTTTGACTGTCATACATACTCATACATAGGTATGTAGATATGTATAATGGTCACATATGTGTGTTATATACTTGTATTTTTATGTATACGAATCTTTGTACGACAACAAAGAATAAAACAAAACAAAATATCAAAAAAAAAAAATCTTTGCATACAAACACACCATACCAGCACATATGGGCAAATAGCACAAGTGAGAGACTAAAGGCGAAATGAACCTAAACACAAAGGGTAGTGTTGATGAGAACTACAATTTGTGGGATTTTATAACGATATTTGAGGAAATGTAGTTAGCTTTTTATACAAAAATTTTTGCTAATAGAAATTTGCCCATGAACATTCCACTAAGGAACGAGCGCAAACTTCTTACATATCTATGAGTGCTATCCGATTCTAGTTTAAGCCCAATAATAAGGAACCTCCTTTTTAAAGCCGAATCCGAACGAGAGGTGTCGCACTGCGGCACGCCGGGAGAAAAGTTTTTACACGGCTGCCACACCACATTAGGATGGAAAAACCACCGTTGATATTTGATACCCTCCACCATAGGAAGGAGGTATTGTAATTTAGTCATTCCGTTGTAACTCCTCGAAATATTCCTCTGTGACCCCATAAAGAATATATATTTTTGATCGTCACGTCATTTTAACTCGATCTAGCCATGTCTGTTGGTCTGTCCGTCCGCCCGTCCGTCTGTCTGTCGAAATCAGGCTAACTTTCGAAGGAGTAAAGCTAGCCGCTTGAAATTTTGCAAGAATACTTCTTATTAGTGTTGGTCATTAGGGATTGTAAATGGTCCATGGTTTGAAAAAACTGCCACATAAACGATCTGGGGTCTTGACTGCTTCAGCCTCTAGAGGGTGCAATCTTTATCCGATTTGGCTGAAATTTTGCAAGGAATGTTTTGTTATGACTTCCAACAACTAAGCTTTGTATGGTTCAAATCGGTTCATAACCTGATATAGCTGCCATAGAAACCGATCTGGGATCTTTACTTCTTGAGCCTCTAGAGGTTGCAATTATTACCCGATTTTGCCGAAATTTCGTACAACGACTTCCCTCATGGCCTTCATTGTACGTGCCAATTACGGTCTATTGCCTGATACAGCTCCCATATAAACCGATCTCCCTATTTTATTTCTGGAGCCCCTAAGGGGAGCAATTCTTATCCGATTTGGCTGAAATTTTGCAAGAAGTGTTTTGTTATGACTTTTAACAACTATGCCAAATATGGTTTTAATTGGTCCATAACATGATATAGCTGCCATATAAACCGATCTAAGATCTTGAGTTCTTGAGCCTCCAGAGATCGCAACTATTATCCGATTTGGCTGAAATTTAGTACAACGACTTCCCTCATGACCTTCAATATACGTGTCCATTATGGTCTGAATCGGTCTATAGCCTGATACAGCAGCCATGTAAACCGATCTCCCTATTTTACTTCTTGAGCCCCTAAAGGGAGCAATTTTAACTCGAATTGGCTGAAATTTTACACAACGACTTCTTCTTTTGTAGTATTAGTCTTTCACAAGGGAAAGGTTAGTTTTAGTACTCTTTCCCAAGGAGGAGGGTAGTTTTAGTACACTTTCCCAAAGCAAAGGGTTTTTTGGTACCTATTCCTAAAGGAAACGGTAGTTTCAGTACCCTTTCCCAAAGGAAAGGTTAGTTTTAGTACACTTTCCCAAAGGAAAGGATAGTTTAAGTACCCTTTCCCAAAAGAAAGGTTGGTTTTAGTACCCTTTCCCAAAGGAGAGTGTAGTTTTAGTACCCTTTTTCAAAGGAAAGGGTAGTTTTGGTACCCTTTCCCAAAGTTTTGGTACGCTTTCCCAAAGGAAAAGGGTAGTTTTAGTACTCTTTCCCAAAGGAAAAAAATAGATTGAGTACCCTTTCCCAAAGAAAAGGGTAGTTTTAGCACCCTTTCCCAATGGAAAAAAATAGATTAAGTACTCTTTCCCAAAGGAAAAAAATAGCTTGAGTACCCTTTCCCAAAGGAAAAGGTAGTTTTAGTAACCTTTGCCAAAGGGTACTAAATAATCAATAACGGTTTGGTACAAAAACCAATAACAGTTTGGTGCTAAAAGCGATAACAAATTGGTATTAAAACAATACCAGTTCGGTAATAAGATTAGTACCAAACGGTACTAATAATTTTATATTTCTTCCGGTATTGTTTTTGTTCCATACGGTGTTGCTTCACTATCAATACCGGATGGTACTGAAATTAGCATGTTTGGTATCAACTTTTCTCTGGGTGTAGTTTTAGTACCCTTATCCAAGAGAAGCGGTAGTTTTATTACCCTTTCCTAACGAAAATTGTAGTTTTAGTACACTTTTCTAAGAGAAAGCGTAGTTTTAGTATCCTTTTCTCAGGGAAAGGGTAGTTTTAGTACCCCTTCCTAAGGGAAAGGGTAGATTTAGTACCCTCTCCTAAGGGAAAGAGTAGTTTTTGCACCCTTTCCTGTGGGAAGGGGTAGTTTTAGCACCTTTTCCTAAGGGAAAGAAAGGGATAGGTTTAGTATCCTTTCCCAAAGGAAAGGATAGTTTTGGTACCCTCTCTTAAGGGAAATGAAAGGCTGTTTAAAAAACTATTCCTTAGGGTAAGGAAAGTCTAGTTTTAGTACTCCCTCCTTAGGGAAAGAAAATAATTCCTTTGGGAAAGAGTACTAAAACTAAAGTGGAAAAAATATGTGGAAGTAATCTATTTTCCAGAATCCATTCACTTTAGCTCTATATTAACACCAGTGAATTAAGTTGAGGCTTTTCGTAGGCGGCTTGGCCAAAATCTTGTTTGGATACGTTCGTTTCGCCGACTCAAAAATTTTAAACGGGGGTTTTATTTTATCGATCGTTATTCTGTTCTGCCACACGGGTAAAATAACAAAACCATTTTTGATGCTGGCAGCAGTACCTCGCACCCGACCTCAAGTGTCGTCTTAGGTATCCGATCGTAAGCCTCTTCCCTTTCTTCCAGGTTTCCTATCGTAACCTCGATTATACCGCGATGCTATAAGCTGCTCCCATCCTCAATCCTCACATTTAATCCGCATGTCAATGGGTTGGATATCGAGAATAGTCTCCAGTGCCCTAGTGGGCGTGGTACTCATCGCTCCGCCTATGTCAACACAACATGAACTTTTTGCTGATGAAAATTTGAATTTTCATTATTAGGCCAGAAATTCATATAGCTGCCCTCATTGCTGTCAATTCTAGTTCAACAGATGTACAAGTGTGAACTTGGTTACACTTCGTGGCAGCTACTCTGTAAATACACCCAGAGAAAAATTTAAACCAAGCGTGCTCATTTCAGCACCAAACGGTAAAAAACAAACACCGTATGGTATCAAACCAATACCGCATAAAATGGATAATATAAAAAACAAGTAAAAGGGTACTAAGTTCAGCCGTGTTGTATCTTATATATCCTCCACCATGGGTGGATTTTGTCAGTTTCTTTGACCGGTATCTCTTTATAGGCAAACAAAGGATATTGGATAAGAATTGCAATGCTATTGGAGCTATATCAGGTTCAAACTGATTTGAGCCATACTTGGCTTGGGTGTTGACGACCATAGTAGATGCCATTGTGCAAAATTTCAACGAAATCGGATAAGAATAGCGCCTTCTATGGGCTCAAGAAGTAAAGTCGGGAGATTGGTTCAAATGGGAGCTATATCATGTTATGGACCAATTCATAACATATTTGGGACGTATGTTAAAAATGGCCACTGTACAAAATTTCAGTCAAATCGGATAAGAATTACGCCCTCTTGAGGCTCAATACGCTCGAATCCTGGCAGGAACATCAGAAAATTTTTTTGCGATGGTTATCCCCTTCTAATGCTAGCAGCATTTATGAAGTACGTTGCGTTTTCTCCCCAAAGAGGTGTCGCTTTGCGGCACACCGTTCGGTGTCGGCTATAAAAAGAAGGCCCATCATCATTGAGCTTAAAATCGAATCGGACAGCACTCATTGATTTGTGAGAAGTTTGTCCCAGTTCCGTAATGGCATATTCAAGGGCAAATTTGCATTTGCAGAGGGTCAAGAAGTATAATCGGTAGATCGGTTTATATGGGTTCATTAGGTTTTGAACCAATCCGGAACATACTTAAAACAGTTGTTGAAAATCAAAACTAAACACCCCGAGCAAAATTTCAGCCAAATCGGATAAGTATTGCGCCCTCTAGAGGCTTTAGAAGTCAAGATCCGTGATCCGTTTATATGGCAGCTACATAAAAACATGAATCGATGGGCCTATTTACAATCCCAACGGACCTACACTAATAGGAAGTGTTTGTGCAAAATTTCAAGCGCCTAGCTTTACTCATTTGAAAATTGGAGTGCTTTTCACAGACGGACAGAAAGGGCTTAAAATGTGATGGCGACCAATATTTCGATACAAACCAATGACAATGTTAGTATTCTCGTACCTCTATCCTAGGGTGGAGGGTATACAAATAATGTTACACCGTGACCAAGTACAATTCTTTGCATTCGGCAATTGATTTCATATCCATTGACTCCTACAATTGATTTTCTTATTAATACACCAACACAGCATCGTTTACCACACACTTGACTTTTTCCAGTTTTTGATATGGACAACTTCCTTAGAGTGCATATTATCTCCATTCATACCGCTTTCGAGTATTTAAACAAGTGTTTACCCACACAAATCGTAATAAAATTTAATAGCCTTCTTCGTCTGGTATTAAATTGATAACAAATGGTATTAAAAATGTTTGCCAATACTGCGGATAAAAAAATACCAGATGGTATTGACAAAATACCGTCGATTTTCTGTGGATGTTTATTACATATGTTCTTCTTAGCAAATGTACGAATTTTTGTTGGACATTTTGTCGTTTTTCTAGGACCAACTTGCCTAGGTTAGTTTAATCTGTAATTTTATTTCATTTCAAACAGAAATACGAATTCTATCACCCTTTATTAGTAATAGAAGAAAACTCGTTAGTAGAGAGAAATTCATAACACTGAAGACATTGCTACATATTTGCACATTTCCCCTCCTCCATATCATGGAACAAAGGCTCACGCACAAGTTTTCTCAGTAAACACTCTCGCAGTGAAACAATACATGTATTCACGTATATACAAGCATACATACATACGTATGTATGTAAGTTTACATAAATACATCAAACCAACAGTTCAACTCATACACATACACAAAATGAAATCAGCTGTTATTCAAGCCGCTATTTGTTTTTTTGTGTTTTTTTTGTTTTCTTTCAATTTAGAAACATTCCACCATCAAAGAAAACTGAGAAAATAGGACATTTGTTCTCTTTTATGCTCTGCTCTGCTACATACTCATTACAATAAAAAAAAAAACTTGTTTTTGTTTTTCTTTTTCTATAGAAATACATACATGCGAGACATACAATGAATTTTTCCACAAAAGAAGAAAAAATCATAAATGCTAGAACAAGAAATGTTTTTGTTCTGCTTCTTGGAAAAAATGCTTTCACTTAAAAGTATTTGCTAGCAATTTTTAAATGTTGATGTTTCTGGCTGTTGTTCTTGGTGTTTTTGTTGTTCCTGTTGTTTATGTAAGTGAAAGTCAAGGTTTCATTTTAATTCTCTTTTTGTTTTACACCCATCACTGAAAAATCACCAACAAGACCAAGTGCTTACACTGAGATTTGTTTTGATTACTTAAGTTTGGGGGATTTGTGTTTGTTTGGGTTTATGTTAGTGGGTGGTGAATTGGTGGTTTGGTTGATGAATTAGGGAGATTCATTTGTAGGTCCGTGTTTTTTGTTGTTGTTGCTTATTGGGGTTTCCAGATAAATTGTTTTGTGGCTTTGTTGTAGTTATTGAATTTTCGTGGTATACCATAGCACAGTGGCGAAAAAGTGGTAATTAGTTTCATAACTTTTTACTATTGACAACTTTCTAGCTTCAATAATAGTAATTTTTTAAACGATTGAATTAATTAACAAATTTTTGTAGCAAAATGTATTTAAAAATATATAAAAACAAGTAAAAACATGCTAACTTCGGCCGGGCCGAATCTTGGGGACCCATCACCAAAATTTATACAAAATAAATTTAGTTGAGGGGCATAATTTGTTCTACATACCAAACTTCTATCAAATCAGCAAAAATTATAGCTTCTGGGAACCGAACAAGGATGATCGAGAGGCTGGTTTACATGGAAGCTATATTAGGTTATAGACTGATTTGAACCGCCAAATCGGACAAAAATAGAGGCTTGTAGGGACTTAAGAAGTCAAATCGTGAGATCGGTTTATAGGGGAGCTATATAAGGTTATAGACCGATTCGGACCGTACTTAACACAGTTGTTGGAAGTCATAACCGAACACTACATGGAAAATTTCAGCCAAATCGGACAACAAATTGCGGCTTCCAGGGGCTTAAGAATTCAAATCAGGAAATCGGTTTAAATGGGAGCTATATCAGGTTATGGACCGATTTGGACCGCATTTAGCAAAATTTTTGGAAGTCGTAAAAGAACACCCCATGCAAAGTTTCAGCCAAATCGGACAAAAATTGTGACTTGTAAAGGCTCAAAAAGTCAAATCGCGAAATCGGTTTATATGGGAGCTATTTCAGGTTATAGACCGATTTGGACCGTATTTTGCACAGTGGTTGAAAGCCATAACAGAACACTATCTGCAAATTTTCAGCCAATTCGGACAAAAATTGCGGTTTGTAAGGGCTCAATCGGGAGATCGGTTTATATGGGAGCTATATTAGGTTCTTGACCGATTTAAACCGAACTAAGCATAGTTGTTGAAAGTCATAACAGAATACTACATGCAAAATTTCAGCTAAATCGGACAAAAATTGAGGCTTGTAAAGCCTCAAGAAGTCTAATCGGGAGAACGGTTTTTGTGGGAGCTGTATCAGGTTATAGACCGATTTGGACCGTACTAAGCACAGTTGTTGGAATTCATAATAGAACACTGCATGCAAAATTTCAGCCGAATCGGCCATAAACTTTGGCTCCAGAGCCTCAAGAAGTCAAAGCGGGAGATCGGTCAGGTTATAGACCGATTTGGACCGTACTTCGGACAGTTATTTAAAGTTATAGAGTACACTACGTGCAAAATTTCAGCGAAATCGGAAAAAATTTGCGCCTTCCAGAGGCTCAAGAAGTCAAATCGGGAGATCGGTTTATAGGGGAGCTATTTCTAAATCTGAATCAATATGACCTATTTGCCATCCCCAACGACCTACATCAACATTTAGTATCTGTGCAAAGATACGCGTTTGACCGCTATCGTGATTTCGACAGACGAACGTCGAGACGATCAAGAATATATATACAATATGGGGTCCTAGACGAATATTTCAAGGTGTTACAAACGGAATGACTAGATTAGTGTACCCCCATCCCATGGTGGTGGGTATACAAAATCTTTTTGAAAACTGTAGCTTAATTTTTGAAGGCTGTAGCGTGATTTTTGAAGCATGTGATGATGAATGGATGATTACAACAGACGCACGGACGGACATATGGCCAGACACACGGACATAATAAAATCATCTTAGAATTTTACGACGACCACAAATATATATATATACTTTGTCGAAAATTAATATTTCGATCTGTTGGAATGACTAAATTAGTATACCCCCATCCTATGGTGGTGGGTATAAAACAAAATTGGAAAATTTTTTTATATAGCTTGCAGTTTTTACGACGCACAGTGGCACAATAGCAAAAACCATAACTTTCGAAACAATTAAGTTAACTGAATGAGTTAAACACCTAAACACCTACGCCTTGTAGGTGCTTAGTTATAGCCAGAAATCAGAATTTGTGGAAAATTGATAAATAAGTGAATTTAAAAAAAAAAAACATTTTTGTAAGTTTAAAATTTTTTGGCTTTTTTTGAAGCTTTAATATTAAAATTATTAACTAAAAAATAAAAGAAATATTTTTTTTCAACTTTCTGTTAAATTTTCATTTGAATTCATATATAAATCTATGCCTAAATTACTAATAATTTCTTCATTATAATTTTTTTAAACTTTTTTTGACTTCACATGCCACTTTGAAGAAATAAGTGGATCGGAAGATGCTGCCAAAATGTCCTCATTTGCCTCCCCGTGATGCTTTAAACGTATTCTGTAATCTATATTTTCTAAAGAATTTGTTTAGAGCCTCCTGTGCTTCTTCAGAAAGCTCTCCAATTGGCAACGACTGATAGTCAATTTCATCTTTGCCAGGTGCCAATATTTTATGGACTGTTGGCATCAATATCTTCTGTGGACACTTTTCCGCTAAAAGTGTTGCAGTTTTTGATGCATATACTTCTCTTTCCTTGCAGTTTAAGACATTTAAAATAGTTGCTAATCTTTTTACGATTACGATAATTATTTTCAAAAAATCTCCTAGAAGTATTTCCATCGTTTGAGTTTCCGTAGCCGTACTTGGGATAGTCTACTTTTATTTGGTTGCCCAAAAAGTAATTGCGGATTTTTCCTATAGTCGGCGTTGACAAATTTTTTCACAGCTTGTGACTCTGTAATTGCATCCTTTCTTCCGTCAGTTATCAGCTGTTACTTTTAGCTTGCTTTAGAAAAAAAGTGTAAAAAAGTACATTTGATTAAAATTTATTCTAAGTTTTATTAAAAATGCATTTACTTTCTTTTAAAAAATCCGCAATTACTTTTTGGGCATCCCAATAGTTCAAGTTGTTTAAAAAAATGCTGTATTTGCTTCTTTCTGATATTTTCTTTATCCTTACATACATCATACATACATCAATTTCATCGAAATTTTCTACCTTTTGTGGTAGGGTATACGCCAATTTTGGCAAGTACTCCATGCACCGGATCATCGCAAGCAAAGGTGACATTCCATATTCGAAGTTTTCGTTGTTTGTAGAATAGCTCAATTTACAGAAGTTCTTCTGACTTTTTTTTACAAATTGGACATGACAATGTCCACAATGACAATTTCATCAACCATGCTCAGTTGGAACTCGTAGTTGCGTTCAATATATTTCCCTTCTCCAATGTTCAACACTGTGGGCTTAATCTAGCTAATTTGTTGTTCAATATTCTTCACCGTTGCACTTGTGAGTTTTCCAGATTTCTTTGCAAATTGAAACATTATTGGTTGGCAATAATGCACGGATGAAGGACGTGGCTTTTTCTGGTGAAGGGAAACGTTAGATACTAGCCGTAAAGGAACAACAGGTGTCATAAACGTATTTGCATCCGATATTGTTTCGTGGGAAGATGTCCTTTGCTTATAAATGCTTTGTCCTGATGTTCCATCGCCATTCCTTTTACTGATCAATGTAAGTTTTTTGGGAAGAGTCGCCACCTCATTTTCAGGAAGACTATTAGCCTTCCATAAGATTCTGCAGGCTGGTTTCTCATAGACTTCCGTATGAAGTGGTCGTGAATTCAATTTTGTTCGCGTTATATCCCTGTATGTGGATAAAATGTCAACCCCGTGTTGGATTGACGATGTCCTTAGTATGTCAAATTTGTCTTTGGAAAGTTCTAGGTCCATAAACAAGGCCAAGGCTTCTTCCGAACTATACTTCTTAATGGGTGTGCTTGGAAGCGTGGGAATGCTTTCTCTAATCCTTTTTAAACAGAATTTGAGCTTGCATCAGCAACAGATTTTGTAATCTGCGATCTAACTTTTTGTTTGTCCTTTGCATATTTGATAGACAGCGCTTGCGATAATTTCGGCGTTCTCAATTTATTGGTGGCTTGTGTAAACTGAATAACGCTCCATACTTGTTTTTGGTCTTCCTTTTGCTTTTCCGGTTGATGTAGTGGGTATCTCTTCTTTCAAAGTATCGAAGAAGGTGACCTCCTTAAGCCAGTCCTGATACATGATTCACTGAATAAGTTTAAGCCAAGCGTTCAGCCGACATACAATTTTTTTAATTATTGGCAGTATCTGGCATTGAGGATGTCAACTCGTTCTCTTTTTTCATTCATTTTTTGTCCTCGTTCTCTTTTTTTTTTGTCTCCTATTTGATGGCATTTTAAATCGGTGGATTTGACATCCTCAATGATGTTCATGGGGCCTATCCACTTTATGTTTTCGCAAGTGACCTAACCTTCTATTAGTGAATCCTGGTCCTCATAGTTTGCGTTGAATCCTTCACTGGTTTGAAGGACATTGAACAATGTCTTGTACTTATTAGACCACTCAATGTCCGTGCCGAATTTGGTCCAAATCGGACCATATTTCGATAAGGTTGTTATGAGGACATAAAATATGAATTTTTCACCGGATTATGACGCAACGCCTTTTTACTTGTTATATTTAGTAGTTATTTATTTCTTTTATAACATTTGTCCAACGACATGATTTTTGAAAGTTAAAATTCTGAAATAATCGTTTCCTATTAAATACTCACTAATATTGTCAACATATTATTTTCCCAGAATTTTACTTTTAATTTTCTGGGGAAAGTTGTTTTCATATTCAAAAAACTTTTTTTTTCCCCAACTGTAGTGTTACCATTTCTAAAGACTGTTTTTCCCATACCATGATAGCTCGTGATTTGTTGTTTTCCTTCTGTGAACATTAAGAGAGGAGTGTAGTGCGATGACATCGTCTCCCTCACAAAATAAAATTGGTAGATTGCGGTGTTTTTGTGTGTTTAAGTGTGTGGGTGTATAATTAATGGGATTTTGATACAAAGTTAAATTTTCTTTTAATGGCAAGGCAAAGTCGTTATTACGTTGTAAGTTGGTATTTTGCAAACACAGCATAAAGTTCCAAGTGTTGGTCACAACAATAGGCGGGCATTACAAGTATTGAGATGTGATTTTTTTTCTGGTAATTTTGTACAACGCAATTCTTAAGGATTGGTGAATGGGTGGCAGTCAAAGGGGAGAGGGAGGAAAAGAACGGTGTTGGGAAGGTGATTGAAAAATTGTTGCAGCGTGTTAAATTCTTTACATTTTGTTTTGCTTTTGCTGATTAGTTCTTTGCATTTAATTTCAAGGTGTGAAAGTTTTATGGATTCCAAGGACTGACGTCAATTATAGGAATCTTGTGCGATACTAGTTTTTGTTTTGTTCGGCATAAATGTTGAACGGATTTGCTTTAGACTTTAATACACTTGTCAGGTGGGTGTAGGCTATTATATAGTCTGTCCTGATTTACATGTTATATCCATAACAGAAGGATGGGGGTAAATTCCGAGGCTTGTATCACTCGATATAGCTTAAATGTGGTAATGTAAGCTGTGTTAGATCCCCCAATATTAGAGCCGAGTATGGTGCCGACATTCGAGCGGGATATGTTCGAGATCTGATAAAACAATGATATAGACCAAACATCCGAATTAACTTTTGGGTTCACAAATGGTGCTCTTTTTCACCAGATTCTAACGAAATTTGGTAAATTTGTATATATCCTAGTTGGCGGGTAGCCGAAGTTAGGCCCGCCAAGCTTAATGCCTTTTTACTTGTTTTTAAATATGCCAAAATAAATAATAAATCTTTGATGCATTAGAATATTATCTTTATCATAAAATTTCATACGACTAATCCTCATTCTTTTTTAATATCGCAATGTCGTACTGCTATGCCTTTTTTCTTATGCTCACATCTAGAAATCTACAAATGTGAACATCTTAATCATTTTTATATAAAGAAATCCAATATAATCCCTTCAATGATGTGATTCTCATTTCCTGCTAATTGATCTCTTATTTGTGTACACATTTCACACAAACTCTTACACACACAAAAACCGCTATAAGTAGTCCTGGCCCTTTCTTTCTTTTTCTCTGCTTTAGCTAATGTCCTCAACCTCCCACATCCGCATTGGCCATTTAGAGGTCGGCACTTTAGTTTACACATCTGTGTCATTATCAACATAAACATTGAATGTGGGCATTCATAGCTGTGTCCATTTCCTTGAAATGGATGCCTTTCAGCCAGTGTGAATTCAATTCATTTGCCATTCTCTACGTCTTGCTCATATGTGAGGGGGCCGTTAGAGAGAGAGAGAGAGCACTTATACAAGTATGAGTGAGTGAGGGTACATTTACCTTCTTACAACAGTGTACTTTACCAGTCATTAATGAAAAGTTGCTTTGCTTGGCCTATGCGTGTGTGTGTGTGTGTGTGTGTCTGAATATGTGTGTTAGTATGGCATTAACCCATGTCAATCATTGTCAGTGTCATCATGAGGTTGCACTTGGTTTGACCACACGTTCACTAGCACGCACTCATAAAGGTTGGCGTAGAACGTGTGTGGGATTTGGCATTGAGTTTGCCTTCAAACTTTCATTTGGCATTATCAGCATTTCCCGTTTGCTTTTAATGGCATAATATTTAATGTCTTTATTTTGTTGTTGCTCATTTGCGGGCAGGATTATGTGGACTTAGTGTGTCTGTCTCTGTTATATGCTTAGTTTCAAATGTTTCAACAGAACTTATTTTAGGATTTTTTCTTCTCCTTTTTTCTGGTATTTTGTTTCGTTTATTTTAAGCACACCTGAGAGGTGAAAATACAATTGAAGTACATATATTACTGTTGTTTATAGCTAATAGGTGTTATATTTTTAGAAACTGTCAGACAGACATGACAGAGACAGGACAGAGACAAGCCAAAGACAAGACAGAGACAAGAGAGAGACGAGACAGAGACAAGGAAGGCACAAGACAGACAAGAAAGAGGCAAGGCAGACACAAGACAGGGATAAGACATAAAATATAGAGATGAGGCAGATACCAGAATGGGATGAAGCAGAGACAAGACGGGGCCAAGACAGAGACAAGGCAGAGACAAGACAGAGATAATAAAGATACAAGGCAGAGACAAAGAAGACACAAGACATACAAAGGCAGAGAAAAGACCGAGACAAGGCTGACATAAGATAAGGACCAGACAGAGAACGACAGAGACAAGGCAGACACACGACAGAGACAAGACTGTTATAAGGCAGAGACAAGGAAGACAAGTCAGAGACATGAGAGTGACAATGCCGACACAAGGTAGAGAGTAGACAGAGATAAGCAGAGGGGCGCAGAAACAAGACATTGACCAGACGGAGACCAGACAGAGACGAGACAGAGACGAGACAGAGAAGAGACAAAGACGAGACAGATACGAGACGAGACAGAGGCGAGACGGAAACGAGACAGTGATAAGACAGAGACGAGACAGAGACGAGACAGAGGCGAGACAGAGACGAGACAGAGACGAGACAGAGACGAGACAGAGACGAGACAGAGACGAGACAGAGACGAGACAGAGACGAGACAGAGACGAGACAGAGACAAGACAGAGACGGGACAAAGACGAGACAGAGACGAGACAGAGACGAGACAGTGACACGACAGAGACGAGACAGTGACGAGACAGTGATAAGGCAGAGATAAGACAGAGACAAGGCAGATACTAGGCAGAGACAAGGCAGAACCAAGGCTGAAGCAAGGCAGAGACAAGGCAGAGGCAAGACATAGATAAGGCAGAGACACGACAAAAACAAGACAGAGACAAGACAGAGATAAGGCAGAGATAAGACAGAGACAAGGCAGATACTAGGCAGAGACAAAACAGAGAGTAGACAAAGACAAGACAGAGATAAAGCACAGACAAGACTGATACAAGGCAGATACGAGACAGAGACAAGGAAGACACAAGACAGAAACAAGGAAGACACAAGACGGAGTCAAGGTAAACACAAGACGGAGACAAGGTTGACACAATACAGAGGCAAGACAGTGACAAAACAGAGACTAGCAGAGACGAGACAGAGACAAGACAAACACAAGGCAGAGAGAAGACAAAGAGAAGGCAGCGACAAGTCATAGACAAGGCAGAGAGAAGACAGAGACACGACAGAGACGAGACAGAGACGAGATAGAGACGAGACAGAGACACGACAAAGACGAGACAGAGAAAAGACAAGACAGACGAGACAGAGACGAGATAGAGACGAGACAAAGGCGAGACCAAGGCGAGACAGAGACACGACAAAGACGAGACAGAGACGAGACAGAGAAAAGATCAGACAGAGATAAGGTAGAAAGAAAACAGAGATCAGACAGAGAGAAGACAGAACAATATAGAGAGAAGACAGAACAAGATAGAGAGAAGACAGAACAAGATAGAGAGAAGACAGAGAGAAGACCGAGACAAGATAGGGAAAAGACAGAGACAAGACAAAGATAAGACAGAGACAACACAGAGACAAGGCAGAGACAAGGCAGAGACAAGGCCGAGACAAGGCAGAAACAAGGCTGAGACAAGACAGTGATAAGGCAGATACCAGGCAGACACAAGGCAGAACCAAGGCTGAAGCAAGGCAGAAACAAGACAGAGACAGGGCAGAAACAATGAAGACACAAGACTGAGATAAAAACAGAGAGTAGACAGAGACGAGACAGAGATAAGGAAGACGTAAGATATAGACAATACAGTGGCAAGGAAGACACAAGGCAGAGACAAAACAGAGAGAAGACAGAGGCAAGACAGAGATAAGACAGAACAAGGCAGAGACAAGACAGAACAAGGCAGAGAAAAGATGGAGAGAAAACAGATACAAGACAGAGACAAGGCAGAGACAAGACATAGATAAGTCAGAGACACGACAAAAACAAGACAGAGACAATACAGAGATAAGGCAGAGATAAGACAGAGACAAGGCAGAGAGACGGAGACAAGACAGATACTAGGCAGAGACTAGGCAGAGACAAAACAGAGAGTAGACAAAGACAAGACATAGATAAAGCAGAGACAAGACTGATACAAGGCAGATACGAGACAGAGACAAGGAAGACACAAGATAGAGACAAGGAAGACACAAGACAGAGACAAGGAAAAGACAAGACGGAGTCAAGGTAAACACAAGACGGAGACAAGGTAGACACAGAGGCAAGACAGTGACAAAACAGAGACAAGCAGAGACGAGACAGAGACAAGACAGACACAAGGCAGAGAGAAGACAAAGAGAAGGCAGCGACAACTCATAGACAAGGCAGAAAGAAGACAGAGACACGACAGAGACGAGAAAGAGACGAGACAGAGACACGAGAAAGACGAGACAGAGAAAAGACAAGACAGACGAGACAGAGACACGACAAAGACGAGTCAGAGAAAAGACAAGACAGAGAAAAGACAAGACAGACGAGACAGAGACGAGACAGAGAAGAGATCAGACAGAGATAAGGTAGAAAGAAACAGAGATCAGACAGAGAGAAGACAGAACAAGACAGAGAGAAGACAGAACCAGAAAGAGAGAAGACAGAAAAATATAGAGAGAAGACAGAACAAGATAGAGAGAAGACCGAGACTAGATAGGGAAAAGACAGAGATAAGACAGAGAAAAAAACAGTCCATGGTTTCCGTTAAAAATTTGCCTTTATTAACTTCGTTGATATCAGAATTATTATACAACAACGAAATCAAGAATTGGCTGCGGTTGCTATTGTCTCAAGTAGTCATATCGGAGAATCAGTATTTAACCATTTTGGATCATACTTGGTATGAACACTGGAGTCATAGCAGAAGTATTTGTGCTAAATTAGATGAAAATTGAGGCGTTTAGGGGCTCAAAAAGTCAAATCCGGGAATTTGTTTATATGGGGGTACAACTGCAACAACACATATATATGAATCTCCACATTTAAGCTCTTGAGCCTTTAAAACGTTTCGAATAGCTAAGATTACCAACCTCTGGATCCCTTCAATAGGCACTCGAACCATCTAAAGAAGCTCTTTCCATTCCTCTCTATTTTTTCTTAAATGATATACATTTTCCCTTTTTTTTTGTCAACCCACTGTGCGTAACCGAATTTCAGCTTTCTAACTATTTTTAATACTCCAACTTCATTACATATAACTTTTCCCGTCTTTACAGAAATCGAACTAAAGGAACGCCTTATAGCTTGCGTTAAAAAGGAGGTAAAACAACTCATGGAGGAGGCTGTCACCAAGAAATACATACACGAAGAAAGCAGTTCGATTACCTCGCTATGCGGTGCTGTGGAGGCCTGTCTCAGTCATGGTCTACGACGGCGTGCTCTTGGTCTCTTTAAAACATCTTCCACCACAGCTTTAATACAGAAAATCGCCAAGGCTTGCCCTGAGGCAGATTATGTGAGTCGTCGTCTCTTGGAAATTGAGGTGGCCATTGAGAGTTCGACGGTGGCAGGGAAAAGATCCTGTTCGAGCAGTGATAGCATTATAAAACCTAAACTTCTGAGCAAAGGTAGCAGTAGTTCGGTGACAACGATAAATACCGTTTCCACAGGTTCACCCCCCAATGGACCGGTTATCAAGTGAGTATTGGGAAAAAATAGATTTTTTTTTGTTACTAAACTCATTGTCTTAATTAGGTACCTGTGGATACGGGTGGCTTTATATGAGAAACGCTTATCGAAAATAATCGAGCATTTGGTTAGCAATGCCAATAATTACTATGATCGTGATGCGCTGGTCGCCGATCCTGATTATGGTTCTATACTGAGTTCATTGCTGGTTGGACCATGTGCTTTGGAATTTACGCGAGCCAAAACCGATCATTATTGGTCAGATCCGCCGGCTGATGAATTGGTAAGCTTATAGGAAAAGATTACTGGAAAAGATTTTTTGTTATGATTTTGAGTCAAGGATGCAAAAGTTGAATATAAGGATTTAAGTAGGGCTTAAATTTATGTAACTGGCACAACCTACTGCACAAAAGAAAGTCCAATTTTTTCTTATTCCAATAATTTCGTCTTAACAACACCCAAAATCAAAAGTGGACCGATAAGGACAATATGGGTATCAAATGAACAGTATGCGGGAGTAGATAACGAATCTAGTGCACAAAAACGCCCAAAATGGACAGATTAGCAAATCACGGATATATGGGACTCGGTTTGTTGTTCTGTACAGACTAAAGGACGGCAGACCCGATTTTCTCGAAATGTTGGCATATTGCGTGGGTTGGTCTGGTAGGAATCATAGGCTATATAATTTTTCGGTATCCGAGGGGGGACGGACCCTCCCCATTAAGCCAAAAACATAACCCAAAATCAAAAGTGATCCGATCGGGACAATTAGGGTATCAAATGAAAGGTATTAGAGATCAATAAACTAATATGTTATTAAAATTTGGGTCCAAGTACCCAGCGGGCCCCCACCAACCCCAAAAACTCCTCTAAACAGATATATTTGAAGTTCATGTAAATATGGGACTCAAATAAAAAGTATAAGACAGTAAATAACAAATATGGCATAACACATTAGGTCCAAGTAATGGGAGGTCGCCCACCCCCAAATACCCCCAAATGGGCATATTAGCCGACCATGACTATATGGGACTTAAATGAACATTAATTTGCGTTCAAGTCTAGGCGGCGCTTTTCCTTCTAATGATACGTCAAATGGGTTATTTGACCCATTATGACAATATGGGACTCAAATGAAAGGTATTTGAGAGTAGAAATTTGATATCCAATTTTGGAGCCAATTGTTTTGGGAACGCCCTAAAGCACCACCTAAACTGAACTTCATTTCCTTTGGGAATAAAGAACGAATTTGATATCTATTTTTAGTGCATAGTGCCGGTGGCCGCCCCAGCCCCAAAACACCCTCCAAACGGCCCTGTTACCGGCCATGGCAATATAGGGCTCAAATTAAAGGGATTTGGAAGTGCAGCACGAATTTTATATCCATATTTGAGTCGAAATGTCTGATGTGCCATCCCTCCCCTAATGAGAACATTACACTAAGGAAGAACATTACCACCAGGAACCGGAAAGGGGCAAATTCTCACACATCAATGAGTGTTTTCCGATTCAAGTTTAAACTCAATGATAAGGGACCTTTATTTATAGCCGAGTCCGAACGGCGTCCCGCAGTGCGACAACTCTTGGGGGAAATTCTTTAAATGACCATGCATGGCACTGTTCCTCGCAAATGTCGTCAACATTAAGAGGGATAAACACCGCTTTGTCCGATGTTCTCGCCAGGATTCGAACAATATACCATGCTCAAATTTCCATTCTTTAAGTGAAGTAAGAATCTTTACCTATAAAATTTTGTTTTTGTCTTCCATTATAAAGTTAGGAATGTATTATAATAACATCTAAGAAAAAATCCTTCATAATCAAGAAAAAAATTTTTTCTCATTAAAGCAAAAAACCTTTTCCTAGTTTGAATCTAGCTTTTCCAAAGTTCTTTACTTTACATCCCTTTGGTTTTCTACAGGTTCAAAGACATCGCATTAGTTCTGGTAATCGCACCCCACCCACCTGTCATCGACCCATAATTAATTTTAAGCGCAGTTTGCACACCAGTTCAGAGGATACCAGCAGTGGTTCCTTTAAGGCCAGCTCTCCAGCCAGTGTTGCCAAAGATTATGTGGAGTCATTGCATCAAAATTCTCGCACCACCCTATTGTATGGCAAGAATAATGTTTTGGTTTTGCCTGTAAGTATGGCCAAGAGAACTCCTAAAAGTAGGCTTTAATTTTGTGCTCTCTCTTATATGCCTAAACAGAAAGATGTCAGCGAGCCTATGCCTGGCTATTTAAGTCTTCATCAGAATGTGCAATCACTAACCATTAAATGGACACCCAATCAATTAATGAATGGCTACACTGACAATGATGGCCAGGATCTCAGCTCATACTGGACCTATGCCCTTAACATAAATGTGGATGAAATTGTCTATGTTCATTGCCATCAAAATCGTGGTGAAGATACGGGAGGCACAGTTATCCTAGTGGGTCAAGATGGGGTTCAACGTCCACCCATACATTTTCCCGAAGGTGGCCATATGCAATCGTTTTTGAGTTGCCTGGAGACTGGATTGCTGCCCCATGGCCAATTGGATCCGCCATTGTGGTCGCAAAGAGGTATTGGCAAAATGTTCCCTTGGCCCAAGAGTGTACGGCGACGCATTTTGCCCTCGGTTATGGAGTCGGCTGATGAAACACCCATCGATTATGTCTTCCGAGTTGTTAGTAAAAGTCAACATGAAGAATTTTGTGAGTGAACCAGCATTTTTTTTTTTGAGATCTTAAACTAATTTTTCTATTCTTCTAGTGGCTACTCATCCCATTTTGGAGCTGGGACGCACCAGCCCCAGACGCAAGCATTTAGGCAGCTGTTCCACTACGGGTAGTAGTGGTTGTTCTAGTAAAAGTTTATCCATGGAACAGAGCATAAATGTAGACCCACCTTTGGTATGGCATGGATTTTATGTAACTGGGATTTCTTATCTGCAGCTAATGCTTTTAATTTTTGTTTTCAGATTCAAGCTAGCCAAACGGCTAGCATAGAATTGGTCTGTTCCACCATGAGACGACAAATCATATCGAGAGCATTTTATGGATGGTTGGCCTATTGCCGCCATTTGTCAACGGTTAGAACGCATTTGTCTGGCTTGGTTAATGGAAGAATAACACCAGATTGTAAGTACTTGATAAAGCCAAATAAAATTTATATAGACCTTCAAAGAAATATGTAAGGAAAGACAAAATTCGGGCCGAGCCGACTATATAATATAATACTATACACCACAGAGTCTATTGCAAATGCAAATTTTGACCATGGACATTCCACTAAGGAACGGAGCCAAACTTCTCACAGTGCAGTCCGATTCAAGTTTTTAAGCTCAATAATAAGGGGGCTTCTTTTTTTAAAGCCGAGTCCGAACGGCGTGCCACAGTGCGACATCTCTTTGGAGAGAAGTTTTACATGACATAGTACCTCACAAATATTGCCAGCATTAGGAGGGGAAAACCACCGCTGAAAATATTTTTCTATGGTTTCGCCAGGATTCGAACCCAAACGTTCAGCGTCATAGGCGGACATTACATTCAAGTAAATACTTCATGTCATGTAGATCTAGTAGATCATCTTTTTCTTTGTCATGACTTCAAATTGCATATCCTGTGATATGAAACAGATCTCAGCATAAAATATCGTTTTCCGAACTGGCAGTCTCAACGAATTGCCGAGGGTACTGGGGTATTACCCATATCCCCTTCTCCACTCCACCTTAAAGGATTCGTTAATATCGAGTTCTCATTGCATAATCTTCCTGTTGGGAATGCATTACCTGAAGATCCTTTCTGAATGTGTCTGCAGTTGAAAGTAAGTCCTGCGGAACTGAGTTTTCCTCAGTTTTACTCTCCAAAATACTACCATTTTTTCACGCAACCAACGCGCAGATATACCTCTTAAATTGCTGAACGTCAATGTCGGTGTGAAAGATATTCGCCGGAAGAAGATTCCACATAAGAATGGTTCGGGCGAAACATAAATTTTCTAGGTAATGCATGGTTCGGTCGACTGGCTAATCCATTGCAAATGGGTGTGAGTTCCTGGCAAGTCTTGTATTGCTGCTGAACATCCTAACGTCAGGGATAAGAAGACGAATATCCCTGGAACACACGCCCTGAAAATAACGATAGAGCAAAACAACGCTACCCACATTCCGACGATGTTTAAGAGGAGCAATAGAGTTGGATACTCTACTGTCCCCAATCAACACCATCGCTCTCCGTTGAACCCGGTCACTTGACCAAGGATGATTTTGAAGCTCTTGCCCATATATGAGAGTTATATTCCATCCTCGGCCTGATGTAGGTAGTATAGATATTGAGAAGATCAGAAGTGGTGAAGAAAGCCCAAACACTTGAATGCTTCTTTCGACACTTCGAATACGTATTTTGACCAACGGACATCACATTGTATCTTCATGCCTAGAACATCAAAAACATCTAACTGCTCAATATCTATACCGTCGATAGATATCGACGATTGTAGGGAAGTCAGTGAATCGCTGGTGCGACAAGAAACAGCACTGCGTCATCTGTGCGTTAAAGTCTACTCTGTTCGTTCTACCCCACTCGGGAATGGCCAACAAATCCTGGGAGAGCGTTTCATCCATAATGTGCCTCCTGTCCACAATTTCTTGAGGACTGGGCCTGTGGTCGAATGAATATGAATGTCACAGACTACTGTCATCGGCAAATGAGTAGACTGGATTCGAAGTCTGACTTAATAGATCGTCAGTGAAAATAAGAACAAGTCATTGTTCAATTGTGTAAAACAAAATTTAGATCTTTTTAGTAGCTATACCTAAAAATACAACGATCTGAACCATATACGACACGGATGTCGAAAAGCCTAACATAAGTCTCTGTGTCAAATTTCAGTGAAATCGGATTATAAATGCGCCTTTTATTGGGCCAAGACTTTAAATCGAGGTATCGGTGTATAGGGCAGCTATATCCAAATCTATACCGACTTGGACCAAGTTGCAGATAAATGTCGAAGAGCATAACACAACTCATTGTCCCAAATTTCGTCGAAATCGCACAATAAATGCGCCTTTTATGGCCCCAAAAACTTAAATCGAGAGATCGGTCTATATGACAGCTATATCCAAATCTGGACCGATCTGGGCCAAATTGAAGAATGATGTCGAAAGTTTTAACACAACTCACTGTCTCAAATTTCGGCGACATCGGACAATAAATGTGGTTTTTATGGGCCTAAGACCCTAATCCGGCAGATCGGTCTATATGGCAGCTATATCCAAATCTCAACCGATCTGAGCCAAATTAAGGAAGGATGTCGAAGGCCCTAACACAACTCACTGTCCGGGGAAATTGCACAATAAATGCGCTTCTTATGGCCCCAAAATTTTAAATCGAGATATCGGTCTATACGGCAGCTTTATGCAAATCTGAACCGATCTGGGCCAAATTAAAGAAAGATGTCGAAGGGCCTAACACAACTCTCTGTCTAAAATTATAGCAAAATCGGATAATAAATGTGGCTTTTATGGGCCCAAGACCCTAAAGCGGAGGATCGGTCTATATGGCAGCTATATCCAAATCTGAACCGATCTGGGCCTAACTGAAGAAAGATGTCGAAGGGCCTAACACAACTCTCTGTCTAAAATTATAGCAAAATCGGATAATAAATGTGGCTTTTATGGGCCCAAGACCCTAAAGCGGAGGATCGATCTATATGGCAGCTATATCCAAATCTGAACCGATCTGGGCCTAATTGAAGAAATATGTCGAAGGGCTTAACACAACTCACTGTCCCAAATTTCAGCAAAATCGGATAATAAATGTGGCTTTTATGGGCCTAAGACCCTATATCGACGGATCGGTCTATATCGCAGCTATATCCAAATCTGGACCGATCTGGTCCCAATTTAAGAATGATGTCGAGAGTCTTAACACAACTCACTGTCCCAAATTTCAGCAAAATCGGATAATAAATGTGGCTTTTATGGGCCTAAGACCCTACATCGGCAGATCGGTCTATATGGCAGCTATATCCAAATCTGGACCGATCTGGGCCAAATTGAAGAAATATATGGAAGGGATTAACACAACTCACTGTCCCAAATTTCAGCAAAATTGGATATTAAATGTGGCTTTTATGGGCCTCTATTTTTAAAGACTGTAGTGTGATTTTAACGGACAGATGGACGGACGTGTCTAGATCGTCTAAGATTTTTACGCTGATCAAGAATATATTTATAGGGTCGGAAATGGATATTTCGATGTGTTGCAAACGGAATGACAAAATGAATATACCCCCATCTTTCGGTGGTGGGTACGAAAAGGGAAGGAGAAAGGACAGACCCTTGTGGCAAACCTGCGCTCAATATATACCTATCGGATGAGAACCCATCTAGAACAACTCGTATAGTGCAATCTCTCAGAAAGCTCGACATAAGTCGAACGAAGTTATTACCGACCAAAAGTAACAAGCTTTGATAAAATTTTATTGTGCCAGGCCCTATTAAATGCCTTGGGGATATCCAGAGCCACGACCTTACTCTTACCAAACTGTTGGATAGAGCGACTCTATCGTTCCGTGAAAAATGCCATTAGGTCTCCCGTAGAGCGATTTCTGCGGAACCCATACTGTCTATCACTAAGAAGGCCATTGGACTCTAGTTTCTGACAAGATGATGGTTATCCATACTCTCCATAACCCTGAAGAATGCGGAACATATCGCAATTGACCGGTAATTCGCAGGGTTGTTCGTCCACCATTTTTGGGGCTGGACTTTCGCAACCTTCCAACGCGCCGGGAAAAATCTCGCACGGTTAGCAAGGTTGAATAGGTTACGTGGTGGATAAGCAAGCGTCGAAGAACACCTACAAAGGACAAGTGTTGATGTACCGTCCGGGCCCGGAAATTTATTGACGTCGAGATCCGCGATTTTCCCCATACCACTTTCCCTATGTCGGCAGTGGTTTTACGATGTCCGTCTATGTTCAGTAGACCACCCTTAACCCCACTATCTTATGCTGCCTTACGGCTTCTTTTTTCAGTCATTCTTCATTGTAAAATTTTTTTTCTTCTTTTCCAGTGGCTGTCAATGAATCGGGATTAACAAAAGAAAAATGGATGGCTTTGCATGAGGATGGTGTTATAAGCAGTCATGAGGAAGTATTTCGTTTGGTTTATTTCGGAGGAGTGGTACATGAAATACGCAATGAAGTATGGCCATATCTTTTGGGACATTATAGGTAAGCCCTACGACCTTTCTAAAGAAACAGCAAATCATCCTTGTCTCTCTTTCATTTCTTCTGCTCCTAGCTTTGGTTCTTCCATTGAAGAACGCCAAAAATTGGATGACACCAGCAAACATTATTATGAGACTACCATGAGTGAATGGTTGGCTGTGGAGGCTATTGTACGCCAAAGGGAGAAGGAGAAGAATGCCAAGGCCATGGCAAAAATCTCGGCCGAGAATAAACGCAAAGGCGAAATGAACGAGAAACAAATGTGTCGTCAGACTGAAATGGATGCTGATGACATGGATAATGATGTCTTTGATGATCATGATTTCTCGGATATATCGGATCCCGGTATAGATTTCGATGATGATGTGGGCGGTCACATTCAAGAGGAAAAGGATTCGGGCAATTGTGATGATGATGATCTAATGGTGGAGGAAGATGAAGAAATGGATAATATGCTAAAGGAAAAGGCACAAAACGCTTTAAATGAGGAATGTGATCAGCGTGTGGGCGATGTAGCATCTGTGCATGAGGAGATCGAAGTTCAAGAAGTCCAGGATGTTGTAGAGGATGCAGCCGCAGTAGAAGGAGGCCTTGAAGCCGAGGAGGCCTTGGAAGTTAGTGAGAGCGAGGAAGATGAAAAGTTAGCTGAGGATAATGAGCAAGAATTGAAAACTCCCCCAGAGCAGGAAGAGCAGGAACTAAATTCTAGCACTTCCCCCATTGCTGGTGAAAATGTGGTCTTGGAATTTGAAGAAATCGAACCTTTGCCCCTAAATGAAAATTGTTTTGGTGAATCGGAAGCCGAGGCAGGGCTAACACCCGAACAGGGGGGCATGCTGCTCCTAAGCATCAAAAGTTCTCCATCCACTTCTTCGTATGAGACAGTGGGCAATGAATTTACGGACATGATAGAGATGACAGCCAATGAAAATGAAATAGAATTGGAGGAAGATGTCACTGTGGAGACTGCCGTCGAGGAAGCCAATGAGACAGTGGAATTAGAAGAAGATGAGGTTGCAAATGAGGCTGTGGAAGAGGAAAAAGTAAAAGAACCAGAAGAAGAGGAAGAAGACATGGATGTAGATCTGAGCAATACAAAACGCCAATATCATAGTGTGGAGGATATTCGTCGTCCTTCCAAAGATGAGGTGTGTACCCCGCATGCTGTCATCATCACCGAAGCAGCCTCCATAGATGCTTTGGAGTGCACTGATGAACCCACCGATGAAACTTCACGCAAGACCAGCCTAATGTCACCCATGAATGAGGATATCACTGTGGTGGCTTCGTTGGATGCCTTGCAGGAGCCCAAGTCGGCTTGTGTCTCACCAGCCAGTTCGAATGGTGGGGTATACAGTGTAAGTAAAAAAGCCTGAAAGGACTAAAAGGAAAACAAAATATTTAGTATTTAATTTTTTTTTTTTATTTTTCCTCCCTAGTATGAGTTTTTGGAAAATTTCGCTTTAAATCTGCATCGCATTGAAAAAGATGTCCAGCGCTGTGATCGTAATTATTGGTATTTTGCCAATGAAAATTTGGATAAACTGAGAAATGTCATAACCACGTAGGTTCTTTTTCGGGTTCAATGCACTTTACTCAGATTTCCTAATATGGTTCTATTTTTCTACAGCTATGTTTGGGAACACCTGGAGGTTGGCTACATGCAGGGCATGTGTGACTTGGTGGCCCCTTTATTGGTCATATTCGATGATGAGGTTATGGCCTATGGTTGTTTTTGCAAGCTCATGGAACGCATGATTGAAAACTTCCCCAATGGTGGTGCAATGGATATGCATTTTGCTAATATGAGGTAAGTAGAAGGGGCGCTAAGGGAACGAAGCTAAAAGTATTTAAGGAACAACTGAGTACCCGCCACCAGAGCGGTTTTTCGACATTTCGCAGTGTATAACCAAATCAAATAACCACAACTTTGGGTTCGATATAAATAATACTTTGTTAAGTACTTTTATTAACTGTCTCTTGTTGCTTAATTCGCAGCCTGAACTTTAAAGAGAGAACGGTCGTACTTGTTCAGCCTTCGGAGGTTATCAACAAAGTGAGATGACTGCCTCAAGTTCAAGTTTTATTTTCCCATTTTCTTTTCAAAAACATTTACAAGATATTATTTCTTAAAACTAACTTATTAATACGTCATCTCTTAGCAGTTATATTTATCTAAGAATATTAGTTAGGTTAGGTTGAATGGGTCGCTTACCAAAGGTGAGTTCACTCGGAGAGAAAGGGATGGAAAAGGAGAAAGTGAGACCTCCTAAAAAGAAAAAGACAGGAGGAGTGAATATACCCGATCGGGAGGTGCAGAACCGCCCTTCGTTAAGCACGCAGGCACGAACCTACCTACGCCGGAGCCTTTGTCATCCCCCCGTCGGAACCATCCTGTTCCCTCAACAAACCTCAGGAGAGATACTAGAGGTACGTTCGCAAGTTCACCCAGATCACAGATGAAACGGCTCCCCAGAACGGAGAGCCTACGTCTCTGCAGACCCGGACTGGAACAAAGCAAGTGCTCAATAGTCTCGTCTTCATCGAGGCAACTCCTACAGAATTCATTGTGTAGTATCCACATGCGCGCCGCCATGCGGCCTATGGCACAGTGTACGGTTATGACCCCTGTAAAAGTACTCATCGCCCTCTTATCGAACGCCAGCAATTCCCTCGTCCTCCTCCGGTCAATGACCGCTCATAGCGCCTTCGCAGTCCGGCAGCCATCTACCGTGTCCCACTTCGCCACCGACGCCGCCCTGGCCATCCCCTCTACTGTGTTCAGTAGCTCGACAAATGGCACGTAGGCAAGACCGATGACTGGTCCGCCCGGCACAGATAAACCCTACCTGGCGCACTCGTCCGCCCTCTCATTATCTGGAATTCCCTCATGCCCAGGAACCCATGTCAGTGTCACATCGTGGGCCCGGAGCCCATTCAGGGATTTCAACCAGTCCACGCATTTCGACCTCACCATCCTTAACCCCAGGGCCTTGAGCGCCGCCATACTATCCACATAAATTTTGAGTTTCAAGGGCGATTGGACCCTCGCCAGAATTTCAATGGCACACTGCCTGAAAGACCGTACACTCGTCCGGCAGTCTAAGAGACATACTGATATGGAGTGCATCAGAGTAGACCCCCAATCCAGTCCCTGACTCCAACTTGGAGCCATTTGTGTAGATCGAGGTCTCATCCTCCTCAAGTACACCATCCGACCTCCATTCGTCCCTATCAGGAAAACGAATCGCGAATGCCCTCACTCCAGTCGGCACTGGTGCCAAGCAGTCGTAGATCCTCCTCAGTCTACCCTCCGTATCCATAACACCCAGAATCGCACCGTGGACGCATCCACCCTCCTTCAGCATGCCGAGCTCTCTCAGCTTAAGCGCGACCCTGGCGGCGCAGTTCCAAATATAGGCCCCAATGGGCTGCATATCCAGCATCGCCTCCAAGGATCACAGGTGCGCAGCATCGCAGGCAGGTGCGGATCCCCTGTGATCCCGACATTATGCATTAATTAATAAAGCATATTATTTGTCCATTGGGAGAATAAGGGGTGAATCCCAGTGCGGTCCAGTGCTGCGACTATCGCCCCAATCTCCACATTATTGAAAGCCCCCTCAATATCCAAGAAGGCCGCCAATGTATAATCCTTTTGTCGGAGAGAAGTCTCGACCTCCTGTACCACCTCGTGGAGGGCCTTCTCCACCGTGGAGGGCTGTCTCCACCGGGCCAGTCCCCCTCTCACCGTCAGGTCAATCAGTCTTTCCAGTGTTTTCAGCAAAAACGATGACAGACTAATAAGCCTATAATCCTTCGTCGTACTATGGTTTATTCTTCCCGCCTTGGGGATAAAGACTACCTTGACTTCCCTTCAAGCACTCGGTATGTAGGACCATACCAGGCTCGCCCTGAAAATCTACTCACGTCATGGCAGGGTGACTCTAAGGGACTCCTGCAGCAGTGCCGGGATAAGAATACTATTTTAAATTATTGGGTTGACCAAAAAGTAATTGCGGATTTTTTAAAAGAAAGTAAATGCATTTTTAATAAAACTTAGACTGAACTTTAATCAAATATATAATTGCCATTTTGTTCGATAACCTTTTGCGATCTTCCTGGCAAATTTAGTATTCCACGCTCGGGCCTTTATCTGCAAAAAACTGAACCAAGTGCGATTTTATAGCCTCATCATTGCCGAAAGTTTTACCATTAAAGGAGTTTTGCAAAGATCGAAATAAATGGCAGTCTGATGGTGCAAGGTCAGGGCTATATGGTGGATGCATCAAAAGTTCCCAGCCAAGCTCACTCAGTTTTTGGCGAGTGACCAAAGATGTGTGCGGTCTAGCGTTGTCCTGGTGGAATATGACACCTTTACGATTGACCAAACAGACAGCATAACCCTCTTTTGGTGGATATCAGCCTTTGAAGTGGTTTGAGCTGGTTCACCATGCTTGCTTTTCGACTAACGTTGTTGTAAATAATCCATTTTTCATCTCCAGTTGTGATTCGTTTTAAAAACGGGTCGAATTTATTGCGTTTAAGGTGCATATCACAAGCGTTGATTCGGTTTGTTAAATAAATTTCTTTCAATACATGTGGTACCCAAATATCAAGCTTTTTCACCAGTCCGAGACTTTTTATGTGATAATGAACGGTTGATTTTGGTAAATTTAACTTCTCTCCTATCTCACGCTCAGTTACATGACGATCCAATTCGATTAATGCTTAAAATTTGTCAACGCCGACTATATGAAAAATCCGCAATTACTTTTTGGGCAACCCAATACATATACTAAAAGAGTCTCTCCCGTTTCCGGGGTCGGAATGTCCGCCAGGTTTAGGTTGTAAAGAAGTCGACCCAGCACTGAACCCTGTGGGACTTCAGCTGCTTTCGGAGGTGTCTCGATCAGAGTAGAAACAGTAGAAAAAATTGGTTTGAGCGCATGCAGAAGTTTATAAATCATGCTGGAGGATATTTTGAATAAAAATAAACTCATTTTTGAAGAAACAAGTTGCATTTTTATAATTAGACCAGAAATTCGTATCTCTTTCTCGTATTGACAAAACTCTCGTATTCACTAAACTTAATGTAGCTTTGAAATAGGTTTATTCGACAGATTTTCTTAATAGAACTGCCATTAAACCATTAAAGGTGAATGGGTAGAAAAATACCCAACAATAGAGCTGTCATAAAAAATTGTAGCTCGAGTTAGGAGAAAGGTAAAAAAAAAATTTATGGCGATAGGCCGACTACTTTTGATAGCAGGTGCAATTTTATCTCAAAGTTTTTAAAACCACTTTTCTCCGCATATTAAGAAAATTATCTTTTTTTGGAAAAACATAGGGCTTATTGTATATAAAAAATTAAACGTTTTTAAAATATGTTAAAAAATTAAAAAAAAAATACTACGTCAATATAAATGCTCTAAATAATGAATATATGAAATATCATCAAAATCCAACAAGGGAATGGTTTAAATTTTGTGAATGCCGCCGTGATAAAACACTTTGAATTTAGACAGGTGTGTCGTATACGTTATGATACTATTTACAGACAACATACGCCCAATGGGCCTCCATTAAACGTTTAAGAGTTTCAACCGATTAACAAATAATTTTTTGGTTTTCACCATGCCAGTGATGTGTTGTCTTAAAAAAGGATGTTTTTGCTGAAAAATTCATTGAAAAAGGGTATGCAATTTTAATCTAATTAAATTTTTCTGTTATTTTTTTGTTCCAGATCTCTTATACAAATTTTGGACTCCGAAATGTATGATTTGATGGATTCCAATGGTGATTACACCCATTTCTATTTCTGTTATCGTTGGTTTTTGTTGGACTTTAAACGTGAACTGGTCTACGATGATGTCTTTGCCACGTGGGAGGTAATATGGGCAGCCAAACATGTGGCCTCCGGCCATTTTGTGTTGTTTTTGGCCTTGGCTCTATTGGAAACGTATCGAGATATAATACTATCAAATAGCATGGATTTTACAGATGTTATAAAGTTTTTCAATGGTAAGATGAAGTAAATAACAAATATAATATTATAAAATGTAAATATTATTTTATTTTGTTTAATATTTGATTCCATTTTATTTTGTATATATTTATTTTTTTAATTCGTTTTATTTTATTCTGATTTACCTGATTTTTGGAACATCTTCCTGCTCGAGATCATATTCAATGCTTTCTACTCAAAGAATAGCATAGCAAAGAACTTATAAAAGTTGAGCAAGTGTGTGTCCTTATGCAAAACACGTTGACCTGAATTAACCTATGTCATATTAAGATGTCCAACATACCCAAAATACTATTTAGTACGGTGTAGAGCACGTTTTTGTTCTGAAACAGGGCTCAATAAGTTCTCTATCTCTCCCTAGCGCAACAAGAGAGAAGAAAGCCTTACTTTCCACTATTTCGATACAAACTAATCATCAATGCTAAGAACAACAAACACATCAACATTGCCAAACTCCTTTTATTGTGCACTTGAACATTCTTTGAATGTCACTACGAGTGCTTTTTGTGCTTAGGCAGCATTGACCTACAGCACAGTGACAGGCCGGTTCGTTTGGTTGGTCTGTTTGCGCTCATTTATTTTGATCTTTAAAATATTTTCGTGATTTTTCGAAAATCTTCCTTTACTTTATTTTACTTTAGCTGATTTTTGGAACATCTTCCTGCTCGAGATCATACTCAATGCTTCTATTCAAAGTTTTATTTTATTATACCCACCACCGACGGATGGATGCATATTCATTTTGTCATTCCGTTTGCAACACATCGCAATATCTATTTCCGACCCTATAAAGTATATAAATTCTTGATCACCGTAAAAATCTAAGACAATCTCGACATGTCCGTCCGTCTGTCTGTAGAAATCACGCTAAAGTCTTTAAAAATAGAGATATTGAGCTAAAACTTTGTAAAGATTCTTTCTTATTCATAAGCAAGTTAAGTTTGAAGATGGGCTATATCAGACTATATCTTGATATAGTCCCCATATAGACCGATCCGATGATTTAGGGTCTTAGGCCCATAACAGCCACATTTATTATCCAATTTTGCTGAAATTTGAACAGTGAGTTATGTTAGGCCAGTCGGCATCCTTCTTCAATTTGGCCCAGATCGGTCCAGATTTTGATATAGCTGCCATATAGACCGATCTCTCGATTTAAGGTTTTGGGCCCTTAAAAGGCGCATTTATTGTCCGATGTCACCGAAATTTGAGACATTGAGTTGTGTTAAGCCCTTCGTAACTTTCTTCAATTTGGTCTAGATCGGTTCAGAATTGGATATAGTTGCCATATAGACCGATGCGCCAATTTAGGGTCTTAGGCCCATAAAAGCCAGATTTATTATCCGATTTTGCTGAAAATTGGGACAGTGAGTTGTGTTAGGCCCCTCGACATTCTTCGTCAATTTGGCTTAGATCGGTCCAGAGTTGGATATAGCTGACATATAGACCGATCTCTCGATTTAAGGTTTTGGGCCCTTAAAAGGCGCATTTATTGTCCGATGTCACCGAAATTTGAGATATTGAGTTGTGTTAAGCCCTTCGATACCTTTCTTCAATTTGGTCTAGATCGGTTCAGAATTGGATATAGCTGCCATATAGACCGATGCGCCAATTTAGGGTCTTAGGCCCATAACAGTCACATTTATTATCCAATTTTGCTGAAATTTGAACAGTGAGTTATGTTAGGCCAGTCGGCATCCTTCGTCAATTTGGCCTAGCTCGGTGAAGATTTAGATATAGCTGCCATATAAACCGATCCTCTGATTTAGAGTCTTAGGGCCATAAAGCCACATTTACAATCCGATTTTGCTGAAATTTGGGACAGTGAGTTGTGTTAGGCCCTTCGAGATCCTTCGGTAATTTTGCTCAGATCGATCTAGATTTGAATATAGCTGTATTAAAGACCGATCTCTCCATTTAAGGTTTAGGGCCCATAAAAGGCGCATTTATTGCCCGATGTCGCCGAAATTTGGGAGAGTGAGTGAAGTTAAGCCCTTCGACATCCTTCTTCAGTTTGGTCTAGATCGGTTCAGTTTAGGATATAGCTGCCATATAGATCGATCCGCCGATTTAGGGTCTTAGGCCCATAAAAGACACATTTATTATCCGATTTCGCTGAAACTCGGTACAGTGAGTTGTGTTAGGTCCTTTGACATCCTTCTTCACTTTGGCCCGTATCGTTTCAGATTTGAATATAGCTGCCATATAAACCGTTCTCTCGATTTTATGTTCGCCTGTCTGTCTGTCCGTCCATGTTAATTTGAGTACAAACTACAGGTCGCAATTTTCATCCGATCGTCTTGAAATTTGGTACTGGCATGTTTTTCAGCCCAGAGACGAAGCCTATTGAAATTGGAAAACTACGGTTCAGATTTGGATATAGCTCCCATATATATGTTCGTCCGATTTTCAGTAATAATGCAATAAAATTGTCATTTGTTAACCGATTCTCTCGAAATTTTGCAGGAAGGATTTTTTTATGACTCACATTACTGTGACGACATTACTGAAGAATTTCATCGAAATCGGTTCAGATTTAGATATAGATCCCATATATATGTTCATTCGATTTTCGGTAATATTGCAATAAAATGGCCTTTTGTTAACCGATGCTCTCGAAATTTGGCAGGAAGGAGTTTCTTATGACTCTCGAAGTTACTGGTTAATTTCGTAGTAATCGGTTCGGGTTTGGATATAACTCCCATATATCCGATTTGAAGTAATAATGCAATAAAATGGTCATTTGTAAATCAATTCTTTTGAAATGTGGTAGGAAGGATTTTCTCTTGACTCACGATATTGCTGGTGAATTTCATAGAAATTGGTTCAGATTTAGATATAGCTGCCATTTATGTATATCGCCCGACTTTCACTCCTAGAGCCACTGCAAGCGCATTTATTGACCAATCTTCCAAAAACTTCGTGCAACGCTTTTCTGGACGACTACCACAATATCTACAAAGTTTGGTCGAACTTTGATCGTCCGATTTTGAGCAATATTGCAATAAGGTGCTCATGTGTTAAAAAATTCTCTCGAAATTTTGCAGGAAGCATTTTCTTATGACTCCTAATATTACCAGTGAGTTTCGGAGAAATTGGTTCATTTTTAAATATAGCTGTCATGTATGTATATATGCCGATTTTCATTTCTAAAGCCATTGCTAGCGCATTTATTGACCAATCTTACCAATATTGTGCACAATGCTTTCCTCAATAGCTACCACAATATCTAAGAAGTTTGGTCAAAATCGATTTAGGTTTATACGTTGCTCCCATATATAAGTTCGTCCGACTTTGGGCAATTTGTTGTGATTTGCAACCGTAGTTATTAGATTTTTTACATATGTGCATATGAAAACATTAGCCGAGGTCCATCAAAATTGGTTTAGAATGAGATATAGCTCCCATTTTGTATTTATAGGGAAGATGTAGGGTATTATAAAGTCGGCACCGCCCAACTTTTGCCTTGCCCTACTGGTTTTCGTTTCACTTTATTTAATTACATTTAATTTCATTATTTATTATACCCTCCACCATAGGATGGGGGTATACTAATTTCGTCATTCTGTTTGTAACTACTCGAAATATTCGTCTGAGACCCTATAAAGTATTTATATTCTTGATTGTCGTGACATTATATGTCGATCTAGCCATGTCCGTCCGTCCGTCTGTCTGTCGAAAGCACTCTAACTTTCGAAGGAATGAAGCTAGCCGCTTGAAATTTAGTACAAATACTTCTTATTAATGTAGGTTCAATCAATGGTTCAAACCGGTCCATAACCTGATATAGCTGTCATATAAACCGATCTCGGGTCTTGACTTCTTGAGCCTCTAGTCGGATTGGAATGAAATTTTGCACGACGTGCTTTGTTATGATATCCAACAACTGTGCCAAGTACGGTGTAAATCGGTACATAACCTGATACAACTGCCATATAAACTGAACTTGGATCTTGACTTCTTGAGCCTCTAGAGGGCGCAATTCTCATCGGATTGGAATGCAATTTTGCACGACGTATTTTGTTATGATATCCAACAACTGTGCCAAGTATGGTTCAAATCTGTCCATAACCTGATATAGCTGCCATATAAACCGATCTTGGGTCTTGACTTCTTGACCCATTAGATGGCGCAATTCCCATCCGATTTGGCTGAAATTTTGCATGAGGTTTTTTGTTATGACTTTTAACAACTGTGACAAATATGGTTCAAATCGGTACATAACCTGATACAACTGCCATATAAACTGATCTTGGATCTTGACCCATTAGATGGCGCAATTCCCATCCGATTTGGCTGAAACTTTGCATGAGGTGTTTTGTTATAACTTCTAACAACTGTGACAAATATGGTCTGAATCGGTCTTCAGCTTGATACAGTTCCCCTATAAACCAATCTCCCTATTTTACTTTTTGAATCCGAAAAAAGTCCAATTCATATTCGATTTCGCTGAAATTTTACATATAGACTTCTACTGTGGTCTCCAACACTCAATTCAATTAGCATAGCAATTTTTTTCTTTTACCCTTTGTTTGTCTAAAAAGAGATACCGGGAAAGAACTCGACAAATGCGATCATTGGTGGAGGGTATATAAGATTCGGCCCGGCCGAACTTAGCACACTTTTACTTGTTTTATTTTATTTATTTACATTTAATTTCATTTTTATTTTACTTTATTAATTTTTATATATACATTTAAAATTTTTGTTTGCTGAGAAATATTTTTCTTTTATATATTTTTTATAATATAAAAAATTTTGCAATAAAATTTAAATTTTTTCTTTACAGAAATGGCTGAACGTCACAATGCCCAATCCATATTGCAGTTGTCACGCAGTTTAGTGTTGCAATTGCAGACAATAATTGAAAATAAATAAATTTCAACATCATCATCCTATGGTTACAATATTTGAGGATGGAAAACCCAAAAGAAATAAATTCCAAAATAAAACGAAATCATAACAAAGTATTTGCAAATAATCCATAAACATCAAACTATAATGAAAAATACAAACAAGAAACCTACATACAAGGAAATACTCACATACATAACAAAATATATATAACAAAAAAAAAATCACCATAAAATATCCAAGATCAACCAGTAGCAAAGAGTAGAGTTCATGAAAAAAAAACAAAACCCCAAAAGCAAGAAACCCTTAACCAAAAGTAGATCGTGTTAATCGAGTTGTAGTGAAATCGCAATACTATCCCTCTACAAAAAAAGAAACCACTCAGTTCTATCTACTTCTTCACCTTAACCATAGTCGTTTTTCTATAAAACCTCATTGCACATGGATATCCGAAGAAAATAATAAAGTTAAAAAAAAAACTTAAAAAAAAACACGTCGGAAAAATGCATATCATCAACTGATAATTTCAGACAAATTTTCATGCGTTTCAGAGAGATATTCTAACAAGTTTTATGTGGAAGAAAAAATAAAAACCAAAAAAAAACCAAAAGAGACAAAATAAAATAACTAATCAACAGTAATACACTCATTATACAAGAAAAACAGAACAAAAAACACCCAAAACTATGGCATATAATGTGACACATGTTAATTATACTTTGATAACAACAAGAAAAACTAGAAAATATAAACAATCGACAAAAATAGTTTTGCAAAACGGCTGGGAATGGATTTTTTTTAAAGAAATCACTTGAAATGACAAAGAAAACTATTTAAAAAAAAAAATCATAATTTAGAAAATTCTATATTTTTGTCTAAAGTATCTGAAGTTACCTGATTTTTGTTTTGTTTTTTCAAAGACTTCAAAAAACACAAAAGAAAAACGAAGTTGAACGAAGAAATCAACAGATTTATATTTTTTGCTACCTGGGGCTTTCTTAAAGTTTTGGCCAATCCTAAATTTTAAATTTGTTATATATAACCTTTGACCCGGTGTTAAGAAAATGAATAAGTCTGCCTTTATCATCGAAGTCCTGTATTAAAATCCCTTCGAAAACAAATAAAAACAATAACAAGTAAAAGCGTGCCAGATTCGACCGGGCCGAATCTTATATACCCTCCACCATGGATCGCATTTGTCGAGATCTTTTCACGGCATCTCTTCTTATGCAAAAAAGGATAAAATAAAAGATTTGCTCTGCTATCACAGCGATATCAAGATATGGTCCGGTTTGGATCACAATTAAATTATATGTTGGAGACCTGTGTAAAATGTCAGCCAATTCGAATAAGAATTGCGCCCTTTGAGGGCTCAAGAAGTAAAATAGAGAGATCGATTTAAATGGGAGCTGTATCAA
Source organism: Stomoxys calcitrans (assembly GCF_963082655.1). Taxonomy (NCBI): domain Eukaryota; kingdom Metazoa; phylum Arthropoda; class Insecta; order Diptera; family Muscidae; genus Stomoxys; species Stomoxys calcitrans. The sequence goes on along the minus strand of NC_081555.1, from coordinate 160,669,020 downwards.
TCGGATAATAATTGCGACCTCTCAAGGTTCAAGAAATCAAGATGTCAGATCGGTTTATATGGCAGCTATATCAGGTTATGAACCGATTTGAACCTTATTTGGCACAGTTGTTGATAGTCATAACAAAATACGTAATATAAAATTCCATTCAAATCGGATAAGAATTGCGCCCTCTAGTCGCTCAAGAAGTCAAGATTCAAGATCGGTTTATATGGCAGCTATATCAGGTTATGGACCGATTTGAACCATACTTGGCACAGATGTTGATAGTCATAACAAAATACGTCATGCAAAATTTCATTCCAATCATATAAGAATTGCGCCCTCTAGTGGCTCAAGAAGTCAAGATTCAAGATTGGTTTATATGGCAGCTATATCAGGTTATTTACCGATTTGAACCTAGCTTAGCGCAGTTGTTGATAGTCATAACAAAATACGTCATGCAAAATTTCATTCAAATCGGATAAGAATTGCGTCCTCTAGAGGCTTCAGAAGTCAAGTCCCCAGATCGGTTTATATGACAGCTATATCAGGTTATGGACCGATTTGAACAATACCGGGCACATTTATTGGACATCATAACAAACTACGTCTTGCAAAATTTTATTCCAATCGGATGAGAATTGCGCCCTCTATAGGCTCAAGAAGTCAAGACCTAGATCGGTTTATATGGCAGCTATATCAAAACATGGACCGATATGGCCCATTTACAATACCCACCGACCTAAACTAATAAGAAGCAAAATTTCAAGCGGCTAGCTTTACTCCTTCGAAAGTTAGCGTGCTTTCGACAGACAGACGGATATCGTCGTATATTCTTGATCGTCGACATAAAATGTCACGACGATCAAGAATATATATACTTTATGGGGTCTCAGACGAATATTTCGAGTAGTTACAAACTATACCCCCATTAGTATACCCCCATCCTATGGTGGAGGATATAAAAATTATATAGCTTATGTTTCCTTTTTTTGATTCTACGGAACAAACAAACAAGTCCCACATAGTCATGATGGGTCATATGCCCATTTGGGAGCTTTTGGGGGGTGGGGTGACCCTCTACACTTCTATCTGATTTTGTATGCCATATTTGTAATCTACTCACGAATTTTTAATACCATATTCGAATTAAACTCTTCAATACCTTTTATTTGATATTCATATTGTCTTTATCGGTCCACTTGTGATTTTGGGTGGTATTTTTGAGGTAACGGGGAGGGTCCTCCCCCTTCCGATATCAACAAATTGTAAAGCATATTTCTTCTTCCTTACCATATTCGTAATCTACTCCCCAAAAACCTTTCATTTCAGTCCCATATTGTCATGATCGTCAAATAAACCTATTTTAAGGAGTTTTGGGGCTGGGGCGGTCCCCCAGGTACTTGGACCCAACTTTCATTATAAAATTCGTACTCTACTCTTAAATATCTTTCATTTGAATCCCAGATTGTACCGATTGCACCACTTTTATTTTTGGTTAGTACTTTTGTGGTAAGGGGGAGGGTCCGCCCCCCCCTCCCGATATCAAAAAATTATATAACCCATGTTTCCTTCCAGATCAACCTATATAACCTGTGAAAGTCTATACGGAAGTCATAATCAAACCCTAAGCTCGAGATTTCAGACAAATCGGATAGCAATTGCGGCTCCAAGTGCATAACATCTTAAATTAGAAGATAGGTTTAGATGGGAGCTATGTCAGCTGATTTGTTGGAGGTCTTAACAGAACATTGAGTGCGAAATCTTAGATAATTAGGATAACAATTGAGGTCTCCAGTGGCTTTTGAAATTAAATCCAAAGATTGGTTTATATGGGAGCTAAATCAGGTTATGTACCGATTTGAGGCTTCTAGGTACTGATGAAGTCAAATCGAAGGGCCAATTTAGATGGAAGCTATAGCCAAATTTGAGCCGATATGGCCCATTTGCAATCCCCACAAGCTACATCGATAGGTTAGGTTAGGTTGGAGAGGATGATACCACAACATTGTCTTGATATCCGCTGGGGCCCGTTGTGATTCCTCAATCTACTCTCACCGTCAGCCGCCCTAATTAGAGAAGACTTTACATCTTCTCTAATTAGGGCGGCCTGTCAACGTCCGTACTTCAGTATAGAAGCGTTGTTTTTGCCCGACATTTAACGAATCACAGAACGATTTTAATCGAATTTGGGAAAGGTAATGATCCAATTCTCTATTTTGTGCTTCTATAAGCGCTGAATTGCAAACATAGTGGAAGCGCATACAAGAGGGGCATTGCCTTATAATTCCAATATTGAATTTAATCCACTATATAATAAAAATTCAGTAATTTTTTGCTGGGATCTCGACCAATCCCACAATTTTCGTAATCGAGACCCCAGTCAGTGACCCAAAATCTCTCAAAACGAAGTTAAAGACTTTCCTCACGGCCACTGTAGCACAGAGAAGAGCATCTCCGCCTATCACACTGGACGCTTGGTTCGAATCGGCATGGATGTCAGCGGTATTATAAAATTTACTTTTAAATTGGAGCCGTTAAAAAAGGTATTAATACAGTTATTACAGGCTCCAAATATGAGCCCACTATTCTAAATCGTGATCTGTCCATATGGTACCAAGTATAGCCAATACGTTCGGTTATGGACTGAGCAATATACTGAAGGACAGACAGAAAGTCACACTGATTTTTATACCCTCCATCACACAGTGAGAGAAAATTAAAAAACTAGTAACTAGTCTTTTTGAAATGTTGAATGGTTAGAGCTGAGGCTACTAAAAGAAGGCCCCTTATCATTGAGCCTAAATTTGAATCTGTTACTTAATGGAATGTTCATGGGCATCTTTGTATTTACAAACAAACAAATATTGCCCTTGAACATTCCACTAAAGAACAGGGGCAAACTTCTTACATATCCATGAGTGCAGTCCGATTCAAGTTTTAAGCTCAATGATAAGGGGCCTCCTTTTTATAACCGAATCCGAACGGCGTGCCGCAGTGCGATACCTCTTTGGAGGGAAGTTTAACATGGCATAGTACCTCACAAATTTTGCCAGCATTAGGAGGGGAAAACCACCGATGAAATTGTTTCTGATGGTCTTGCCAGGATTCGAACCCAGGCGTTCAGCGTCATGGGCGGACATGCTAACCTCTGCGCTACGATGGCCTCCTGTATTTACAGACATATGAACATTCAAAGAGATGTGTTTGACACCTGGAAAGATCAGCAAAAAATTTTTCAGAGTTGATCAACTCCTCAAGAAATTAATAATTAGACGTTTTCGTCCATTATGATACCACAACAACAGAAGAAGGAAGATGCCTTCTTGTTCCTACCTTTGAACCATCCAGATCACTTTAAAAAGCCCAACAACTTGCGAATTTTCTCATTCGCTAAATCAGAGAGGTTCTCCAAGGAATGAGAAACTAAAATGGAACTCCTTTTGACTGACGGTGCGGGTCACACTCAGAGAAGGTATTCTATTGTCTCTCTTTTTCGATGGCTTCACAGCTTCTGCAAAAGTCGTTACTAGCAACCTTCAGTCTGTCAGCATGTTTTCCGATTAGACAATGACCTGTCATGACGGACACAATGACTGAGACGTGAGAAATGGTAATAAAATGCCCCCCTATGGCGTGATTAGTGCCACATTCTCACATTCTCCCTTAGCTAGCCCTTAGATCTAAGGATTAGATCAGTGTGTAGGTCCGCAAATTGTTAAATGCCCCATCGATTTCAATGCATACCTTTACATCAAAGGATTTTTTCATTTTATGGCAGTCTCCACCCACATTGAAGGGCAGTCTCCACCCACATTCCCTTGACATGGGCATGTTGTTTGCACTTGAGCAGTTCGCTGAATGTTTAACATGGTATCAACAATACGTTGCATGATCTTGAGTAGAGAGGACGTGAGGTTTGTAGGTCTGTAGGCCTTTGTTGTCGCATATCTTGCCTTGCTGGGCTTGGGTATAAATATATCCCTTGTCTCTTGCCAGACTTTCGTGGTATATGCAAGACCTAGACAGGCTGTGAAAAAAATGGCCAGATGGGGCGCCAGATAGTTGGCCTTCTTCTGTAATGACGACGGAAATATTTCATCAGATCCGTGTGACTTAAATCGTTTAGAACTCCTCAAGGCTTTGCTTTACCATAAATTCCGTAATGATAAGCCTTCGCTCAATCTCATTATTCCAAGATTCCGGTGTTTACGTGAATCCCGTTATATCCTGTGGAATATGCGTTTTCATCGATAGCCTCTACAGGTTTTCCGTTGTCTTAACTCTTATTCATGTCGTCTTTTATACCCACCACCGAAGGATGGGGGTATATTCATTTTGTCATTCTGTTTGCAACATATCGAAATATCCATTTATGACCATATAAAGTATATATATATTCTTGACCGTCGTAAAAATCGAAAACGATCTAGCCATGTCCGTCCGTCTGAGGGTTGAAATGGCGTTACAGTCTTTAAAAATAGAGATTTTGAGCTGATACTTTTCACAGGTTCTTTTTTTTTGTCCATAAGCAGGTTAAGTTCGAAGATGGGGTATATCGGGCTATATCTTGATATAGCCCCCATATAGACCGATCCTCCGATTTAGGGTCTTAGGCCCATAAAAGCCATATTTATTATCCGATTTGATGTTGAAATTTGGGTCAGAAAGTTGTGTTAGATCCTTCGACATCCTTCGTTAATTTGGCCCAGATCGGCCCAGATTTGGATATAGCTGCCATATAGACCGATCCTCCGATTTTGGGGTCTTGGGCCCATAAAAGCCACATTTATTATCCGATTTTGCTGAAATTTGGGTCAGAAAGTTGTGTTAGATCCTTCGACATCCTTCCTTAATTTCGCCCAGATCGGCTCAGATTTGGATATAGCTGCCATATAGACCGATTCTCCGATTTAGGGTCTTGGGCCCATAAAAGCAACATTTATTATCCAATTTTGCTGAAATTTGGGTCAGAAGTTGTGTTAGATCCTTCGACATCCTTCCTTAATTTCGCCCAGATCGGTCCAGATTTGGTTATAGCTGCCATATAGACCGATTCGCCGATTTAGGGTCTTAGGTTCATAAAAGCCTCATTTATTATCCGATTTTGATGAAATTTGGGACAGTGATTTGCCATATGACCGATTTCTCGATTGAAGGGTTTGGGCCCATAAAAGGCGCATTTATTTTCGGATGTCGCCAAAATTTGGGACGGTGGGTCAAGTTAAGCCCCTTGACATACTTCTGCAAAATGGCACAGATCGGTCCAGATTTGGATATAGCTGCCATATAGACCGATCTCTCGGTTATAGATTTTGGGGCCATAAAAGGCGCCTTTATTGTTCGATTTCGCCGAAATTTGGGACAGTGCTTTGTGTTAGGCTCTTCGAAATTTCTCTGCAACTTTGCCCAAATTGGTTCAAATTTGGATATAGCTGTCATATAGATCGATATCTCGATTTAAAGTCTTGGCCCCATAAAAGGCACATTTAAAATCCGATTTCACTGAAATTTGACAGAGTGACTTATGTTAGGCTTGTCGACATCCGTGTTGCATATAGTTCAAATCGGGTTATTTTTAGATATAGGTACTGTACTTATTAGTATTTGGTCCAAATCGGAATATATTTAACCGTTCCGTTCCGTTCCGTTAACTATATTTAACGGAATATATAAAACTGCTATGGGACATAAGGTATGCATTTTTCATCGGATTTCGACGATAGGTGGCTTACATATGTACCCGAGGTGGTGGGTATCCAAAGGTCGGCCCGACCGAACTTAACACCTTTTTACTTGTTCATAACTTACTTTGAACTTGGTATAAATTCAGGCAGAAATATGGTTTGACAACTAATTCTTTAGTTTAAAGCTTTCATACAAAATAATTTTTGCCTCAAGACAGTTATTGTTATTTCTATTATATTACAAAATAAATAAAATAACTTAAAATAAATAAATTATTGTTACTACTATTGTGTTTTGTTATTGAATTATGTACCTTAAACTATGAAAACATAAAACAAAAAAAAAAAATAAACATTTAAACGACACAAATGAAAAATATTAAATATTTGAATGTGAAATCTGTTGCTTTTTTACTCAAGAAGAAAACCAAAAGAAAAAAAACCATAAAAAATATTAAATGAAATTACATGTTAATTATATACACAGACATACAAACATACATACATTTACACCTAAACAAATTAACTACATACATAAAAAAAACATGATTATATACATGCATAAAATGATATGGAAAAGTGAGAAAAAAATATTTATATATATATATAGAGAGAGATCATAACTTATATACATATATATATACATACCAACGAGGAAGTAAAAGGAAATTATATATACATAAAAATAATATTTATATATTAGAAAAAAAAATTAAAAAAAAAATCAAAAAAAAATAAAATTGAATACTAAAAATATTTTTTGTTTTTTATACACGAAATTATGACATTTTTATAAAAAGTGTTGGAGGAAAAACTAAAATTGTTTATGTTTAATATACATATAAACATAGTCTTAAGCCGCAAAATCTTTCATAACAAACAAAAAAAAAATCTGTTAAAATCCTCAAAGAAAGAATCAGTCCATAAGTTGTTTCTACAAATTGAAGCACTAAGTGCAGCTATTTATATTTTATTACAACTTTTTTTTGAGGTTAAACAAAACAAATTTTCAAATTTTATTTAAAATGATTTGAAACTCAGAGTTTTATTTTTTTTGGCTTTTTATTGCAATACCTTGTAAATTCTGAAGTATGGTGTCGACTGAAGGGCAAAAAAAATATCCCTGAAACTTCCTTGTTACCCCATATATCGTCCCCTTACCGCCAAATGGATGTAAGAGCCAAATTTTGGGATTTTCGGTTTTTAATAGGAATCGATAACTGACGACTGTTTGTGCGTTCTGTAAAAAATTAGTGTCAATAATCCAAGCCGTTGTAATTTTACAACAAAAACAATTTTAATGTAAGTGCCATTTTAATTTTTGTAGAAAAATTCTATGACAGCGAAGGGCACTTTCATTATTTTCGCCAGACACAGATACCTCAAACATATAATGCTTTAATTGATAAAAAGGCATTAAGTTCGGCAGGGACGAACTTTGGATACCCACCACCTCGGCTATATATGTAAACCCCCTTTCGTCACAATCCGATGAAAGTTTTTTAAATAATGCACCCAAATTCGGCACGAACGTTGAGTGGTCTTCTAAATATAAGTCACTGTTGAATTTTGTATTTCAAATTTTAACCAAATCGGGTAATAAATAAAGCTTTTTATGCTTCAGACCCTTAACCGGCATATCGGTCTATTTGACAGCTATATCTAAATACAGTCCTATTTTTTACCATATTTGGGTCGGATGGCGGGTGGCTATCGGGAAAATAATGTTTTTATGGGCTTCAGACCCTTTATCGGGAGACCGGTCTGTATGGCAGATATATCTAAATATAGTCCGATCTAAACCATATTTGGAACGGATGTCGGGAGACCTAAAACTACCCACTGTTTCAAATTTCAGCGAAATCGGATAATAAATGAAGCTTTTATGGGCTTCAGACCCCTTATCGGCAGATCGGTTAATACGGCAGCTATATCTAAAAATAGTCCGATCTGAACCATACTTAGGTCAGATGTCGAGAGGCATAAAATAACCCACTGTTATAAATTTCAGCGAAATTGGGTAATAAATAAAGCTTTTATGGGCTTCAGACCCTTTATCGGAAGATAGGTCTAAATGGCAGCTATATCTAAATATAGTCCGATCTAAATTATGTTTGGGTCGGATGGCGGGTGGCTTAAAATTACTCACTGTTTCAAATTTCAGCGAAATTGGGCAATAAATAAAGCTTTTATGGGGTTCAGGTCTATGCGACAGCTATATCTAAATATAGTCCGATCTGAACCTTACTTAGGCCAGATGTAGGGAGGCATAAAATAACCCCCTGTTTCAAATTTCAGCGAAATTGGGCAATAAATAAAGCTTTTATGGGCTTCAGACCCTTTATCGGCAGATCGGTTTATATCGCAGCTATATCTAAATACAGTCCGATCTGAACTATATTTGGGTCAGATGTTGGTAGGCCTAAAACTACTCACAGTTTTAAATTTCAGCGAAATCGGATAGAAAAATAAAGCTTTTATAGGCTTCAGACCCTTTATCGGAAAATCGGTCTATATAGCAGCTATATCCAAATATAATCCGATTTGGCCCATTCAAGAACTTAAGCAGCGTGCATAAAAAAGACGTATCTGTGCCAAATTTCAGCTCAATATTTCAATTTTTGAAGCCGTTGGGAGAATATTACGGATTTGATATATTTGGGTCGAAGGAGCGGAGCCGCCTAGTATCGGCTCCAAGTCTGCGATTATAAGTAAGTAACAAGTAAAAGCGTGCTAATGTCGCCTGGCCCGAATCTTGGGAACCCGCCACCATGGATTCTGCTAAAATATAGTGGCTATATCTGGTTATAAACCCATTAAGACTGTACTTGGCCCAGTTGTTGAGAGTCTTAACAGAACACAATGTGCACAATTTCAGCTAAATCGGACAAAAATTGCGGCTTCCAGGAGCTCAAGAAGTCAAATCGGGAGATAGGTTTATATGGGAGCTATATCAGGTTATAGACCGATTTGGAGCGTAGTCAGCACTGTTATTGGAAGTCATAACAGAACACAATATGCAAAATTTCATGAAAATCGAATGAAAATTGCGGCTTCCAGGGGCTCAAGAAGTCAAATCGGGAGATCGGTTTATAAAGGAGCTATATTAGGTTATAGACCAATTTGGACCGTACTTAGCACAGTTATTGGCAGTCATAACACAACACAATATGCAAATGGGACAAAAATTGAGGCTTCAGGGACTCAAGAAGTCAAATCGGGAGATAGGTTTATATGGGAGTTGTATAAGGTTGTAGACCGATTTAAAGCGTAGTTCCCAACTTTCTCCATTTTCTTTATCTGCTCGGTTGTGCAAGGCTTTTTTGGAGTTGAAACCATCCATTTCGTCTTATCTCCATTTAGTGTCAGACCCATTTTCACTGACTCTTTTTCGATTCTTTCAAAGGCTGCAGTTACTATTTCCGGTGACCGACCTATGATAACGATGTCGTCGGCATAGGCGAGTAGCATGTGTTCTCTTGTGATTAGTGTGCCATATCTATTCACATCTGCGTCTCGTATAATCTTCACCTGCAGGATATTAAAGAGATCACACGATAGGCTGTCTCCTTGTCTGAAACCTCGTTTGGTACTAAATGGTTCAGAGAGATTCCTTCCTATTCTTACTGAGGAACGCGTATCAGCAAGTGTCATCCTGCAGAGTCTTATTAATTTTGCAGGGATACCAAAACTCAGACATGGTTTGCAATACCTTTGAATGTAAAGGGGTATCGAAGCAGCTTTTTAGTCAACATAGAGATGGTAGGTGTTGATTTGTCCCTCTCGGGTCTTTTCTAGGAATTTGTGCAATGTGAATATCTGGTCTAGTGTGCATTTACCAGGTCTAAAGGCGCATTGATAGGTTTTAATCTTTCACACAGTACGCTCGAGAGTATCTTGTATGCGATGGGAAGGAGACTTATTCCTCTGTAGTTGGCACATTCCGTCTTGTCTCCTTTCTTGTTTACTGGACATAGTGTGCTGAGATTCCAATCATTGGGTATGCGTTATTCTAGCCATATTGCGCAGATAAGCTGATGCATACGCCTTATCAACGTGTCGCCTCCAGTCTTAAATAGTTCAGCGGGTAACCCGTCGGCTCCTGCTGCCTTGTTGTTCTTTAGTCGGGTCACTGCTACCTGGACCTCATTCTGACTAGGAGGTAAACATTCTATACCATCATCGTTAATTTGTTCTGCGGTATCCTCTTCGCCGCCAACATCGGACACTAGCAGTTGGGTAAAATGTTCTTTCCATATCCTCAGCATGTTATCTGTGTCAGTTACCAGATTTCCTTCTTTGTCTCTGAAGGAGGATGTGCATGCACCAAAGCCATCGGTTTGATGTTTAATTCTTTGGTAGAATTTCCATACTTCATTCTGACTCCTGTATATCTCAATTCGCTCACACTCAAGTCTTTTTCTTTTTCTTTCTGCGTAATAGACGTTTCTTCTCTCTCTTTTTCTCCCTGTACATCTTTTTCATCTGGCACGTTGCTACTGATTGCAGGGTTGCTCTATATATACCGCATTCTTGGCTTCAGTAACATCTCGACACTCTTGGTCATATCATGGGTTTCTTGGAGGAGGCTTCCGGTACCCAAGTACGGATTTCGCGGCATTTTCCATGGAGTGGGCAATAGTGCTGGATGAATGCCTTCCATCTATCACAACGTGATCAATTTGGTTCCTCGTGTTTTGATCGGGTGACTATCGCGTGGTGCTACTAACTATCATGTTTTTTGCCGCGGCGAAATCTATCAGCCTTAACCCATTACTGGACGTTATCTCGTGGAGGCTAAAGTTTCCGACTGTTGGACCAAAAATGTCTTCTTTCTCTAGCTTAGCATTAAAATCTCCCAGAACGATTTTAATTCCGATTCCTTGGTCTGCTCGTCTTTGTTTTCCGTCGGGGCATGGGCTCAAATAAGCTGATGTTGAAGAATTTGGCTTTTATGCAGATTGTTTTGCTATCCTCTCCTCCACCGGAGTAGAGCTTGCGACAAGGTGTTTCAGTCTCCGACTCACCACAAATCCACAGCCAAATTCATGCCTCGTGTTATGGCAGCTATAGCATAGTTCGTCACCGTTTGGTGTTGTAGTGACGCCATTCCCAGTCCATCGCGCTTCTTCTAAGGCGGTATTATCTGCCTTGTACTTCTCTAATACATCCGCCAGCGCGTATGCGGCACCTTCTCTGTAAAGAGTGCGGACATTCCAGGGGCAGATCCGAAAATCATGGTCGTTTTTTTCGTTCGCATGGGTCGTCAACGTTGGGGGGTCCGTTTTTACTATTCCTTTGTTTTTCATAGTAGTTCTCATAGTTTTCCGGGTTCCGCATGGGTTTTGTGGGATTTGAACCATACTTGGCACAATTGTTGGAGGCCATAACGAAACACCTCATGCAAAATTTCAGCCAAATAGGATAAGAATTGCGCCCTCTAATGGCTCAAGATCTCAAAACTTCAGATCCATTTATATGGCACAGTTGTTGGAAGTCATAAAAAAACACTTCATGCAAAATTTTACCCAATTCGGTTAACAATTGCGCCCTCTTGTGGGTAAAATAGTTAAGATCTAAGATCGGTTCATATCTTAGCGATTTCAGGTTATGATCCGATTTCAACCATACTTAGGGCAGTTTTTGGAAGTTATAACAAAACATCTCGTGCAAAATTTCAGCCAAATCGGATAAGAATGGTGCCCTTTAGAGGATCAAGAATTCAAGAACCAAGCTCGGTTTATATGACAGCTATATCAAAATATAAACCGATATGGCCCATTTACAATCCCAACCGACCTGCACTAATAAAATGTAGTTGTGCAAAATTTCAAGCGTCTAGCTTTACTCCTTCGAAAGTAACATGCTTTCAACAGACAGACGGACGGACATGACTACTAGATCGACTTAAAATGTCATTACGATGGCGACGAATATTTCGAGTTTCGAAATTAGTATACCCCCATCCTATGGTGGAGGGTATACAAATTCCGATCTGGACCATATTTAGAATGTATGTTGAGAACCCTAACACAAATCTCTGTTCTAAATGTCAGCGAAATTGAATATCAAATGCACCCATTATGGGCCCAAGACCATATAATGCGAGATCAGTCTATACGGCAGCTATATCCAAATATGGTATGACCTGGACCATATGCGGTCTGAACGTCGCGAGGCTTTATGCAATTCACTGTTCTAAAATTCAGAGGAATCGGATAATGAATGCGGCTTTTATGGGCTTTAGACACTAAATAGGTTTCCTTAAACTGTGTAAGAATTACTTCACTCCGTTTGATCTTCTTAACATCTACACCACTTTCATAACGCCGAAAATGGAGTACAACTCACATGTATGGGCTGGAGGTTCAAAATCATCCCATGGAGCTATTGGACCGTGTACAGAGGAGAGCGATGGCATTGATTGAGGACAATGGGGTATCCAACTCTATTGCCTCCCTTCATCATCGTCGCAATGTGGTTTGTTTGGCACTGTTCTATCGGTACTTTCATGGTGTGTGTTCGTCTGATATTAGTCGTCTTATTCGTGATATAAGGATGTATGTCAGGGATACTAGACATTCCAGGAACTCACATCCGTTTGTAATTGATTGGCCAGCGGAACGCACAATGCATTATAGAGAGAATTCTTATTTGGCCAGAATCGTTCGTATGTGGAATCGACTTCCGGCTAATGTTTTTCCCACCCACTTTTACAAAGATTTAAGACAAATGTCAATTCCCAATTTCCTCTCGGCAACGCAATGCTCTGCATTCATAGGGGACATCCCCTGCGTGTTGGCTGACAGAAAGAAAACAAAAATTGGTAGGATACGGACGAAAGTTGACATAAATGTGCAAGTGTCTCATATGACACTCTGCCAAAAATACCGCTATCTTTATTTAAATGCACAAAATTTTTTTATCACCATATGCATCAGTCAAAGAAGTGAGACATATAAAAAACTCATATCTCAATCTAAGACATGCAAATGCAAATTTTGCCCATGAACTTTCAACTAAGGAACAGGGGCAAACTTCTCATATATCAATGAGTGCAGTCCGATTCAAGTTTAAGCTCAATGATAATGGCCGAGTCCGAACGGCGTGCCGCAGTGCGACACCTCTTTGGAGAAAAGTTTTACATGGCATAGTACCTCACAAATGATGCCAGCATTAGGAGGGGAAAACCACCGCTGAAAATTTTTTCTTATGATGGCCTCCACCGTAGCGCTATGACATGCTATGATTTATTTAATAAAAACATTCTTCTGTAAAGTTTTGATTTTGGCACTTACATCATTTTAGCGGTAAGGGGACAATATGGTCCATCTACCAGTTGAACAACTTTTCTGGTATCATCTTAAAAGTGTCACCAAAAGGTTTCCGAATTTGCCACTTTTAGTGATTCACCCTATACATCTGTTATTTTTGACATTTCCCCCCCCCCCCCCATCCAAGGTATTCCTTTAAATTTCATTATTGTTAACTACGTTGCATTTATTAACATTTATTTGATCTTATTTTTGAATTTTCTTCCTTTTTTGAAAATCTAATAAAAAAATGATTTTGAATCCCATAAAACGCTTATAAGAAATAAAATTTTTAAAACATTACCAAAGAGTCTCTCTTAGTGGAGACACATCATAGAAAGCTCTAAAACCACATACAAAAAAAAAAAAAAAAAAAACAAACCGCAACAAAATACAACCTGAAGAGTTTCAGTATTCAAAACGAAAACCACAAAACCACAGAAAGTGAGAAAAAAAAAAAAAACATAAAGAAAAACAAAAATAAATAAATCGTGTTTCTTGTTATAGTCTTTCTTATTTAAAAATGTAGAAATATTTATATATGAGTTGCAATATATATTTATAAACCACAAAGTTTAGTATAAAAGGAGATAAAAAAGAGTTTTATATACAAAAAAAAAAAAAAAACACAAAAACACAAAAACAAAAGCAAAAGAAAGAAAAGCATAAAAATAAACAAGTAAGCAAATAATACCTGCTGTTGACACACATACATACATACCTACATAACATACATATTTACTTGTATATTGGATATAGTAAGCATTACAAAACGCGTAAATACATACATACCTACTACATGTTGTTGATGTAAAGGATAAGATGAATAAATCCATTTATAGAAACACACTTTTACACTACACATATTTCTAATATTCACCTTTATCCGGTTAGCATGTCTGCCTATGACGCTGAATGCCTGGGTGCGAATCCTGGCAAGAACATCAGAAGAAAAATTTCTGCGGTGTTTATGCTCTCCTAATCCTGGCGACATTTGTCAGGTACTATGCCAAGTTAAAACTTCTCCCCAAAGAGGTGTCACACTGCGGCACGCTGTACGGACCCGCCTATAGAAAGATGGATTATTGAGGTTAAAATTAGAATCGGACAGCACTCAGTGATATGTGAAAAGTTTGACCCAGGTCCTTTGTGGAATGTTCATGGGAAAATTTGAATTGCATTTTCATTCAATTGTATTTACAACTATTGGGTTGCCCAAAAAGTAATTGCGGATTTTTCATATAGTCGGCGTTGACAAATTTTTTTAACAGCTTGTGACTCTGTAATTGCATTCTTTCTTCTGTCAGTTATCAGCTGTTACTTTTACTTTGATTTAGAAAAAAGTGTAAAAAAGTATATTTGATTAAAGTTTATTCTAAGTTTTATTAAAAATGCATTTACTTTCTTTTAAAAAATCCGCAATTACTTTTTGGGCAACCATAGTTGACCCGGGCACGCTCCGCTGCGCCTTCTTTTACTTTATATGGAACAAAAATATCATTGGAATGTTTTTTTTTCGACAATTAAAGATCTTTCTAGTGAAATACCATGCTAATTTGACTAACAGTTTAACAATATATATGAATTTAAGTTTGGATGTAAGGTGTACTCCATATACTTCATTTCAGCCCGATATTCTCATGATGTCTGATTTAGTGGTGTTTTCGGGGGAGAGGTGGTCACCCAGACACTTGGCCCTGAAAAATATCAGCATCTTGCTCTTCTCTCAAATACCATTTATTTAAACCCCATAGTGCCATAGGCTTAAGAGGAGTTTACAGGATGAGGCGTCCTCCAAACACATGGCCCTAAAATAGGTTATCAAATTCGTTTTCTAATCTCAAACACCTTTCATTTGAGCCACATATTGGTATGGTAATTTTTTCCCTTTGGGGTGTTTTGGGAAAGGGGTGATGCCCTAAATACATGGTCCTACATTTGGATATCGAATTCGTATTCTACTCCCAAATACCTTTATTTGAGCCACCTATTGCGATGGTCACTAAAAACTTGCAGTTTGTGGGGTATTTTGAGAAAGTGGTAGACCCCCAGAAATTTGGCCCCGAAAATGGGTATCAATTTTTGCTCTACCCCCCAATATCTTTTATTTAAGCTTCACATTGACATTCAGGGGTGTTTTGATGTATTTTGGGGATTGGGGTGGTCCCCCAAACACTAAGCCTGGAAAATATATCAGCAACGTGCTCTATTCTCATATATCTATATATCATTAATTTGAACCCCATATTGCCATTGCCCTCAAAATTGGATATCAAATTCGTTTTCTAATCTCATTTAAACTCCCTATTGCAAAAGTCAGCAAACATGTCCGGTTTGGGGTATTGGACCTAAAAACTATGAATATTTAGTTCCACTCTCTTTAAGACCCAAATTTTCTTGGTGAGCAAATATGTCCTATTTGGGGGTTGCTATGGTGGTGGGACGTCCGCTAGACAGTTGGCCCCTAATGTTGATACCAGATACGTGGTCTACTCCCACATACCTTTAACTTGAGCCTCATATTTCAATAGCCTGCAAACATGACCGGCTTGGGGGGGGGGATGGGCGGCCACTCAGTGAGTTGGCCTTAAAATTAATATCGGATTCGTGTTCCACTTTAAAAACCCTATTGCAATAGTCAGAAAATTCTTACTATTTGGTTGGTGTTGTGGGGGTGGCATGGCCCCATAGACACTTTTCCCGAATATTGATATCAGGTTCGTGCTTTACTCCCCAAGACCTATCATTTGAGCCCGATATTGGTATGGTCGTAAATTGGTCCCCTTTGGGGGATGTTTTTAGTGACAAAACACTTGGTCCCATATTTGGATATAAGATTCGTATTCTACATTCAAATACCTTTTATTTAAGCCCCATATTCCCATGGTCAGTAAATAAGTCCTGTTTGGGGGGCGTTTTGGGGAGGGGGTGGACCCCTAGAAACGTGATCCCACATTCTGATATCAGATTCGTATTCCACTCACAAATACCTTTCATTTGAGTACCATTATGCCATGGTGGGTAAATATGTCCGATTTGGGGCTTTGGATGGTCCCCCCAGCACTTGGTCCGACAATTGGATATCTGATACGTTTTCTCATCCTAAATACCTTTCATTTGAGTCCCATATTGTCGTGATTGGTCAAAATATATGTTTGGTAGGTTTTAGGGTGGGGCAGCCCCCCTAGGTACCCCATCTGAAATTTGGAAAACAAAATTTTTAATTTTTAGGGTACTATATGAGAGCACACAAAATTTCGCTTAAATCGCTACACCCATCTCCGAGATCTGACGTTTCTGAAAATTAGGGTAAGGGGGAGGGTCCGCCCCCCTTCAGATATCAAAAAATTTAGTACGCTATTTTCACCACGGGATCACTATGCGCCATCTGTGAAAATTCCAAGAAAATCGGTTCAGCCGTTTCTGAGTCTATAAGGAACACACAAACATACAAACAAACAAACAAACCTACAAACAAACACAAATTGTAAAATGTTCAGTGTGAACATAGGGCATCAACTAGCTATCCCCATCGAGCTCTATCGTTGACCAAAGCCTTGGATTGATTCCACCATATATCGGTTTATTCCAACTCCTCTCTTTTCGCACAGAGGATCCATGTGTTTTTCGGGCGTCCCCTCTCTCACTGTTCTTGCGGCTTCCAGTCTAGGACATTTCTCGCTATATCATCGCGCGGTCGGCGTAGGATATGACCCAACCAAGTCCATTTTCTCTTCTGGATTTCTACATCGACAGGGAGAGTGCTTCGAAGTATTTGTCGTAGGTAGCTATTTATGAAAACTTGGACTTTACGGGTTGACGCTAGTGTCAAGCTCCAAGTTGTACAACCTGACTTTTGTATTATGTGAGATGTCACTGCATTTCAAAACTTTGTTAAGTTTAAGAAAGGTGCTTCTAGTCTTGTTTATACGTACTCCTATGTCTGATTCTTATCCTCCGTCTTTTGTTATTTTGCTGCCAAGATAGGAGAAGTTGTCAAAGTCTTCAATGGTCGTTTATAGTGAGCTGTGTCAGATTTGATGTTCATATCCTCATCAATTTGGTCTTTGCTATGTTTATCCTCACGCTTACTGTGGCAACATTTTTATTCAATCGTTCCAGTTTCACCTTTATGTGCTCGATGCGATGCGCGAAGAGGCATATATCATCTGCGTATGCCATAGGGTGCCTCAGCATTAGTTGCTTCTAATACGGAGTTTAATAACATTAAAATTAGCGTCGATGACAGGATGCAATCCTGCTTCACTCCTTTGTCGATCCCGAAAGGTCGGCTGTCTTTTTCATTGAAACAGACTGTTCAACAATTATGGGAGTTTATGTGGCCGAAAACTTGTCATAATAACGGATAATGACAAATCTTTGAAATGGTTAAGGCTGAGGTGCTATTGAGATCATGTGCAAAATTTCAAGACCTAGGTGAATCTGGCGTCTTTTGACAGGCCCCTAAAGTTGGTGTTCTCATTATCTTCAATAGCTCAAATATGTTACACATTGTTGACATACACAAGTTGCCTAGCTTCCGGTTGTATACAATGTTGTATACAATGATCTGAGTCCACGAACGTTGGTTTCTTTTAACCACTGTTCCTGAACGAGGGTCACATCAGTGACATCTCTCTTCACAGTTGTCAGCAAGTCACCAGTGGCTGCCTCTGAGTGGTGCAGGTTAATCTGCCCTAACTTTAGGCAATTTATATCCCCTAGCTCCCTGGGTGGCGTTGTCTTCATCAGAGAGCAGGACCATTCTTGATAGCTCCAAGCGTGAACTTCAGGAGTGACAAGGATTCTGAACCAACCCTGATCCAGAGATCCTTTTTATTATTATTTTTATCCCTCGCTCGCCTCCTTACAATTGTCTAGTTCTCTGCTACAAGATGTTTATTCTGCCCCATACTCGCAGTGTCGTCCAGTCGGGAATCTGATCAATCGGGACTAGCTCTGTCTTCATGCCATGCCATTAGGTTAGGCTAGATTGAAAAGAGGGTGCAGCTGTTAATGCGCCCCATGTCACACACCTAAGCCAGTAATCGGCTTGTTGTGCGCTGTAAATTCTAAAAAAATTACCCTCGAAAAAGAAAATCTATGGGAGCTATATATCAGCTAATGAACCGATTTAGACCATACATTTCACAGTTGTTAGAACAAAATACTTTTGCAAAATTTCAGCTAGCGCCTCAAGAAGTCAAGATCCAGATCCGGTTTATATGACAGCTATATCAAAACATGCACTGATAAAGCCCATTTACAATCCCAACCGACATACACTAAAAGGAAGTATTCGTGCAAAATTTTATGTACCTAGCGTGTTTTCTGCAAATGGGCTAAATCGATTTAGAATGTCAAGACGATCAAGGATATACAATACATACTTTGTTGGGTCTCCGATCAATATTTTGATGTGTTACCTCCACCATGCCGTACAAGTCATATAAAAATATTTCCTCCAAAATTTCTGGCAAATCGAGTAATAATTGCGGTTCAGAAAGTTTAATTGGCAGATCGGTCTATATGTCAGCTATGTCAGGTTATGAACCTTTGGAAGTCATACTTAAACGAAATATGCAAAATTTCAGAAAAATTCAATAACAATCGCGCCCTCTAAAGGCTCAAGAAGTCTAATAGGGAGATCGGTTTATATGGCAGCTATATCAGGTTATAAACTGATTCAGACTATGCTTGACATAGTTTCTGGAAGTCATACCAAAACGATATGTGCAAAATTTCAGCCAAATCGGATAATAATTGAGCCCTCTAGAAATTCAATAAGTCAAGACAAAATATCGGTTTATATGGCAGCTATATCATGTTATAAACTGATTTAGACTATACTTGGCACAGTTGTTGAATGTCAAACCAAAACGATATGTGCAAAATTTCAGCCAAATCAGATAAGAATTGCGCCCTGTAGAGCTCATGAAGTCAAAACCCATGATCGGTTTTATACGGCAGCTATATCAGGTTATAAACTGATTTGGACTATACTTGGCACAGTTGTTGGATGTCATACCAAAACGATATGTGCAGCCAAATCGGATAAGAATTGCGCCCTATAGGGGCTCGTACTTTAAAAGCTTGTCACGGATCGTTAGGGTTGATGGCTCTAGACCCTCCATCTTCCTTAGAGACCATTACGAGCGTTCGTAGTTTTCTTCCCGGCTCTGCTCATCCATCTTGTGTACTTTCCGCTTATCCCCTTGCGAGGTTCAGCTGCTGTCAGAAAATTACTTGTAATGCAAGTATAATGAATTCAAATAATGGTGACGATCTATTGGTCATTTCTTTAATTGTTGTTTGTTCATCTTATCCCATACGAGTACATCATTTACATTTGCCGGCATATACTTAAATACATCGTACAGTTGTATTCAATACAAACTTGTGCATCAATACAGGCAAAGACAATTACTAGACAATTGTTTAGGTTGCAAAAAAGTAAAACAAGAAACCCCAAGAAAGATAAGTGGAAACAAAAGAGAAATTATATAGAAAATATTTATACCAAAACACAAACATACATACAAACAAGTAAACAAAAAAATACAAATATATTTATATTGCTATATATACATATATATATTAGATGCAAAGATTGTGAGACAAGCCACTCTACATGAAAATTATATACAATAAATTAGAAAAGAGATTATTATTATGATTATATTACATACTGAGACAAACCAACATACATTGCATACATACATACATACAAAAGTAAATATCTACATATATATACATACATGCATACATACAAACATAAAACACATAAAGAAGAGAAAACAAAACAACAACAGAAAAAAAAACGAAATAAATGGGAAATATATGTTATTGTTTATAAAGAAAACAAATATAAATATTGGTCTTTTATTGCCGGCATCACACACAGATATGCTGGTGTTTTGTTAAAAAACAAATGACATGTGATAGCTTAGGGTAAGTTAAATTGTTTTCTTATTGAGAAGAACTAATTTGCTAAAAAGGTAAGTGGGCATGTGTGCGTTTTTTTGGAGTTTTTATTGTGAATTAATGCGTTGGAAAATTAAAACAATTAAAAGTTCGGCCGGAAGGTTCTTTTCCCGATATCTCTTTTAAGGCAAACATATGACAAAGGAAAATAATTGCTATGCTATTGAAGCTATATCAAGTTGTGGACCATAATTGAATTGGAACTTGGAGAACATAGTACGTGTAAGTCATTATGTAAAATTACTGGCAATTCGAAAAAGTATTGCGGCCTTTTAGGGGCTCAAGAAGTAAAATCGGCAAATCGGTTTATATGGGAGCTGTAGCAGCCTATACACTGATTCTGACCATATTTGACATGTTGCAGGTCATGGGAGAAGCCGTTGTACAAAATTTCAGCCAAATCGGGTAATAATTGCGCTCTCTAGAGGCTAAATAGTCAAGATCCCAGATCAGTTAATATGGCAGCTATATCAGGTTATGGGCCGATTTAAAGCATTTTTGACGCAGTTGTTGAAAGTCATAACGAAACACGTCGTGCAAAATATAAGCCAAATTGGATAAGAATTGCGCCCTCTAGAGGCTCAAGAAGTCTATAACCAGATCGGTTTAGATGACAGCTATATCAGGTTATGGACTGATTTGATCCATATTTAGTACAATTGTTTAAAGTCATAACAGAACACGTCGTGCAAAATATCAGCCAAATTCGATAAAAATTGCGCCCTCTAGAGGTTCAAGATGTCAACATCCCAGATCGATTTATATGCCAGCTTTATCAAAACATGGACCTATATGGCCCATTTACAATCCCAACTGACCTAAACTTATAAGAAGTAATTGTGGAAAACTTCCAGCGCCTAGTTTTACTCCTTAGAAAGTTAGAGTGCTTTCGACAGACAGACGGACGGACATGTCTAGATCAACTTAGAATGTTAATACAATCAAGGATATATATACTTTATCGGGTCTTAGATACATATTACGATGTGTTACAAACGGATTGACGAAATTAGTATGCCCTTATGATGGAGGGTATAGAAAATTAAGATGTTTAACATGTTTTTATACCTTATAACACAACTGGGGTACAGGTTATAATATAGCGATCAGTTTATGTAGGAGATGTATCAGGCAATAGAAGGATTCAGACCATACTTGCCAAAGATGTTAAGTTTGTAGAAGAAGTTTCAGTCAAATCGGATAAGAATTGTGCCTCAAGACATTTAATAGGAAGGTCTGTTTACATGGGAGTTATATTAGGTTATAGACCGATTTGGATCATACTTGCCAAGTAGGTTGGAAGAATTGGATTCAAGAAACCATATTGATGAATCGGTTTATATAGGGGGTCCTTATCCAAACTTTATTCAATCTGGCCCATTTGAATTCCCTAACGACCTACATTAAAATTTCAGCCAAATGAGATAATATTTAAGCCTTCTAAAGCCTCAATAAGTATATTTGGGAGATTGATTTATATGTACGCTATATCAGTGTTCAACATCTGTGAACCTTCTAGATATGCTCCAGAATATGATACTTTTAATTCAGTTTCCTGTCCAAGATCACTTCTAAGTATTTGACCTTGTCAGACATTGAAATTGTTCTATTGGGGAACTGTTGTGCGTTAAATTGGCCAACTCTTGCCTTCCTCGTGAACAAGCTGATTTCGGTCTTTGTGGGTTAAAATTGGGTCCTCCAGGTCTATCCCAGTCGTATGCCAGGACCCTTTCGGCCCTTCTCTATTGCTGGTTCAGATCTTTACCCCTTAGAAGTGTTATAACATCGTCTGCGTAGCAGACGGGTTCAAATCCCTCCTCAGTCAGCATCAGTCAATCCTGCACCATAGGATGGGGGTAGTGGAAAGCACGCTAAATTTCGAAAGAGTAAAGCTAGGCGCTTGAAATTTTATACAAATTCTTCCTATTAGTGTAGGTTGGTTGAAATTGTATATGGGCCATATCTTTCCATATTTAGATGTAGCCCATATCCCGATTATCAACCCATCTCCCGATTATACTTCTTAAGCGTGTAGAGTGCGCAACTCTTATCCGATTTGGGTGGAATTTTGTACAACGATTTCTCCCATGACCTCTAATAAGAGGGTTGCCTTTTATATTTCGGGATTGGACAACCCTTGTGTTGCAATCTGTCAACTGGCAGCTCTATCTTAGAGCATGACTTTTTTGAAGTTTCGTACTTAGAATGTTTTGACATACGAGCGCTATTTGTGTTGTTTACAGCAACTTCAAAGATTCATCTCGCCCAAAAATTGGAATTAAATTGTAAACATTTTCGTGTGATTATTTTTGTTACAACTTTCGCCGTGGATTAACTCAACAACAGTGCATCGATGAACTTAATTCAATTTTTGGCGATGAAGCTCCATCAAGGACCACTGTTTATCGATGGTATGTTGAATTCAACCGAGGTCGTAGTTCACTTCGAATTTCGTGAAGGTCGTCCAAAATCAGTGGACGACCAACTGATATTGCAAGATCGTCGTGTGAAACTTAGGTATTAGTGGAACCAGCATGCATTCAATATTGCATGAACATATAACCGTCAAAAAAAATATTCGCGTTGGTTCCCACACAATTTGTCAATTGTTAAAAAAGAGGCTCGTGTCGATTGGTCGAAAAAATGCTTCAAAAATACGAAACAATAGCATTTTTGAGCACTTAAAACATCGATTTGATGAGTTATCTGCAGCATAGTCCTGACTTGGGACCGAATGACTTCTTGTTATTCCTGTACGTAAAAAATAAAATGAGAGGTCATCGTTTTTCAACACCTGAAGAAGCTGTTGATGTGTTCAGAGATATCTCAATGTTTTGGAGATACCTCAATCAGAGTGGCAAAAGTGCTTCGACAATTGGTTCAAATGCATGCAAATTGTGTAGATCTTAAAGGGGAAATTTTTTGAAAAACAATAAAGCGATTTGAGATGACTAATATTTGTTTTTGTGTTCTCTAATCCTGAAATATAAAAGGCAACCCAAATATGGTCTGAATGGGTATTATAAAATAATGAATAATCTGATATAGCTCCCACATGGCACCGCGAAAAAGTTTTTTCAGATGTTCAGGCTATGGACGGACATGTCCACGGCACCACAGCGGCCACAGTGGATACCTCGAACTCAATCTGTATCTTTGGGTCGGACAACTAGAATTGTCTCTTTTGCCCTAATAGCCTTATTTCTCATCGCTCCGGCTGTGGCAAGACAAAAAGTTTTCTGCACTTTTTTTAAGGTTTTTTTTATTGCACTTCCTTCTTTATTGCGTAAGTTTATATTGGGCGTAAGTTTAATTGGCCTAATTTAGATTCTATAGAGCCAGTGGATTATCTTCAGAGCCAAGCCCCATTTCGAGCTTTAGCCTTCTCTGTAGCCATAATCGTTTATGCGTGACCTTAGTTCTGTTTCCTTTCCAGTTTTGTTTCACTTCCAAGTATTCGACTTTGTTGGATACAGAAATCGTTCTGTTGAAGAAACATGGTGTTTGGAATTGGTCAACCTTTGTTTGTTTGTCCTTCATCCTCAAATTTCAGTCTCAGATACCCAGGTCTAGTGCTATCTCCCAGACACTTCGGCGTTCGTGTATAGTTCATTAGGACTCGTACCAGTACCCATACAGTTTAATTTTCAACTGCTTAACCATATCCTTTAGAAATCCACCAAAATCAAGAATGGTTTCTGAATTCATAAATACGACCACCAGAGATGGTTATCTGGCTGCTTCGAGAAGATATTTATGTCGTCCGTCGGCAATATATCTTGGCCTCTCCACCACTTCTTTTATTGTTAGAATCTACATTTGAGACATCCTTTCTTGCAATTTCCAAAATGATGCATTTGAAGTAAAGTAGTGAGAACCTCCCCCTCTAAACCGTGCGTCATTAGCTAAGGTCCATTCAGCTATAGCAATGGCATACTACTGTTTGCTGTATTGGTTCCAAAATTTGCATATAAAAAAATTTTAATTGTACTTTGTAAGATGTGAAAAATATTTTTTTTTGCGTGTACCGCAGTTTATTTGGTTTTTTGTATTCTCACCAAGTTAGTACCACTGTTCACGCAAACCCCAATAAAAAACCCTAACAACTCAATTTCAAGCATGCTTTCACTATCTTGAAAATATTGTTGTTTGTGCACTCATTCTCTCTTTTTATGGGGCAAACTTGTTGGTACAAAGAGAGAGAGATAGAGAGAGGGTAATTGAGAGATTGAGAGCGAAAGGCAAGACAATGCAGAAAATCAAAACAAAGAGTCCAACAGCCTGTCAGGCAGTCATGCAAACAGCCGAGCAACGCCAATGTAATGAAGCTACAAATATTTTGATTGTGGCGGTTGGTTGTTAAAGTAAAACATGTTGAGCATTTGGAGGGAAATGGAAAACCCAGATAAACAACACACATACAAGCACGCACAACAAAGCAATCATAAGTAGGATAAACGTAAACAAATGGAGGGAATACCGAGCCCCATTCGATGATACGCACATACACATACACATATTCATACGTAAACAAAATTGTTGTGCTTTAAGTTAAAGGGTTGCCGCTAAAAGTTTGAGCGAATGTATGAAGGAAAAAATAAAATGAAATAAAAATAATTTAGAAAAAAAAAATAAAATAAAACAAGTTTTTGTCCTATATCTCTTTATAGGCAAACAAAGGATAAAGGATAGGAATTGTTATGCTATTGGACCAATATCAGATTATGGACCGATTCGGACCATATATATTTTGGATTTAGGAGACCATTATAGGAAACAATTTTAGCCAAATCAAGAATTTCGTCCTATAGAGGCTCAAGAAGTACATTCGTGAGATCGGTTTATATGGGAGTTATATTAGGTTATGCATCGATTTAGGCCACATTTAGCAAGTACAGTTATGTGAAAAAATAGAGACAACGGATAGACAGACGAATAAAGGATTCTAAATTGAGTAAATGAGGGTTAGATCGATGGTTTATAACATTTTGAAACGAAAGTCGCAAGTTTTCGTTACGGAAATGGCAAACACGTGCTACATTGTTTTTATTTGTTAGCCATTTAAAAAATAGTATCGAAATGTAACGTGTGAAAAATAATGGGGACACTTCTGGATTTTAAACGAAAAACTGCAAAATTAGAAAAAGGCAAGTTTTAAGTTACAAATGTAGCCAAATTGTGTTTTAGCAGCTCATTAGTTACTTAACGATTTCTTGTGTTAAAAAATAGCTTGAATCACCCTAGGCATAGAGTCTAAACGGGTATAAGTGCTTACATGATTAACCAAAATTCATCTGAGCTAGACGGAAGTTGTCCCGTTATTTGAGTTTTAACGATATTCCACTGATTTTCAATCGAATCTAGATTCGGAGACTTTGGGTGCCACTGCAGGACAGACAGTTTATTGCTTCTAAACCAAGGTTATCTAAATTAAGTAGAGGGCTTAAAGCTTTCATCCAGTTGGAAAATTTATCGGACTTGTCTATAGTCTTCAGATAATATAAGGATACAACTCGGCCCGCTCTGCTGCGCCTTCATAAACACCAATATGTTAATACCATATGTATTTGTCCAGAACAATTTGTTTGTCTACTCCCAAACATCATACCCATTGTTTTTACCCCATATAGCCATGATTGGCAAATATTCCCATTTGGGGAGGGGTTTTGGAGTCCCATATTGTCATCACTTCCCCCTTCCGATATCAACAAATAATATAGTCTATTGCTCATTTGAGACCATAATCGTAATCTACTCTCTATTATCATTCATTTGAGTCCCATATTGTCCGGATCGGTTTACTTTTATTTTTGCGTGATGCTCTTGGAGTAAGGGGGAGGGTCCGCCCCTTTACGATATCAACAAATTCTGTAGTCTATTGCTTCTTCCAGGCCATATGCGTAATTTACACTCTAATACCATTAATTTGAGTTCCGCATTGTCCCGATCGGTCCACTTTTATTTTTGAGTGGGGCTTTTGAAGTAAAGGGGAGGGTCCGCCCCCTTACGATATCCACAAAGTCTACAGCCTATTTCTCCTTTCAGATTATATTCGTAATCTGCTCCCTAATACCTTTCATTTGAGTCCCATATTGTCCCGATCGGTCCACTTTTATTTTTGCATGTTGCCTTTGGAGTAAGGGAGAGGGACCGCCCCCTTTCGATATCAACAAATTGTATGGCCTATTGCTCCTTCCAAACCATATTCGTAATCTACTCCCTAATACTTTTAATTTGAATCCTATATTGTCATTATTGTCAAATATGTCTATTTGAGGGGGTTCTGGTTAATACTCTACTTTCGAATACTTTTCATTTGAGTCACATAGTGTTCGGATCGGTTTACGTTTATTTTTGGATGATGCTTTTGGGATAAGGGGAGTTTTTAGTAATGTAGAGCCCGCTCCGCTGCGCCTTTTTTTGCTGTATATAGAACAAAATTATCCCTTGAATATTAATTTTCAACAATTAAAGAGCTTTTAGTGCAATACCATGCTACGAAAATTAGGATTTAGGGTCGTTTAAGTTTGGATGTTAGATGTACTATATTCTTAAAAGACTTTATTCGAGCGCGATATTACCATGGGGAAGAACCCCACGGTGGTGGTTGGTGGGTTAAGGGGGTGGAATGTGGACTCCCGAAAGTTTGTATGAATTTCGTGGTCTACTCCCCAAATTTATTTGAGCCCCACATTGACACGGTCGGTAAATTTGCCCGATTTAGGGGTGTTTTGAGGAGGGGGTGAACTTCCTAAACACAGCCCTGAAATAATATCAGCATCGTGCTCTACTCTCAAATATCATTTATTTGAACCCCATATTGCCATTGGCCTCAAATTGGATATTTTATTCGTTTTCTAATCTCAAATACCTTTCATTTAAAGCTCTAATTGCAAAAGTAAGCAAATATATCCGGTTTGTGGTATGGGCCCTAAAAACTATCAACACCGAGGTCCACCCTCTTCAAGACCCCAATTATCATGGTGAGTAAATGCGTCCTATTTGGTTGGTAGTAAATTGGTCCCGAATGTTGATATCAGATTCGTGGTCTACTCCCAAATATCTTCCTATTTGGGGGTTGTTATGGGGGTGGGACGTCCTCTATACAGTTGGTCCCGAATGTTGATATCAGATTCGCAGTCCACTCCCAAATACCTGTCATTTGTGCCCCATATTACCAAATGGGCTTGGCCCTGAAAATATATATCCGATTCTTGTTCTACTCAAAAATGCCTCTTATGTGAGTCCCATAATATCGTTCAGATCGGACCATATTTGGAAATAGCTGCCATTTAGACCGATCTCCCGAAATAGAGTATTGAGCCCATAAAAGTAGCATTTTTCATCCGATTTTGATGTAATTTGGGTATAAATGGGTAAATACCCGGGGAATTACAAAATTTACCGGGTAAATTCCTCTTGGGTATTTACCCATCGCCCATCTCCACCAAAGACCTTTCATTTGAGCCACACAATGTCGTAAATTTGTCCCCTTTGGGGAGGGGCAGCCCCCCAAACACTTGGTCCCACTTTTGGATATCAGATTTGTATTCTACACTCAATTTAAGCCCCATATTTCCATGGTCAGTTAATAAGTCCTGTTTGGGGGGTGCTTTGGGGAAGGGCTGAACAGATTCGTATTCTACTCGTAAATACCTTTCATTTGTATCCCATATTGCCATGGTCAGTATATATGTCCGATTTAGGGGTGTTTGGGGGGGTTGGGGTGGTGCCCCAAACACTTGGTCCAACAATTGGATAACAGATACATTTTCTTCTCTTAAATACCCTTCATTTGAGTTCCATATTGTCGTTATTGGTCTATATTTATATCCGGTAGGTTTTGGGCGGTCCCCCTAGGTACCCTATCCAAAATTTAGATATCAAATTTTTGTTTTTAGGTTACTATAAAGGAGCACACATAATTTCGCTTAAATCCCACCCATCTCTGAGATCTAACCTTACTACCCATCTGCGAGTTCTGGCCTTTCTGAAAATTTATGTAAGGGGGAGGGTCCGCCCCCATTCAGATATCTCCGAGATCTAGGGTAAGGGGGAGGGTCCGCCCCCCTTGGGAATCAAAAAATGTAGTACCCTATTTTCACCACGGGATCATTGCGCACCATCTGTGAAAATTTCAAGAAAATCGATTCAGCTGTTTTTGAGTCTATATGAAACACACAAACAAACACAAATTAATTTTTTATATATATATTATATATACTATTATTCCTTCCAGGCTAAACTTCACATTCTGTGAAAATTTCAAGAAAATCGGTTCAGCTATTTTTTACTCTATTCGGAACAAACAAACAGACAGACAAACAAACGAACTTTGGGTTTTATATAACAGAAGACCTATTAGTTTATGTGGCAACCCTATCTAGATACAATAAAAAATAGATAGCAATGCCTTTTTAACGATTGGGGAGGAAAATCATGACCCCTCTAACACCCACTCCACCTTACAGGCCCTTAAAGCAACAGAACATCCTGCACTACCTCAAGCAAGTTTAGGCGAGACCCTGTACCAAGAATTGCCAAACATAATGTAAGTGAGCCTGAAAATGCGAATAGAGAGAGAATGGGTTTATGTGAAAATGAGAGTGAGAGAGAGCCAGCCATGAAGAGAGAATGTTTAATGTGTACAGATTTTGCGTTGAGATAACGTCGAGCAGCAAACTCCAAAACAGAGTCAACAATACGGCAACTTTATGGGACACTTTAACAGTTGCTGGCGAGAGTTAAAACCGTTAACACGTATTTGTTCGCGTATAATACAAAATACTGAGACCCAAAAAGGAAATTCTGGTTACTTTAAATTCAGCAAAAAAATATAAGAAAAATATCTGAGAAAGTCTTTAAAACCCTTTGAAGGGGCCACAATTGAATGTAGAGCAAAACAGCCAGCTAAGCAAAGCTAACTGAAGGTGTTTCTGAATTAATCAAAAAAGAAAATTTTGAAAAAATTTTAATGAAAGATGATTTACTAACAAGTGTAGCGTTCTGGAAAAAATTTCGAAATTTAAAAAAAAATATATCACTGTGTTTTAAATTTTTGAATTTACAAAAAGTAAATATCCGGTTTTAATAGTTCTCAAGGAGAAAATCCCCCAAGGCAGCAAAATTATCATCATGAAAATGGTACAGACTAACAATCCAGGTAAGTGGTGCACTCGCTCTCCCTTTTTTTTTTGTTGTTTAGGGACCAAAACCATGGTGTTAAGCTCCGCATTTCCCATTTGACGCGTTGTTGGGTTTCCATTTTCAAGAGTCCTTTTGCCTCTTTAAAGTTTAACATTGAAAAGTGAAAGTTTGCCACCATCATCCTTTTGGCATATCGTGGCGCACACATTTGGATTCTTGGCACATTTGTGGCGTGGCTTACAATTTGGGCAAGGGGAGGCGAGGCGACTGCAGAGGGGTTCTCGGGTAAGAACTTAATGGTCTCCGGCTCTATGTTTGGGGGTTTTCCAGTGAGTCAGTCAGTCTGTCGGTTGGTAGGCTGATTGGTTGGTCGGTAGGATGATCGGTAAAAAAAAAACGCGACTGGGTACACAACATACTTTCAGGGCATACGTCAACATTATGCTCAGGGAATGGAGGGCCCTATAAAGGTGTGCAGACAAACGGGTATGTATGTGTGTGTGTGTGTATGTATGTATGGCATGCATACATACATTGTCATAGGGAAATGAGGAGCAAAACCAATGCTAAGGTACTAAAGCAGGTGAACACTTGGTTGCCAGCTGAAGACAGTACCCCTTCACCCCTTCTTACCCCAACACACTCACCAATACCCCAACAAATCTCCGGTAACATTTTGTAACAGGGAAAACTTTAATTAAAATTGCGTTTAAATCACATAATTTATGACAACAGACATTTCTGCTTAGTCTGGTGTGCGGCTATATGTGTGTGTGTGTGTGTGTTTGTATTTGTCTGTGTCAGTGTGCTTTTGTTGTGTGAATAATTAGGATGTAGAAATTAAAATTTTGCACAACAGCAACAACAAGTATGACAACAAATGTTCACCCGCCTGTCTTGGCACATTGAGTTATTGTCTCAGCCTTAATTGGGGAGAAAATGTGTTAATCGCTCTCCCATCCCTACTCCTCCCTCGGCCCAGCTTGTTGTGGAAAATATGATGGCTGGTGTTTATGATTAATTTACCATTCAAGGCAATATGAGGTTTTTTTGGGCTAGAATTAATGTTTAATGGCATTTTTCAGAATTGTAGGAAATTTTGTTGTAAAAGCCCACATAATCTAAGAATTTAATTAAAATATGAAAAACATTGAAGGTGAGTTGCTTCCCTTCTAAAGCTTAGTTAGATGATGGCAAAATAGTCTAAAAATTTTAATGAAATGTTGTTTCAATTAAGTGGCCAAATATTTGTCGAAAAACAAATAACGGCAATGGTCTTTACATTGTGCAAAGTTTTGAGAAAAGCTATTAACAAAATGCGCTGATAAAGGGTTTGTAAATGACAATGCACTCATTGATATGAGAGAAGCTAGCCTCTTGAAATTTTGCACAAATACTTCTTGTTAGTGTAGGTCAGTTGGGATTGTAAATGGGCCATATCGGTCCATAACCTGATATAGCTGCCTTATAAACCGATCTGTGATCTTGACTTCTTGAGCCTCTAGAGGGCGCAATTATTATCTGATTTGGGTGAAATTTTGCTCAACGGATTCTCCCATGACCTTCAACATACGTGTCAAATATGGTCTGAATCGGTCTACAGCCTGATACAGCTCCCCAATAAACCGATCTCCCTATATTACTTCTTGAGCTACTAGAGGGCGCAATTCTTAGTCGAGTTTGCAGAAATATTACACAATGACTTCTACTATGGTCTGAAGCATTTATTTCATTATAAACCGAATCGGATCATAACTTGATATAGTTCCAATAACATAACAATTCTCTTCTTTTTTCCTTTCCTATGTTTGTCTAAAAAGAGACACCGGGAAAAGAACTCAAAAAATGCGATCCATGGTAGAGGGTATATAAGATTCGGCCAGGCCGAACTTTGCACGCTTTTACTTGTTTTCCTCATGTTTAGCTCAATGCGTACGTAAATAAGCAGAATTGTCGATTTTGGAGTGAAAAAGTCGATCCCAGAAAAAGTCACAGCTTGGTGCGGCTTATGGACTGGTGGCATCATTGGACCGTACTT